>NC_041392.1:670435659-670440152 GCF_002162155.2 Triticum dicoccoides
ACAAACCCTAACCTGGGTGGCGTTGGCCTCGCCGCCGCCGGAGCTCCTCCGACGAGCGGCCTCGCGCGCGGCCTCTTCATGCCGCCACGGATGACCTCGGCGGCGGGTGGCGTCGCGCCGGCGCCGGCCTGAGCCGCCGCCCCCTCCTCCTCAAAGCTCCCCAATGCGGCGCGGCCAAAGAAGGGCAAGACATCGGCGAAGAAAAACAAGGCGGCGGACGGCTCCGGCACCTCCAAGGCGAAGAGGAAGAAGCTTGCGGGGCGTGCGACGGGCGCGGCCGCTGCCGAAGCGCCGACAAGCTCACTCGTTGAGCCGGCGGCCGGCGCGCACAACATGTTCGACGAAATTCCTCCAAGGTAAAAAAATTCTAACTTCTCATTTTTTTGTTATTTTTTGAATGCATTCGTCACATATAGATAGCTTATTTGCATTGTGCAAAAAAAATTGTAGTCTCAATGATGATGCATACATGTCAACGATGGGTGTTGGCTCCAACATTTCGCATTGGTCTCAAACCAATGACATGCATTTTGAAGACCATGAGTTCGAGGTGGACGAGGAGGGTGAGGGCATTGTCGACGCACCGAAAGGAAGAGCGGGCAATTACACCAACACCGATGACATCTTACTATGCAATACTTGGTTGCAAGTGTCGAGGGATCCATCCGTTGGAGGCGATCAAAGTAGAGATGCTTATTGGAATCGGATGAAGGAACACTTTGATGCTCGCAACGTGAGTGGAATTGACCGCTCCAACCGATCACTTAGGTCCCGGTGGTTGACAATCAACTCGGATTGTCAAAGGTGGGCGGCTTATCAAAAGGCGGTTGACAAGTTGAACCCAAGTGGCACAAATGAGGACGATAGAGTAAGTGTCATTTCATCTTACATGTTGGTGCTAAACTTGCTTTGTTTTGCTTGTTGTTGGTGCTAACTTGCTTTATTTTTATGTAGTTCAACATTGCGCAAAACTTGTTCAAAGAAGAGGAGAGGAAAACCAAGAAGGGGAAGATCAAGAAAGGAAGGGTCTTTACTTTGCCTCATTGCTATGATGTTTGAAGGATGATGAGAAATGGAAGAAGCGTGAAGATTTGGATGATTTGCATTTGAGCGACAAACGGAAGCGAACAATTAAGTTGGATGATGATGATGATGAGAATGATGCATCAAGTGATGACGGCAAGAGAAGCCCTACACCCAACTCGGTTTCATACTCGAAGCCAAAGCGACCGGATGGGTGCAAGAAAGACCAAACCCAAAAGAAGAAGAGGAAAGGAGATGATGAGCTCAAAAATGCTATGAAAGCTATTGTGAAGGCAAGAAAAGAAGCCAACGGGGTGAGGAAAATGGCGAGGACCCAAAATGCCGCGGCCGAGGAGAGGAGGGTGGCGGCCGAGGAGAGGAAGGTGGCTTTGGAGGAGAGGAAGATGAGCAATGAGGAGCGAACTAGATTGTTGGAATGGGAGAAGCACTTGTTCTTCTTGGACACAACTAACCTCAATGCGGCGCAAAAGGAGTATGTCAATCTTGCCCAACAAGAAGTCTTGATCCAAAAAAGAGCCATGGTTCGTGCAATGGGTGGCGGTGGCATCGGCGCCATGGGTGGCGGTGGCCTCGGCGCCGTGGGTGCCATGGGTGGCTTCGGAGGTACCGTGGGCGGTTTAGGTGCAATGGGAGGCATGGCTGGCTTTGGAGCACCCCCCGACGCTATGGCCACGATGGGAGGCATGAGTTTTGCTTCTCTCATGGGAGGCATGGGTGCACCTCCGGCTGCCATGGGCGGAATGTCTTTCGATGAGCCTCCTCGCACACATTCCCATGAAGATGCCGTTGAAGATCTTGCCAACACCGTCAGAGCTTCACGTGATGCGGTGCGCGATGAGGAGAGGGAGGAAGATTCATCTTCGGAGGCGGAAGAATCGTCTTCCGAAGATGAGGACGAGGACGAGGAATGATGTGTCTTTCCTTTGTGTATTGAACTTGATTTGCATTTTGAATTTGGTTGGATGAACTTGTGGGCATGATTTTAAACTTGTGGGCATGAACTTCATCAACTTGTTTGTGTGAAATTTTTATTGTGTTAAAAATATTCATCATTTTGTGTTGAAAAATGCCATATGCAATGCACCGGTGGGTCGCGCACGCTGCTGGAGCGACGCGCGCGCTGCATTTTAGCGCGGCCGCTGGAGCCAGCGCTGCGCGCCGCGCCAAACCAGCCGATGCGCGCGCGGTATATGTGTTTTTTGCGCGCGGCGCGACCGGCGCCTGTTGGAGATGCTCTAGCTGGCAAGACCATCACCCTTGAGGTCGAGCCCTCTGACACGATCGACAATGTCAAGGCAAAGATACAGGACAAGCAGGGCATTCCCCAGATCAGCAGCGTCTCATCTTCGCGGGTAAGCAGCTGGAGGATGGGCGGACTGCCGGACTCTTGCTGATTATAACATCCAAAAGGAGTCGAGCCTCCGCCTTGTTCTTAGGCTGCATGGTGGCATGCAAATATTTGTGAAGAGGTTGACCGGCAAAACCATCACTCTTGAGGTCAAGTCGTCCGACATGATTGACAATGTGAAGGAGGGCATCCCCCAAGACCAGCTGTTGATCTTTGCCGGCAAACAGCTTGAGGATGGGCGCACGTCTCTGGTGGATTACAACATTCAGAAAGAGTCTACTCTCCACCTTGTGCTCCGCCTTCGTGGTGGGCACTGAGTTCTTTGTGCTTTGGTAGTTTGATTTGCAAACATGTCGGTCCCTGCTGTGGCCTCTTCCCCGTCGTCTGCAATCCTGCCTTTTAGCAGTTCAGATCGTAAAGTTGGTTGCTTAGCGTGATTTCTGTTAACCATTACCTTTGTCCCAAAATTCTTGTCTACAAATCTAAGACACCCTTGAATCCGCGGAAGACGTGGTGCTGCAACCGAGGTGATGAGAAGCCTGTGTACGCCGCCCCGACAATCTCATCTGCAGCCCTCCCGGACGCGGACCAGGGGCTCAATTGCGCAGCCGCAACTATCAGACCAGCCATGGCTAGAGGCAGCCTGAGCCATGGCTAGAGGCAGCGACCGGTAGAGAGCCATGAAACTGAGGCCCAAGCATCCACCATCTCCAACTCATCGGCCAGCCCACCTTTGGCAACTGCTGCTCTTCGCTGCTTGCTGCCCCCGCCAGCGGCTACACAGCCAACCAACTAGAGAAGGTTGAAAAGGGAGAAACGGCCACATCTGATCCTCATAATTCAGAGGGGCTTCACCGGAAGTCGATCTGGCGAGCTCCGTGTCCGATAAACATTCAACAGTTTCTATGGCGCCTTGCACATGACAGCCTACCCCTGCGATGCAATCTGAAAAGATGAGGAGGGGAGTTGGATCAAATATGCCCTGTGTGTAACCGTTTTGATGAGGATGGTGGACACTTGTTCTTCAAATGCAAGCCGGTGCGGAAGATTTGGCAAGAGTTGGGCATTGAGGAGGTCCGGCAACAGTGCTAGGATTTGTCCGATTCAAAGATTATTGTGCACTGGATTTTAGGCCATCTAGAAGCTGTGTTTTGATTTTCGGCCGAAAAAAATGGATTTCGGCCGAATTTCGGCCATCTCGGCCTGGGGCGAAAAGTATATTTAGGCTGAAATTGCTCAAATTTGGCAAATTTTCGTCAAATTTAAGTCAAATTGCAGTTAAATTTTGGTCAAATTTCAGCCGAAATTTTTGAAAATGGCCGAAATTCAGCCATCTCGGCCTAGGGCGAAAAAAAAACTCAAACCGAAAATCAAAACACAGTCCAGAAGAGCTCAAATCAAAATGTATCGCCCTACTATGGAACTGGTGGAAGAGCAGAAATAAGGTAAGCCAGGAGAAGAAATCTCTGAACATTATCGTTGTACTTCGTCAGGCTCGACGCGACGCTGCCGAGTTTCTCGATTTTTTGGGCAAGCAAAGCCAAGGTAAACCTCAAACCTGCTCAATGTTGGGAGCCCTCTCCACATGATGTCCTGAAGATTAACATTGATGGTAGCTTTGTGGCTGATCTGAAGAGAGCAGGCTGGGGCTTTGTGATAAGAGACGTACATGGAGAAGTAATGGGTTCAGGAGCGGGTAAGATAGACCATGTTCAAGACAGTTTACAAGCGGAGGCAGTGTCCTGTGTCCAGGCTATGAATCAGGCCATACAATGGGGGATGACCAATGTCATGGTCGAAACAGATGCAAAGCTGCTCGTCCAAGCCGTCAACAATTCAAAGAGTTTCGATCTTGCGCCCAATGGTGTCCTGTTTAGGGAGATTAAAGCCCTGGCTATGTTGCACTTTAATTCTTTTTTTGTTGGTTATTGCCATTGGTCATGTAATAATGTTGTGGACGCATTAGCTACGCATGGTTTGAAGATGGTGTATGAGCCCCAAGCCGTTTGGCCGGGTGATGCACCTACCTTCATCCATGATTTGGTTGCCGGCGATCTGGCGCAACATAGTGGTTAATGGAATGAGATGTTCCAAGTTAAAA
>NC_041392.1:670440583-670462432 GCF_002162155.2 Triticum dicoccoides
GTTTCATGAGTACTTCAATTCAGTTTAGAGAACAATGTTAGATGTCATACTTCTGTTTTTTTTAATTTGCATACAAGATTACTATTATAGTACTAAACTGGCATATGCATCAGTCTTGACTTTTCTTCTAGAAGCGTGCATGCCTTTTTGACATTATTTGTGCAACCTTCAATTACTTGCTTGTAACTATTTTTGATGTTGTACAAGCTGCAATTGTGCTATTTGGAGCTATCAGGCATCACCGCCTGAATTTTGAAAAAAAAATGCTACTGAAGGATTAACTAGAATGTGCTTTGTACACTTTCTACTGGGTTTAATTTTTAAAGTTGATTCTCGGCACGATGACGGGGCTAGCAGGCTGCTGGAGCACGATGGCTCATGGTAGCTGCGTCTACGACCGTGGGGAAAGTAACGTCCAGGTGTGGTGTGGTGTGGCCACCGGCGTCCCTGGGGTGGCAATGGCATGTAGGAACGACATGGTGTGGGAAGTGCCAGTCTGTGGCAGCAGGTGGCCGTTGATGAGAACGCGTGTGATCTGATCGTGGACATCGGGATGGGTAACCGGGAAGGCGTTCTTTAGTCAAAATCGATCAAGTTGCACAATTGTGTTGCTACATGACTTTCATGTCTGTTTGTATAGCCTACTAAAGATGTTTAGATTTGAACTACATGTTCCATTTTCTTTTCTCCTTCGATGAAATTTGTGGAATAGATATGCTTTATTACTATGTGGACCTTCATCTGGAGATCATTGTATATTTTGTAAAATATATATACAATGCACTCCCACACACTTTTGTTAACTTTGACCATCACACTTTTCCTTCAAGAATTACAACTGCAACACTTTGAATTATATTACTGAACTAATTGTTAACTTTGACCATCACACTTTGCCTTCAAGAATTACAACTGAAACACTTTGAATTATATTACTGAACTAATTGAAGCAGGGAATTGGAGAAGCTGGAGAAGTCGGTTGCATAAGGCAGAAAAGAAAAGAGTTGGAGTTGGCTTATGTTTGCCACTCAATTACTCCCTCCGTTTCAAAATAGATGACCCAACTTTGTACTAACTTTATATTAAATTTAGTATAAAGTTGAGTCATCTATTTTGAAACGGAGGGAGTAGATGAGAGGCAGTATATGGCTGAAGGGTGAAAAAAACAAGTATAACCCTGTTTGGCTTATATAGTTTGGCGCTGAATAACATGGAAATACATTGGATGAGAAAAGAGAGGGGAGGTGGAGATTTAACAGTCAAAAAGAAAAAATATGGTCCCGATGCAACGCATGGGCAATTAACTAGTATTATTCAAAAATTTAGAACGTAGATTCACACAACTCTAAAACTTTTTTATGAAACAAATTAAAAAAAATGATATCTGCAGACTGATAATGCTGAAATTTGTCCAAGTGCTCAGAGAGAAACAAAACGCGACTAAATTACTAATAGGCCATCCAGATGACGATGATGATCTACTGTGACTCGACGGACGGAGGCGTGCTGCTGCTGGAGTCGCCCTTGGACCGGCCGAAGATGGGCTCGCCGATCATGGAGCTGACCTTGTTCTTGATGCACGCCCATTGCTCCTTCGCCTGCACCTCGGTGAACTGCTGGTACTGGCTCTTGGCCAGCTCCACCAACCTCACGCCCTCGTCCACCGTCTTCTTGAAGTACGATGACGCTGGCCCCTGCGCCGCCTCCTTGTCCGGCACCGCCGGCGCCGCTCCCTTGTTCTCCTCCATCAGGTCTCGAAAACTAAGATCGGTTTATCGAAAACTTGCGTACGTGAAGTCCGAAGTTGTTGCTGCCCGTGTTGCTATGGTGTCAGGGGCTTGCGGGGTCGTGGCTACTTATATGGGGTCGGTCATGAGGCGCTGGCTGTCTTGAGGAGGAAGCCGGGGCCGTCGCAGCCTTGGAGTAGGAGAAAAGAAAGAAACAGAAACCGAACCGAGGAAGAAAAAGAGAGCATCCCGTTAACCTCTGGATGATGACTGGATAAGAATACAAATTGGCCTGGCCACATGGACATGATGACACGAGGAACTACTACTTCGGTGATGTCAAAAAGAAGAAGAAAGGAACTACCACTTCGGATCATGGAATATGGAAGAAAATAAGTAAAAACAAATTCTTGGGGTCCGGATTGGAAGTAAACACCGACTCTTTTCTTGGATTTCCAAAGTGCAAACTAGCGGGAACGGAAACTGTTCGTTCTCTCTGCTTCCCTCATCCCGTTTCTTCCTTGTCCCCTGCTCCAAGCCGGAGCTTTCCTCTCAAGAAAACACCCTCTACACGGACCTCTGATCCTGCTCCGTCTACATTGACCTTTGCGACATCTTCACTCAAGCCTTCTATCGATGCTGTTGGGGAGGGGGTTTCTACACCAACTTCATCCCCTTCATCGATAGTTAGCACGTGCGGCATGCTTCAGTGGAGATGACTCCGTCTCGTCGTAGTAACCGGCATACAGTTGCTGAGAATGGGCGGATGGATACGGATGAAGACTCCTTGGCCAAGGCAATGCACCGTAAAGCGGTGCATAACCTCAACCACACAGGTATAATCTCGTCATCCAAGTAACCATATGCCGGCTACTACAATTGCTTCAAACCTAAATAATGTTGGTGTTAGTCTAGGTAGTAATGAAAAGGAAATTTATGTTTCGACTAATGCTTTGAGCCATATGAAGTATGACTGATTAAAGGTTACTTCACTGATTTCTAACAAACCCATTCCCTCTCATTTAGATGAGGAGGAGCGCTGCATGCCACAGTAGATGGTAAGCTCCTAACTCATGTAGTGTGAGAGGTTTCGGACGTGGGCTTGGATGAATCTTGGCTTAGTTCATTGCATGAACTTACAGCATTCAGACGTAAGTCCAAAGTCTCACGTTTGAAAAAGGGTCAGAAGTCATCTAAGAGGACCAAAATGCTAAATCTCCCAACAATAATGAATAGCATGTTCCACAATAGAATAGGTGACTTGGCTAAACATTTATTCATTGTGGATTGTTTTTTCCGAAGAAAAGGGGCTCACACCCCCGGTTCCATTCCATTGGAAGAAACCAGAAATAGCCAGTGTTCAAGTTACATTACAGGGACGATGGCGGGAGAGCATCTACTGTCATCCCCACCAAAAGCAAAGGAAAACTAAAAAAAACTTTCATTCAGTTTTACATCCCCAATTGGAGCAAGCGGCCACTCCCTTACAAAGACCAATCACATGCCTAAGAAGACCACCTGGATTGAGTCTGCCTCTTCAGGGTGTTTCATCTGGTAGGCCAGAGACGTACGTCCACCATGCATAGCGTTCCCAGTCGCCTCCTTCCATGATAGATGTCCCAGCCAGCTCTTGCAGTTGTTCAGTCCGGCTCCAGGGCAAACGGTGCCTTCAGACTCGCCCACAGCCATTCCTGAAAGGTTCTCACCGCTCCCGATTGCAGTTCTGGAAGTGGTTTTGTCCAATCCCTCAGATACCTGGACACCACCCCCATCACCTGCTTCATTGACAACCAAGAGATCCTATTAAAAACAATAGCATTTCTAAAGTTCCACAATCCCCACAGGATAGCAGAGGTGACTACATTAAGGAGCATATGTTTTTTCTTGCACAACCACAGTTTTGCTAGTGACTCAAAGTCCACAATTCGAACATGAAACAGAATTTCAATATCGCTCCAAAACTTTCTGGCAACTATGCATTCAAAAAAGAGGTGGTAGACCGATTCAATCTCTTTGCAATGCACACATTCCAAAGGTTTGGCCATCCCTCTTTTTCTCAAGTTATCGCAAGTCATAATTTTGTTCTGAGAAAAAAGCCACAAGAAACCTTGTACTTTTGGAGGGATTCTAACACTCCAAACAGCAGGGAGGAAGATGGGCTGCACCCCCCTGAAATTGACAATAGCATACAAGGATTTAGAGGAATAAACCCCCTTAGACTCATATTGCCAGATCAAGGAATCCTCCTCCCCACTAAAAGGAGTCAATCTAACAATGTTAACCAAGTCCAGCCACTGGACCATTAATTCCTCCGAAAAATTTCTTCTAAAAGTACACTTAAGTTCATTACCATCCCACAATTCAGCCATTGTCCTGTTTTTTTCCTGGACTATATAGTACAGGTCCCAAAACTGCGTAGCTAAAGGGGCATTCCCGTGCCAGATATCTTCCCAAAACCTCACTTTATTCCCATCTCCTATCTGCCATTTGTATCCCAACTTCACAGCCTGCAAAGCCCACATAAAGCTTTTCTAGAACTGGGAGGGGTGGGTATCTTGGCAGCATAAGATATTTGGGTTCCTAGTATTGTATTTACTATCCACTACCTTCCTCCACAATGAGCCTTCCCCCGCTAAATACCTTTTAACCCACGACCCTATTAAACACACATTCATATCTTGGAGGTTTAGGACCCCCAAGCCCCCATATTCTTTCCTCATACATATGGAGGGCCAATTGGCCAAATGAATCTTATGAGCTCCTTTGCTATCACTCCAAAGACACTTAGCCATATGTGAGTTAATCAAATTAATGGCCATATATCAGAAACAGGTACACGTGATTTCTTGGCAAGTCTTCTTAACTGTATTTCGAGCGGCATAAACTTCACTTGGATTTGACGTCGGCCTAGGGGTCGTTCTGGCGGCATATTACTCGTGAATACTGGGATGATGGATGTGTTGGCTAGTTCGGATGGGAGTATCATATTAAAAGCCATATCCACAACAAAGCCGGGAACTTCACATGGACTCTCGTTGCAGTGTATGGTGCAGCTGAAGGAAATATGCCCTAGAGGCAATAATAAAGTTATTATTTATTTCCTTATATCATGATAAAAGTTTATTATTCATGCTAGAATTGTATTAACCGGAAACATAATACATGTGTGAATACATAGACAAACAGAGTGTCACTAGTATGCCTCTACTTGACTAGCTCGTTAATCAAAGATGATTATGTTTCCTAACCATGGACAAAGAGTTGTTATTTGATTAACGGGATCACATCA
The DNA here is from genome assembly GCF_002162155.2 of Triticum dicoccoides. Lineage (NCBI taxonomy): Eukaryota > Viridiplantae > Streptophyta > Magnoliopsida > Poales > Poaceae > Triticum > Triticum dicoccoides. The sequence continues at coordinate 670,445,600 of NC_041392.1, forward strand.
TTAGTTGAATGATCTGATTGACATGACCCATTCCATTAGCTTAGCACCCGATCGTTTAGTATGTTGCTATTGCTTTCTTCATGACTTATACATGTTCCTATGACTATGAGATTATGCAACTCCCGTTTGCCAGAGGAACACTTTGTGTGCTACCAAACGTCACAACGTAACTAGGTGATTGTAAAGGAGCTCTACAGGTGTCTCCAAAGGTACATGTTGGGTTGGCGTATTTCGAGATTAGGATTTGTCACTCCGATTGTCGGAGAGGTATCTCTGGGCCCTCTCGGTAATGCACATCACTTAAGCCTTGCAAGCATTGCAACTAATGAGTTAGTTGCGGGATAATGTATTACAGAACGAGTAAAGAGACTTGCCGGTAACGAGATTGAACTAGGTATTGAGATACCGACGATCGAATCTCGGGCAAGTAACATACCGATGACAAAGGGAACGACGTATGTTGTTATGCGGTCTGACCGATAAAGATCTTCGTAGAATATGTAGGAGCCAATATGAGGATCCAGGTTCCGCTATTGCTTATTGACCGGAGACGTGTCTCGGTCATGTCTACATTGTTCTCGAACCCGTAGGGTCCGCACGCTTAAGGTTTCGATGGCAGTTATATTATGAGTTTATGAGTTTTGATGTACCGAAGTTAGTTCGGAGTCCCGGATGTGATCACAGACATGACGAGGAGTCTCGAAATGGTCGATACATAAAGATTGATATATTGGACGGCTATATTCGGACACCGGAAATGTTCCGGGTGATTTCGGAGAAAACCGGAGAGCTGGAGGGTTACCGGAACCCCCCTGGGAGAAGTAATGGGCCATATGGGCCTTAGTGGAGAGAGAGAGGGGCAGCCAAAGGTGGGCCGCGCACCTCCTCCCCCCTGGTCCGAATTGGACTAGGAGAGGGGGGGGGGGCGGCGTCCCCCTTTCCCTCTCCCTCCCCACTTCCTTCCCCCTCCTAGTAGGAGTCCTACTCCTACTAGGAGGAGGACTCCTCCTTGGCTTGCCTATAGGGCCGGCCGGCCTTCTACCCTTGCTCCTTTATATACGGGGGCAGGGGGCACCCCTAGAGACACAAGTTGATCCACGTGATCATATTCTTAGCCGTGTGCGGTGCCCCCTTCCACCATAGTCCTCGATAATATTGTAGTGGTGCTTAGGCGAAGCCCTGCGACGGTAGTACATCAAGATTGTCACCACGCCATCGTGCTGACGGAACTCTTCCCCGACACTTTGCTGGATCGGAGTCCGGGGATCGTCATCGAGCTGAACGTGTGCTAGAACTCGGAGGTGCCATGGTTTCGGTGCTTGATCGGTCGGGCCGTGGAGATGTACGACTACATCAACCAAGTTAACACTTCCATTGTTGATCTACAAGGGTACGTAGATCACACTCTCCCCTCTCATTGCTATGCATCACCATGATCTTGCGTCTGCGTAGGAATTTTTTTGAAATTACTACGTTCCCTAATAGTGGCATCCGAGCCTAGGTTTTATATGTTGATGTTATATGCACGAGTAGAACACAAGTGAGTTGTGGGCGATATAAGTCATACTGCTTACCAGCATGTCATACTTTGGTTCGGCGGTATTGTTGGATGAAGCGGCCCGGACCGACATTACGCGTACGCTTACGCGAGACCGGTTCTCTCGACGTGCTTTGCACATAGGTGGCTTGCGGGTGACAGTTTCTCCAACTTTAGTTGAACCGAGTGTGGCTACGCCCGGTCCTTGCGAAGGTTAAAACAGCACCAACTTAATAAACTATCGTTGTAGTTTTGATGCGTAGGTAAGATTGGTTCTTGCTTAAGCCCGTAGCAGCCACGTAAAACTTGCAATAACAAAGTAGAGGACGTCTAACTTGTTTTTGCAGGGCATGTTGTGATGTGATATGGTCAAGACATGATGCTAAATTTTATTGTATGAGATGATCATGTTTTGTAACCGAGTTATCGGCAATTGGCAAGAGCCATATGGTTGTCGCTTTATTGTATGCAATGCAATCGCGCTGTAATGCTTTACTTTATCACTAAGCGGTAGCGATAGTCGTGGAATCATAAGATTGGCGAGACGACAATGATGCTACGATGGAGATCAAGGTGTCGCGCCGGTGACAATGGTGATCACGACGGTGCTTCGGAGATGGAGATCACAAGCACAAGATGATGATGGCCATATCATATCACTTATATTGATTGGATGTGATGTTTATATTTTTACGCATCTTATCTTGCTTTGATTGACGGTAGCATTATAAGATGATCTCTCACTAAATTATCAAGAAATGTTCTCCCTGAGTATGCACCGTTGTGAAAGTTCTTCGTGCTGAGACACCACGTGATGATCGGGTGTGATAGGCTCTACCTTCAAATACAACGGGTGCAAAACAGTTGCACACGCGGAATACTCAGGTTATACTTGACGAGCCAAGCATATACAGATATGGCCTCGGAACACGGAGACCGAAAGGTCGAGCGTGAATCATATAGTAGATATGATCAACATAGTGATGTTCACCAATGAAACTACTCCATCTCACGTGATGATCGGACATGGTTTAGTTGATTTGGATCACGTAATCACTTAGAGGATTAGAGGGATGTCTATCTAAGTGGGAGTTCTTTAAGTAATATGATTAATTGAACCTAAATTTATCATGAACTTAGTACCTGATAGTATCTTGCTTGTTTATGTATGATTGTAGATAAATGGCCCATGCTGTTGTTCCCTTGAATTTTAATGCGTTCCTTGAGAAAGCAAAGTTGAAAGATGATGGTAGCAATTACACGGACTGGGTCCGTAACTTGAGGATTATCCTCATTGCTGCACAGAAGAATTACGTCCTGGAAGCACCGCTGGGTGCCAGGCCTGCTGCTGGAGCAACACCAGATGTTGTGAACATCTGGCAGAGCAAAGCTGATGACTACTCGATAGTTCAGTGTGCCATGCTTTACGGCTTAGAACCGGGACTTCAACGACGTTTTGAACATCATGGAGCATATGAGATGTTCTAGGAGTTGAAGTTAATATTTCAAGCAAATGCCCGGATTGAGAGATATGAAGTCTCCAATAAGTTCTATAGCTGCAAGATGGAGGAGAACAGTTCTGTCAGTGAGCATATACTCAAAATGTCTGGGTATAATAATCACTTGATTCAAATGGGAGTTAATCTTCCAGATGATTGCGTCATTGACAGAATTCTCCAATCACTGCCACCAAGCTACAAGAGCTTCGTGATGAACTATAATATGCAAGGGATGAATAAGACTATTCCCGAGCTCTTTACAATGCTGAAAGCTGCGGAGGTAGAAATCAAAAAGGAGCATCAAGTGTTGATGGTCAACAAGACCACTAGTTTCAAGAAAAAGGGCAAAGGGAAGAAGAAGGGGAACTTCAAGAAGAACAGCAAGCAAGTTGCTGCTCAAGAGAAGAAACCCAAGTCTGGACCTAAGCCTGAAACTGAGTGCTTCTACTGCAAGCAGACTGGTCACTGGAAGCGGAACTGCCCCAAGTATTTGGCGGATAAGAAGGATGGCAAGGTGAACAAAGGTATATGTGATATACATGTTATTGATGTGTACCTTAATAATGCTCGCAATAGTACCTGGGTATTTGATACTGGTTCTGTTGCTAATATTTGCAACTCGAAACAGGGACTACGAATTAAGCGAAGATTGGCTAAGGACGAGGTGACGATGCGCGTGGGAAACGTTTCCAAAGTCGATGTGATCGCGGTCGGCACGCTACCTCTACATCTACCTTCGGGATTAATATTAGACCTAAATAATTGTTATTTGGTGCCAGCGTTAAGCATGAACATTATATCTGGATCTTATTTGATGCGAGACGGTTATTCATTTAAATCAGAGAATAATGGTTGTTCTATTTATATGAGTAATATCTTTTATGGTCATGCACCATTGAAGAGTGGTCTATTCTTATTGAATCTCGATAGTAGTAACACACATATTCATAATGTTGAAGCCAAAAGATGCAGAGTTGATAATGATAGTGCAACTTATTTGTGGCACTGCCGTTTAGGTCATATCGGTGTAAAGCGCATGAAGAAACTCCATACTGTTGGACTTTTGGAACCACTTGATTATGAATCACTTGGTACTTGCGAACCGTGCCTCATGGGCAAGATGACTAAAACGCCGTTCTCCGGTACTATGGAGAGAGCAACAGATTTGTTGGAAATCATACATACAGATGTATGTGGTCTGATGAATATTGAGGCTCGTGGCGGATATCGTTATTTTCTCACCTTCACAGATGACTTAAGCAGATATGGGTATATCTACTTAATGAAACATAAGTCTGAAACGTTTGAAAAGTTCAAAGAATTTCAGAGTGAAGTTGAAAATCATCGTAAAAAGAAAATAAAGTTTCTACGGTCTGATCGTGGAGGAGAATATTTGAGTTACGAGTTTGGTGTACATTTGAAACAATGCGGAATAGTTTCGCAACTCACGCCACCCGGAACACCACAGCGTAATGGTGTGTCCAAACGTCGTAATCATACTTTACTAGATATGGTGCGATCTATGATGTCTCTTACTGATTTACCACTATCCTTTTGGGGTTATGCTTTGGAGACAGCCGCATTCACGTTAAATAGGGCACCATCAAAATCCGTTGAGACGACGCCTTATGAACTATGGTTTGGCAAGAAACCAAAGTTGTCATTTCTGAAAGTTTGGGGCTGCGATGCTTATGTGAAAAAGCTTCAACCTGATAAGCTCGAACCCAAATCGGAGAAATGTGTCTTCATAGGATATCCAAAGGAGACTATTGGATACACCTTCTATCATAGATCCGAAGGCAAGACTTTTGTTGCTAAGTTCGGAAACTTTCTAGAGAAGGAGTTTCTCTCGAATGAAGTGAGCGGGAGGAAAGTAGAACTTGACGAGGTAACTGTACCTGCTCCCTTATTGGAAAGTAGTGCATCACAGAAAACTGTTTCTGTGACACCTACACCAATTAGTGAGGAAGCTAATGACAATGATCATGAAACTTCAGAACAAGATACTACTGAACCTCATAGATCAACCAGAGTGAGATCCGCGCCAGAGTGGTACGGTAATCCAGTTCTGGAAGTCATGCTACTAGATCATGATGAACCTACGAACTATGAAGAAGCGATGGTGAGCCCAGATTCCGCAAAATGGCTTGAAGCCATGAAATCTGAGATGGGATCCATGTATGAGAACAAAGTGTGGACTTTGGTTGACTTGCCCAATGATCGGCAAGCAATTGAGAATAAATGGATTTTCAAGAAGAAGACTGACGCCGACGGTAATATTACTGTCTACAAAGCTCTACTTGTCGTAAAAGGGTTTCGGCAAGTTCAAGGGGTTGACTATGATGAGACCTTCTCACCCGTAGCGATGCTTAAGTCTGTCCGAATCATGTTAGCAATTTCTGGATAGCATAAAGGGATACTTGAATAAGAGTTTTTCAATGAAAGACATCGGTGAAGCTGCTTACATATTAGGCATAAAGATCTATAGAGATAGATCAAGACGTTTAATTGGACTTTCACAAAGCACATACCTTGACAAGATTTTGAAGAAGTTCAAAATGGATCAAGCAAAGAAAGGGTTCTTGCCTGTGTTACAAGGTGTGAAGTTGAGTCAGACTCAATGCCCGACCACTGCAGAAGATAGAGAGAAAATGAAAGATGTTCCCTATGCTTCAGCCACAGGCTCTATCATGTATGCAATGCTGTGTACCAGACCTGATGTGTGCCTTGCTATAAGTCTAGCAGGGAGGTACCAAAGTAATCCAGGAGTGGATCACTGGACAACGGTCAAGAACATCCTGAAGTATCTGAAAAGGACTAAGGATATGTTTCTCATATATGGAGGTGACAAAGAGCTCATCGTAAACGGTTACGTTGATGCAAGCTTTGACACTGATCCGGACGATTCTAAATCACAAACCGGATACGTGTTTACATTAAACGGTGGAGCTATCAGTTGGTGCAGTTCTAAACAAAGCGTCGTGGCAGGATCTACGTGTGAAGCGGAATACATAGCTGCTTCAGAAGCAGCAAATGAAGGAGTCTGGATGAAGGAGTTCATATCCGATCTAGGTGTCATACCTAGTGCATCGGGTCCAATGAAAATCTTTTGTGACAATACTGGTGCAATTGCCTTGGCGAAGGAATCCAGATTTCACAAGAGAACCAAGCACATCAAGAGACGCTTCAATTCCATCCGGGATCTAGTCCAGGTGGGAGACATAGAGATTTGCAAGATACATACGGATCTGAATGTTGCAGACCCATTGACTAAGCCTCTTCCACGAGCAAAACATGATCAGCACCAAGGCTCCATGGGTGTTAGAATCATTACTGTGTAATCTAGATTATTGACTCTAGTGCAAGTGGGAGACTGAAGGAAATATGCCCTAGAGGCAATAATAAAGTTATTATTTATTTCCTTATATCATGATAAAAGTTTATTATTCATGCTAGAATTGTATTAACCGGAAACATAATACATGTGTGAATACATAGACAAACAGAGTGTCACTAGTATGCCTCTACTTGACTAGCTCGTTAATCAAAGATGGTTATGTTTCCTAACCATGGACAAAGAGTTGTTATTTGATTAACGGGATCACATCATTAGTTGAATGATCTGATTGACATGACCCATTCCATTAGCTTAGCACCCGATCGTTTAGTATGTTGCTATTGCTTTTTTCATGACTTATACATGTTCCTATGACTATGAGATTATGCAACTCCCGTTTGCCAGAGGAACACTTTGTGTGCTACCAAACGTCACAACGTAACTGGGTGATTGTAAAGGAGCTCTACAGGTGTCTCCAAAGGTACATGTTGGGTTGGCTTATTTTGAGATTAGGATTTGTCACTCTGATTGTCGGAGAGGTATCTCTGGGCCCTCTCGGTAATGCACATCACTTAAGCCTTGCAAGCATTACAACTAATGAGTTAGTTGCAGGATGATGTATTACAGAACGAGTAAAGAGACTTGCCGGTAACGAGATTGAACTAGGTATTGATATACCGACGATCGAATCTCGGGCAAGTAACGTACCGATGACAAAGGGAACGACATATGTTGTTATGCGGTCTGATCGATAAAGATCTTCGTAGAATATGTAGGAGCCAATATGAGCATCCAGGTTCCACTATTGGTTATTGACCGGAGATGTGTCTCGGTCATGTCTACATTGTTCTCGAACCCGTAGGGTCCGCACGCTTAAGGTTTCGATGACAGTTATATTATGAGTTTATGAGTTTTGATGTACCGAAGTTAGTTCGGAGTCCCGGATGTGATCACGGACGTGACGAGGAGTCTCGAAATGGTCGAGACATAAAGATTGATATATTGGACGGCTATATTCGGACACCGGAAGTGTTCCGGGTGATTTCGGAGAAAACCGGAGAGCCGGAGGGTTACCGGAACCCCCCCCGGGAGAAGTAATGGGCCATATGGGCCTTAGTGGAGAGAGAGAGGGGCAGCCAAAGGTGGGCCGCGCGCCTCCTCCCCCCTGGTCTGAATTGGACTAGGAGAGGGGGGGCGGCGCCCCCCTTTCCCTCTCCCTCCCCACTTCCTTCCCCCTCCTAGTAGGAGTCCTACTCCTACTAGGAGGAGGACTCCTTGGCGCGCCTATAGGACCGGCCGGCCTCCTACCCTTGCTCCTTTATATACGGGGGCAGGGGGCACCCCTAGAGACACAAGTTGATCCACGTGATCATATTCTTAGCCGTATGCGGTGCCCCCTTCCACCATAGTCCTCAATAATATTGTAGCAGTGCTTAGGCGAAGCCCTGCGACGGTAGTACATCAAGATCGTCACCACGCCGTCGTGCTGACGGAACTCTTCCCCGACACTTTGCTGGATCGGAGTCCGGGGATCGTCATCGAGCTGAACGTGTGCTAGAACTCGGAGGTGCCGTGGTTTCGGTGCTTGATCGGTCGGGCCGTGGAGACGTACGACTACATCAACCAAGTTAACGCTTCCGTTGTTGATCTACAAGGGTACGTAGACCACACTCTCCCCTCTCATTGCTATGCATCACCATGATCTTGCGTGTGCGTAGGAATTTTTTTGAAATTACTACGTTCCCTAACAGCAGCCCAGGATGAATTCAAGGCCGACTTGCTTCGTGAGCTGGTTAACCTGGCGAAAGATAATCCCTATCCTATTTTGATAGATGGTGCACTACCAGAAAAACTGGGGTTGCCGACGGCCAAATCTATGCCGACGGCCCCTGTCGGCATCCATGGACCTATGCCGACGGCCGAGGATAGGCCGTAGGCGTAGAATAGCCGTCGGCATACCTCCATCTATGCCGACGGGGCCGTCGGCACCACCCGAGCTACGCCTACGGGGCCCGTCGGCATAGGACAGGCCGTCGGCATAGCCCGGGCCCACCTGCCCGGTCAGCGCTGACCATTTGACGGCGTTGATCCTACGCCGACGAGCGGTAACGGCTGCCGTCGGCATATCTGTGGCAGAGGTATGCCTACGGCATAGCCGTCGGCATAGGCCCCTCTGCCACGTCAATGATCCGTCTGCCACGCCACGCATTGATCCATGTGTGCACAGATATGCCGACGGCCTTGCCGTCGGCATATGTTTACTTTACTTAATTTTTTATTTTTACTTTGGTTATCTGTGGCAGAGGTATGCCTACGGCACAGCCGTCGGCATAGGCCCCTTCGCCACGTCATCGATCCGTGTGCCATGCCACTTCATCGATCCGTGGGACAACCTCCATCATCGATCCGTGTATTTTACTTTATTTTTTTTATTTTACTTTGTTTTGTTATTTTTACTTTATTTTAGTTTTTGCTTTTTCATAAGATAATTATGCCTTATCTAAAAAAACATACCCGATGGTATATCGATTGCCCCCCGTTACGAACGTCGCTATCGCCGTGTCACGGAGGGGGGAAACGGTTGACACGGAAGGAATTCTAGTTGGTGGGGGGATTCGGGGTGTAGCTATGTCACCGAAACATCGCACGGGTCCCGATGCATATGTGAAAGTGTTCATGCATGCGTAGACGCCCGTCTTGGAGCTCCGGGGTGTGCCCCCCCCCCCTCACGGACGGCGTTGCCGCCAGCACCTGGAGGGGGGAAACAGACGCGTGGGGTCTACACGGAGGGGATCTTTCTGTGGGTCTGGCCCGGATATTGCTCCAAAGTGTTCCTATGGGCTGACCTAACACAACCGGGTGGGGAGGTCCACTGGTCAAAGCCCGTCCGTGCAAAGTCAAAGGGCTAGATCCCGTGGTCAAACGCTACAGGGTTAGGCGGGACGGGGGCACTTGGGGGGTAGCAATGCCACCGGAGCGTCACACCGGGCCCTCATACATGCGGGGTGGTGTGGTGGCATGTCCGAAGAGGCGGGACGCGTCTCCGGTGCGTGGCCCCCCTCACGGACGACGATGACACGGTAGTAGACTTTCGGCGTTAACGATGCGGCGTCAATATTACTAAATACTCGGAGCGCGATAAAATCATGAGTTTTTTTGCACGACGTGGGCACATGTGCTATAGGAACGATGGTATTTTTTCATAATTTTTGGTGATGGAGAAGTATCCGAAAAATTCCCTCTACGCGGATTGCCCTTCGCGCGTTTACGACTATGGCCGCCGGCCTCCGGGGGCTAGCATGCCGCCAAATCTTGCGTAGGTGGCCTCTCACAAGTCTGGAAGTGTTGTGGCAGTTGCGAACGCCCGGCACGCGTGTCCGGGGTGTGCCCCCCCTTACGGACGGCGCTGCCGCCGGCACCTGGAGGGGGGAAACGGACGCGTGGGGTCTACACGGAGGGGATCTTGCTGTGGGTCTGGCCCGGATGTTGCTCCAAAGTGTTCCTATGGCTGACCTAACACAACCGGGTGGGGAGGTCCACTGGTCAAAGCCCGTCCGTGCAAAGTCAAAGGGCAAGATCCCGTGGTCAAACGCTACAGGGTTAGGCGGGACAGGGGCACTGGGGGTAGCAATGCCACCGGAGCGTCGCACTGGGCCCTCATACATGCGGGGTGGTGTGGAGGCATGTCCGAAGAGGCGGGACGCGTCTCCGATGCGTGGCCCCCCCTCACGGACGGCGATGACACGGTAGTAGACGTTCTGCGGTAACGATGCGGCGTCAATATTACTAAATACTCGGAGCGCGATAAAATCAAGAGTTTTTTTGCACGACGTGGGCACATGTGCTATAGGAACGATGGTATTTTTTCATAATTTTTGGTGATGGAGAAGTATCCGAAAAATTCCCTCTACGCGGATTGCCCTTCGCGCGTCTACGGCTGTGGCCGGCGGCCTCCGGGGGCTAGCATGCCACCAAATCTTGCGTATGCGGTCTCTCACAAGTCTAGAAGTGTTGTGGCAGTTGCAAATGCCCGGCACGCGTGTCCAGGGTGTGCCCCCCCTCCCGGACGGCGCTGCCGCCGGCAACTGAAGGGGGGAAACGGATGCGTGGGGTCTACACGGAGGGGATCTTGCTGTGGGTCTGGCCCGGATGTTGCTCCAAAGTGTTCCTATGGGCTGACCTAACACAACCAGGTGGGGAGGTCCGCTGGACAAAGCCCGTCCGTGCAAAGTCAAAGGGCTAGATCCCGTGGTCAAACGCTACAGGGATAGGCGGGACGGGGCACTGGGGGGTAGCAATGCCACCAAAGCGTCGCACCGGGCCCTCATACATGCGGGGTGGTGTGGTGGCATGTCCGAAGAGGCGGGACGCATCTCCGGTGCATGGCCCCCCCTCACGGATGGCGATGACACGGTAGTAGACGTTCTGCGGTAACGATGCGACATCAATATTACTAAATACTCGGAGCGCGATAAAATCAAGAGTTTTTTTGCACGACGTGGGCACATGTGCTATAGGAACGATGGTATTTTTTCATAATTGTTGGTGATGGAGAAGTATCCGAAAAATTCCCTCTACGCAGATTGCCCTTCGCGCGTCTACGGCTGTGGTCGGCGGCCTCCGGTTGCTAGCATGCCGCCAAATATTGCGTAGGCGGCCTCTCACAAGTCTAGAAGTGTTGTGGCGGTTGCAAACGCCCGGCACGCGTGTCCGGGGTGTGCCCCCCTCACGGACGGCGCCGCCACCGGCACCTGGAGGGGGGAAACGGACGCGTGGGGTCTACACGGAGGGGATCTTGCTGTGGGTCTGGACCGGATGTTGCTCCAAAGTGTTCCCATGGCTGACCTAACACACCCGATTGGGAAGGTCCACTGGTCAAAGCCCGTCGTGCATAGTCAAAGGGCTAGATCCCGTGGTCAAACGCTACAGGGTTAGGCGGACGGGGGCACTAGGGGGTAGCAATGCCACCGGAGGGTCGCACCGGGCCCTCATACATGCGGGGTGGTGTGGTGGCATGTCTGAAGAGGCGGGACGCGTCTCCGGTGCGTGGCCCCCCCTCACGGACGGCGATGACACGGTAGTAGACGCTCTGCGGTAACGATGCGGCGTCAATATTACTAAATACTCGGAGCGCGATAAAATCAAGAGATTTTATGCACGACGTGGGCACATGTGCTATAGGAACGATGGTATTTTTTCATAATTTTTGGTGATGGAGAAGTATCCGAAAAATTCCCTCTACGCGGATTGCCCTTCGCGCGTCTACGGCTGTGGCCGGCGGCCTCCGGGGGCTAGCATGCCGCCAAATCTTGCGTAGGCGTCCTATCACAAGTCTGGAAGTGTTGTGACGGTTGCAAACGCCCGCCACGCGTGTCCGGGGTGTGCCCCCCTCACGGACGGCGCTGCCGTCGGCACCTGGAGGGGGGAAATGGACGCGTGGGGTCTACACGGAGGGGATCTTGCTGTGGGTCTGGCCCGGATGTTGCTCCAAAGTGTTCCTATGGGCTGACCTAACACAACCGGGTGGTGAGGTCCGCTGGACAAAGCCCGTCCGTGCAAAGTCAAAGGGCTAGATCCCATGGTCAAATGCTACAGGGTTAGGCGGGACGGGGCACTGGGGGTAGCAATGGCACCGGAGCGTCGCACCGGGCCCTCATACATGCGGGATGGTGTGGTGGCATGTCCGAAGAGGCGGGACGCGTCTCCGGTGCGTGGCCCCCCCTCACAGACGGCGATGACACGGTAGTAGACGTTCTGCGGTAACGATGCGGTGTCAATATTACTAAATACTCGGAGCGCGATAAAATCAAGAGTTTTTTTGCACGACGTGGGCACATGTGCTATAGGAACGATGGTATTTTTTCATATTTTTTGGTGATGGAGAAGTATCCGAAAAATTCCCTCTACGCGGATTGCCCTTCGCGCATCTACGGCTGTGGCCGGCGGCCTCCGGGGGCTAGCATGCCGCCAAATCTTGCGTAGGCGGCCTCTCACAAGTCTAGAAGTGTTGTGGCGGTTGCAAACGCCTGGCATGCGTGTCCGGGGTGTGCCCCCCCTCACGGACGGCGCCGTCCCCGGCACCTGGAGGGGGGAAACGGACGCGTGGGGTCTACACGGAGGGGATCTTGCTGTGGGTCTGGACCGGATGTTGCTCCAAAGTGTTCCTATGGCTGACCTAACATAACCGGGTGGGAAGGTCCACTGGTCAAAGCCCGTCGTGCAAAGTCAAAGGGCTAGATCCCGTGGTCAAATGCTAAAGGGTTAGGCGGGACGTGGGCACTGGGGGGTAGCAATGCTACCGGAGTGTCGCACCGGGCCCTCATACATACGGGGTGGTGTGATGGCATGTACGAAGAGGCGGGACGCGTCTCCGGTGCGTGTCCCCCCCCCCTCACGGACGACGATGACACGATAGTAGACGTTCTGCGGTAACGATGCGGCGTCAATATTACTAAATACCCGGAGCGCGATAAAATCAAGAGTTTTTTTGCACGACATGGGCACATGTGCTATAGGAATGATGGTATTTTTTCATAATTTTTGGTGATGGAGAAGTATCCGAAAAATTCCCTCTACGCGGATTGCCCTTCGCGCGTCTACGGCTGTGGCCGGCGGCCTCCGGGGACTAGCATGCCGTCAAATCTTGTGTAGGCGGCCTCTCACAAGTCTGGAAGTGTTGTGGCGGCTGCAAACGCCCACCACGCGTGTCCGGGGTGTGCCCCCCCTCATGGACGGCGCTGCCGCCGGCACCTGGAGGGAGGAAATGGACGCGTGGGGTCTACACGGAGGGGATCTTGCTGTGGGTCTGGCCCGATGTTGCTCCAAAGTGTTCCTATGGGATGACCTAACACAACCGGGTGGGGAGGTCCATTGGTCAAAGCCCATCCATGCAAAGTCAAAGGGCTAGATCCCGTGGTCAAACACTACAGGGTTAGGCGGGACGGGGTACTGGGGGTAGCAAAGCCACCGAAGCATCGCACCGGGCCCTCATACATGCGGGATGGTGTGGTGGCATGTCCGAAGAGGCGGGACGCGTCTCCGGTGCGTGGCCCCCCTCACGGACGATGATGACATGGTAGTAGACGTTCTGCAGTAACGATGCGGCGTCAATATTACTAAATACTCGGAGCGCGATAAAATCAAGAGTTTTTTTGCACGACGTGGGCACATGTGCTATAGGAACGATGGTATTTTTTCATAATTTTTGGTGATGGAGAAGTATCCAAAAAAGTCCCTCTACGCGGATTGCCCTTCGCGCGTCTACGGCTGTGGCCGGCGGCCTCCGGGGGCTAGCATGCCGCCAAATCTTGCGTAGGCGGCCTCTCACAAGTCTAGAAGTGTTGTGGCGGTTGCAAACGCCCGACATGCGTGTCCGGGGTGTGCCCCCCCTCACGGACGGCGCCGCCGCCGGCACCTGGAGGGGGGAAACGGACGCGTGGGGTCTACACAGAGGGGATCTTGCTGTGGGTCTGGCCCGGATGTTGCTCCAAAGTGTTTCTATGGGCTGAACTAACACAACCGGGTGGGGAGGTCCACTAGACAAAGCCCGTCCGTGCAAAGTCAAAGGGCTAGAACCCGTGGTCAAACGCTACAGGGTTAGGCGGGACGGCGCACTGGGGGGTATCAATGCCACCAGAGCGTCGCACCGGGCCCTCATACATGCGGGGTGGTGTGGTGGCATGTCCGAAGAGGCGGGACGCGTCTCCGGTGCGTGGCCCCCCCTCACGGACGGCGATGACACGGTAGTAGACGTTCTGCGGTAACGATGCAGCATCAATATTACTAAATACTCGGAGCGCGATAAAATCAAGAGTTTTTTTGCATGACGTGGGAACATGTGCTATAGGAACGATGGTATTTTTTCATAGTTTTTGGTGATGGAGAAGTATCCGAAAAATTCCCTCTACGCGGATTGCCCTTCGCGCGTCTACGGCTGTGGCCGGTGGCCTCCGGGGGCTAGCATGCCGCCAAATCTTGCGTAGGCGGCCTCTCACAAGTCTAGAAGTGTTGTGGCCGTTGAAATCGCCCGGCACGCGTGTCCGGGGTGTGCACCCCCTCACGGACGGCGCCGCCGCCGGCACCTGGAGGGGGGAAACGGACGCGTGGGGTCTACACGGAGGGGATCTTGCTGTGGGTCTGGACCGGATGTTGCTCTAAAGTGTTCCTATGGCTGACGTAACACAACCGGGTGGGAAGGTCCACTGGTCAAAGCCCGTCGTGCAAAGTCAAAGGGCTAGATCCCGTGGTCAAACGCTACAGGGTTAGGCGGGACGGGGGCACTAGGGGGGGGGTAGCAATGCCATCGGAGCCTCGCACCGGGCCCTCATACATGCGGGGTGGTGTGGTGGCATGTCCGAAGAGGCGGGACGCGTCTCCGGTGCGTGGCCCCCCTCACGGACGGCGATGACACGATAGTAGACGTTCTGCGGTAACGATGCGGCGTCAATATTACTAAATACTCGGAGCACGATAAAATCAAGAGTTTTTTTGCACGACGTGGGCACATGTTCTATAGGAACGATGGTATTTTTTCATAATTTTTGGTGATGGAGAAGTATCCGAAAAATTCCCTCTACGCGGATTGCCCTTCGCGCGTCTATGGCTGTGGCCGGCGGCCTCTGGGGGCTAGCATGCTGCCAAATCTTGCGTAGGCGGCCTCTCAAAGGGCTAGATCTCGTGGTGTGAGAGGCCGCCTACGCAAGATTTGGCGGCATGCTAGCCCCCGGAGGCCACCGGCCACAGCCGTAGACGCGCGAAGGGCAATCCGCGTAGAGGGAATTTTTCGGATACTTCTCCATCAGCAAAAATTATGAAAAAATACCAACGTTCCTATAGCACATGTGCCCACGTCGTGCAAAAAAACTCATGATTTTATCGCGCTCCGAGTATTTAGTAATATTGACGCCTCATCGTTACCGCAGAACGTCTACTACCGTGTCATCGCCTTCCATGAGGGGGGGCCACGCCCCGGAGACACGTCCCGCCTCTCCGGACATGCCACCACACCACCCCGCATGTATGAGGGCCCGGTTCGACGCTCCGGTGGCATTGCTAGCCCCCAAGTGCCCCCATCCCACCTAACCCTGTAGCGTTTGACCACGCGATCTAGCCCTTTGACTTTGCACGGACGGGCTTTGACCAGTGGACCTCCCCACCCGGTTGTGTTAGGTCAGCCCATAGGAACACTCTGGAGCAACATCCAGGCCAGACCCACAGCAAGATCCCCTCCGTGTAGACCCCACGCGTCCGTTTCCCCCCTCCAAGTGCCGGCGGCGGCGCCGTCCGTGAGGTAGGGCACACCCTGAACATGCGTGCCGGTCGTTTGCAACCGCCACAACACTTCCAGACTTGTGAGAGGCCGCCTACGCAAGATTTTGCGGCATGCTAGCCCCCGGAGGCCGCCGGCCACAGCCATAGACGCGCGAAGGGCAATCCACATAGAGGGAATTTTTCGGATACTTCTCCATCACCAAAAATTATGAAAAAATACCATCGTTCCTATAGCACATGTGCCCACGTCGTGCAAAAAACTCATGATTTTATCGCGCTCCGAGTATTTAGTAATATTGACGCCGCATCGTTACCCCAGAACGTCTACTACCGTGTCATCACCGTCCATGAGGGGGGGCCATGCCCCGGAGATGCGTCCCGCCTCTTCGAACATGCCACCACACCACCCCGCATGTATGAGGGCCCGGTGCGACGCTCTGGTGGCATTGCTACCCCCCAAGTGCCCCGTCCCGCCTAACCCTGTAGCATTTGACCACGCGATCTAGCCCTTTGACTTTGCACGGACGGGCTTTCACCAGTGGACCTCCCCACCCAGTTGTGTTAGGTCAGCCCATAGGAACACTCTGGAGTAACATCCGGGCCAGACCCACAGCAAGATCCCCTCCATGTAGACCCGACGCGTCCGTTTCCCCCCTCCAGGTGCCGGTGGCGGCGCCGTCTGTGAGGGGGGCCACACCCCGGAAACGCGTGCCACCTCTTCGGACATGCCACCACACCACCCCGCATGTATGAGGGCCCGGTGCGACGCTTCGGTGGAATTACTACTCCCCCACGGCCACCGTCCTGCCATGTAGACCTCACGGGCGTGGCTGCCGCCGTGTCCCGGAGGGGGGAAACGGCCACATCGGGCCGACACGGAGGGTATCTTTGGGTGGTTTGGGCCGGAATGGTGTTGGGGGGTGCAGCACATGCCGTAACAAAAAAATAAAAAATAAAAAAATGCCGTAACAAAAAAAAAGTAAAAAAATGCAAAGTATCTAAGCAGCGCACATGTCCACGGATCGATGACGTGGCAAAGGGGCGGGCCTATGCCGACGGCCAGGCCTTCGACATAGGGGCGACTTTATCCCCTTGCGGTTTGCCCCCACCACCCATTCGCCATCCATCTCCCCCTTCCTCCCCGACCCACACTCGCGCCGCCGCCCACCACCTCCGCCGCCCGCCCTGAG
>NC_041392.1:670463151-670468245 GCF_002162155.2 Triticum dicoccoides
GTCCGTGCCTGCCCCTCCCCCCGAGCCGGCCCTCCCCCACGGTGAGCTCCCTCCCTCCCTCTCTGTAGATTTTTTTTGATAATTTTGTTGTTGTTCATAGTTATGTAACTAGATGGATGGATGCATAGTTAGTTGATAGATGATTTGATGATAGTTACAAATGTGAGAAATGCAAGAAAAGCAATTTTTTTAACAAGGGGCATGACGTTAGATGATATATTTTTTGATGATAGTTGCAAATGTATGATGATTGTTACATGATAGATGATAATGTTAATGATGATAGATGATGATGTTGATGATAGATAATGATTTTTTTGCGGAAGAGATGATATAGGATGTTGATTTTTATGATTCGATGATTTTTAGATGATGATGATGAATATATTGTGATGTACTTAATTATTGTCACGGTGCAGGTTCTGTGGTGTTCCATCTCGGTGGAGTGATCGTCGTAGGAGCTGTTGGTCCCCGGTTGTCCCTCCGGTGTTCGACTACTTCCTCTACAGCCGAGGGTGAGCTACGAATCATGTGACTAGATTTCATTTTCAAGTCAACTGACGTAACCTAGGCATCTCCCGTCCGAAAGGGTTGCATCGATAAATATGCATTCAATTGCATATTTATCATCGCAGCTCTTTCGGATTGTCCAACGTTTTCCATGGACAGCCCGAGGATGTGTAGATTGGGTATGTTCTCCATGTTCTACCCCGTTCTGAGACAGGATTTCGGCGGCGCCTCCCCATTGTTCTCTGGAGCACATTCTCTCGGCTATTTGCCGAGACATGTATATGGAGAACAGCGGGGAGGTGCTGCCAAAATTTTGTCTTAGAACGGGGTAGAATGGAGAACGTACTCAATCTACACATCCTCGGGTGGGATTAGGACCCATCTTTACCTATTAGAGATGTAGGTGGATTAGACGCGGTAGAAACTGAAAATTTGATGTGATTAATTTAAGTGAATCCTTAATTATGTTGTGTGGGTTGCAAAAAAGCAGAGGATGGCAGATAATCAGTGGATGTACAGTGGTTTTATCCGTCGAATCGAGTAACATCAGAGTGGATCGCGAAAACCGATGTGTATTTGAAGAAGATATTCCGTCGTCCAATGAGAATTATCCCACCATGCCCCTGTGCGAGATGTGCCATACATCACCGTAGAAATCAGACGGACATGAGTGAGCACCTTCGCACGCACGGATATATGCCAAAGTTTGATATGCCGCCGATAAACATAGCCGAGTAGGACCATGGTAGAGAGGAGGTGATGCGACAACGCATCGATGGATATGAGGACGACGGGGTCAGGGACATGCTAGATGATGTCATTGTTGCAGAAACAGCAAATGCGACACCTTCAGAGAATGAACCGGAGGAGCCGGAGGCAACCGCAAAGGCCTTCTTGGAGGTCTTGGCCTCGTCGAAGAGACCTCTTTATGTGGGTGCGAAAATATCTCAGCTGGATGCCATCTCGCAACTGATTGCAGTCAAGGCTGAGTACGGCTGTAGCCAGAAATGCTTCGAAGCATTCCTGGGAGTATGGGCTAACAGCCTCCCTGAGGGTCATGAACTGCCGAAAAGCATGTACGATACAAAGAAAATCATGAAGGCACTCTCTATGGATTATGAGAAAATAGATGTTTGCCCGAAGAATTGCCTTTTGTTTAGGCATGAGTATGCAGATGACAAGTACTGTAGGAAGTGCGGTTTGTCTCGGTACATTGAGGTGGTCGGTGAGGATGGTGAGAAAAAGCAGCTAACCATCCCCGTTAAGGTTCTTCGGTATCTTGATTTTATAAAAAGACTGTAGCGCCTTTTCATCACGAAGGAGTCTGCCAAAATGATGAAGTGGCACAAGGAAGGTATAAGGTACAATCCAAAAAAAATCGTACATCCATCGGGAGGGGAAGCATGGAAGTCATTCGATGAAGAATACCCCGAGGAAGCAGCCGAGGCTGGGAATGTCAGAATAGCCATATCAGGTGATGGGTTGAATCCATATGGTATGTCGTCCAATCCATACAGCTGCTGGCCTGTGTTTGTAATTCCGCTCAATCTTCCTCCCGGTGCCCTAATGCAATGGAAGATCATGTTCTTGTCGCTCATCATTCCGGGGCCTGACTACCCGGGGAAGCAATTGGGTGTGTTTATGCAGCCGCTTGTGGATGCTTTGCACCATTCTTGGTACTTTCCGAGGTTGACATACGACCGGGATCTGCAGAGAAATTTCTTGATGAAAGTTTGGTTGCACTATTGCATGCATGACTTTCCCAGCTATGCTCTATTATGTGGATGGTGTACAAGTGGTAAGATGCCATGCCCAGTGTGCATGCAGGCTCTGCGAATGATTTGGCTGAGTAAGGGTGGCAAGTATGTAGCCTTTGACCTGCATCGACAGTTCCTCCCTCCAGACCATCCAGACAGGGAAGACAAGAAGAACTTCACGAAAGGCCGGGTTGTTCATGAAGTAACCGAGATTCCAACATTTTCGGGGGCAGATGTTCTTGCTCAGCTAAAAGCTCTCAAGCCTAAAGTCAAAGGCAAAGGCAAAGGCAAAGCCAAAGGCTTCGAGGGATATGGTGAGACGCACAACTGGACGCACATTACCCCCTTCTCACAGCTTCCCTATTTCAAGGACCTCAAACTTCCTTACAATATTGATGTGATGCACACCAAAAAGAATGTGGCAGAGTCCCTTTTCCACACGATCCTCAACATTCCTGATAAGACGAAGGATAACGTAAAAGCTAGAGCCGATCAACAGAGAATTTGTGATAGACCACGCCTGAGCATGAAGCCTGCCACAGGCGGTCGAAAAAACTGGTTCAAGCCAGATGCTGACTTTGTCCTTAAACCGCCAGAAAGAAAAGAAGTACTTATCTGGCTGAAACAAATTTTGAAGTTCACCGATGGTTATGCATCGAATATAAGTAAGGGAGTCAATCTTTCAACGGGCAAAGTGACCGGCCTGAAGAGTCATGACTACCATGTATGGATTGAGCGGATAATGCCGGTGATGGTTCGAGGCTATGTCCCCGAGCATGTCTGGCGAGTGCTTGCCAAGCTTAGCCATTTCTTCCGCACGCTTTGTGCTAAAGAAGTAAGTAAAGAGGTGATTGAAAAATTGCATAAGAAGGCACCGGAGTTGATAGTCAAGCTAGAGAAGATCTTTCCGCCAGGCTTCTTTACTCCGATGACACATCTCATTCTGCACCTCGTGAACAAGGTATTGTTTGGGGGCCCTGTGCAAAATCGCTGGCAGTACGTCCCTGAGAGGTAGAACAAGCATCTCCGACGGAAATGTGGAAACAAAGCTAAGATTGAAGCTTCCATAGCTGAGGCAGTTATCCTAGAGGAGGTGTCAGACCTCAGGACATCATACTATCCAGACCACGTTCCCCATCTGCATAACAAGGTGCCTCGATACAATATAGAAGAGCCCAAGTATCAACCCAGGCTCGATCTATTCAACGCGCAAGGTGGGAGGGCTGGGGCCTCGAAATCTTATAACATGCCACGACAAGAGTGGGAGGACCTCATGTTCTATATCTTGCATAACATCAAGGAAGTTGAGGAAGTGTGGATGAGGTAATACCACTACACCATTCCTTTATGTCTTCCACATCATCATGTTTCATGTTCACTTAGTCCCGGTCTAACACCGCTTATCTTTTTTTAGTGATTTCGTTCAAGAGGAATGGACGGGAGTGAATCCTCCTACTGAGGCGGAGGCACTTACTCTTCTCCATCATGGAAACCCTGGACGTAAAAATTTTGTTGCTTGGTTCATGGAGAAAGTAATTTTCCACACTCCCCTATTAAATACCTACTTCAACATTTATTAGTTAACCGAACTAATGCACGCAACAATTTCCATTATACTTGTAGGGAAAAGATCCGAACATATCTATGGATGATGAATTGAGATGGGTTTCCATGGGTTTTGACCCTGCCGTCATGACATGTAAAAAGTATGATGTGAATGGGTATCGCTTCCATACAGAGGAGCACCAAAACAGCCGCCCCGATCCCAAAACTATAAATACTGGAGTGTACACCCCTGGTCAAAATTCAGTAGACTACTACAGAAGGGTACAAAATATATACGAGGTTAAATTCCGCCAGGGGCGTGAGACCCTAAGTCTGCCTGTGTTCAAATGCCGATGGTTCGATCCGCGGGAGGGGGTAAAACATACGCCTTCCATTGGTTTGGTCGAACTTAAACCATCAACCGTCTATGCGGGAGCCGATCTCTTCATTGCGGCTACCCAAGCTACACAAGTATATTATCTGCCTTACCCATGCTAGAAAGTGTATCTAAAGGGTTGGGAAGTTGTGTTCAAGGTGTCGCCACATGGTAAGCTACCAGACCCGAATGAAGACGATTACTACAACATTAACCCCATGACATACGAGGGAGTGTTCTATCAAGAGCAACCTGATGATGATGATGATGATGATGTGGTTAGAAATGATGATGCTAGACCATTGGGTGATGATGATGTGGACCCAAATGTCGACGATGCACGGAATGATGGTGATACCATTGTCAATGAAAATGACATACTTATGCTAGAAAAGTTAAACGAAAACACTGACGACGAGGAAGAGCCTCCACCTCCGTCGGACAACGAAGATGATATGATTGATAGTGATGATGAGACGGACCTAGAAAGAGGTTACAACAGTGATGATTCATATGGGTTCTAGCAGATGTACGTTTCAAGTATTTTTTCTATAGTTTAGGAATATGCCTTTTTATGCATTTTTATTAATGTGTTTATTATCATGCCTTTTCCTTCATTTCATTAATTTACTAATTTCTTTTTCTCTTTTCAATGCAGGTTCGTGGAACATGGGCAAGGGAAGGCCGACGGCATGGGTTTCCTACGAAAGGTCGTCGGCCTGCCTAGTCGGAGTGGTCGAGCACGTAATCCTCCCCCTTGGCTACTTGACGATGACTCCTCACAGAGAGGTCGAGGGAGAGGTGCCCCTAGAGGAGGAGGGGGCGGGGGGAGAGCCTCTAGAGGACGAGGTGCTGGGGGGAGAGCCACTACAGGGGGTCGCGGCCAGAAAGAGCGCACCCTCACCG
>NC_041392.1:670468492-670473563 GCF_002162155.2 Triticum dicoccoides
GAGGAGGAGGTTGGGGAGGAGGTTGGGGAGGGGGAGGCAGGCGAGGAGGAGGGTGGTGGCGGGGATGATGGTGGTGACGGGAAGGGGGTTGACAAGAAGGGGTGGCTGCGTGGTAACGCAAAGCTACCAAAGCAGGTTCCGGCTACTACGGCAAGAAGACCGCAGGGAGGAAGAAGGCCTACTCCGAAGCGTATCTGAAGTTACATCCTGACACACCTGACCCCATTGCGGCACCTCTGGACGACATGGCGGTGGTGAGGATGGGGCCCAAGGAGCACGGTCGGGAGGCGGTTCTCGATGCTGTGATCACTCCTAGTATCTCCTACACACAGCTTCGTCGGATCGACCCGAGCCTGAGCCAGCGCACGAGCCAGCCAGTGACCAGTACACAGTCCCTCTTTCAGGAGCAACAATCTGTAAGTATTTTCCCTCTTATCTTCATTGCTCACTTTATTTTCCGCATTTAGTAGTTTTATGAGTTCCATCATGTCATACCGTAGGCCTACCTGGAGTACACACGCCAGGAGACCATGGCGTGGCATCAGAGGCTTTATGAACACCAAGTGCAGAGGGATAGCCAGATGCAGCAGGCTTTTCAGGATATGGCGGCCGGCAGGTGTCCTCAGTTCCCTCCAGCACAATGCCCTCCAGCACAACCAGTGCTAATGAGCTTTGAGGAGTTTGTGGCACAGAACGCTGGCCCCTCGCCGGTTAGTTCATCCCCAATCTATTCACCCAAAGCATGTCATGCCTTTCAACACAGTCATATATCCCGTGCATATGTCTTTTCAACATCCAGGGAACAGGTGGATCTACCGTTGGCGGTGGTCTTCGCAGCACTCCGGAGACACGGAGCCCGACCACTCCGATCCACGGAGGCGGAGGCGGAGGTGGAGGCGGAGGCGGTCTTGGCGGTAGCGCTGCCGCTAGCAGTGACGACCTGGGCTTCGGCCGTCTTGGCGGTGACGACCTCCGCGGTGCTCGATGATCCTTGTGTGTGGTGATGATGCTTGAGATGACTTGTGTGTGGTGATGATCATTTAGATGACTTGTGTGCTTCTCTATATGCTTATGCTTATGTTGGTTGTGATGATGTTCATTTAGAGACTTGTGTGTGATGATGCTTATGCATATATTGTTGTGATGGTGTCGGATGATATCCCGTTGTGTTTTATATGTCTATCCCATCATATATATCTGATGATATGTGCTGTTATTTGAATTGAATTGATTTAAAAACAAACAGAAAAAAGAAAAAACAAAGCAAAAGCAAACTATGCCGACAGCTAGGCCGTCGACATAGGGCTAGCGTGAGCTCCCAGTAGCTGACACGTGGCACCTATGCCGACGGCCTAGCCGTCGGCTTAGTTTAAAAATTGTGCCGACGGCTAGACCGTCGGCATAGGCGCCCACGTGTCAGCTACTGGGAGCTTTGTATGAAGGACTATGCCGACGGCCTGGCCGTCGGCTTAGTTTCAAACTATGCCGACGGCCCAGCCGTCGGCATAGCCCTGGTCCACGAGCAGCGGCTGGTCGCCACGTGACACACCTATGCCGACGGTCGAGCCGTCGGCATAGTTTTTGACTAAGCCGACGGCTAGGCCGTCGGCATGGGGGTGCCACGTGGCGACCAGTCGTTGGGCAGACTTGACGGCGGCCGCCGTTAGGCGTGATAGTTGCCGACGGCCGGAGCCGTCGGCATAGATGTACGGCCCCCGTCGGCATATCATATATGCCGACAGCTTTTCTATGCCGACGGCCTCCCTGGCTGTGTCGACGCATATGTTGCCGACGGCCCTATGCCGACGGGGGCCGTCGGCATAGGTCTATCCCGACGGGACTCCGGCCTATGCATAAGGGGCGATTCCGGTAGTGGTGCTTTTAATCTGCTAAGATTTCCAAACGAGAAAATTGCCATCAGCGAGAGGCAAGCTCATGAGGACGGACAACGAGCCGGCTGGTGTGTGCCGAAAGCTGGGATTTTTTTTTTCCTGTGCGTATGATCTCAAGCGTGTGAGCAAATTGGCTGAGGATAGGGATCGAACGGCACGTGTATTCCTGTCCTACGGTGCTGAGTAGGACCGGTCCGACTTAACCAATCTAATGTATAATTTCGAATTTTGATTTACAACTTGAATCTGTTATGGTATTCAAAAGTGTAGAACGTAGATTCACACAGCTCTAAAACTTTTTTGTGAAACATCTGAAAAAAATATGATATCTGCAGACTGATAATGCTGAAATTTGTCCAAGTGCTCAGAGAGAAACAAGACGCGACTAAATTACTAATAGGGCATCTAGATGACGATGATGATCTACTGTGACTTGACGGACGGCGGCGTGCTGCTGCTGGAGTCGCCCTTGGACCCGCCGAAGATGGGCTCGCCGATCATGGAGCTGACCTTGTTCTTGATGCACGCCCATTGCTCCTTCGCCCGCACCTCGGTGAACTGCCGGTACTGGCCCTTGGCCAGCTCCACCAACCTCGCGCCCTCGTCCACCGTCTTCTTGAAGTACGCCGACGCTGGCCCCTGCGCCGCCTCCTTCTCCGGCACCGCCGCTCCCTTGTTCTCCTCCATCAGGTCCCGAAAACCGAGATCGGTTGATCGAAAACTTGTGTACGTGAAAGTCGGAAGAAGATGTTGCTGGTTCTGTTGCTATGGTGGCCAGGGGCTGCTGGGTCGTGCCTACTTATGTGGGGTCGGTCATGAGGCGCCGGCTGTCTTGAGAAGGAAGCCGGGGCGTCGCAGCCTTGGAGTAGGAGAAAAGAAAGAAACAGAAACCGAGCCGAGGAAGAGAAAGAGAGCGTCCCGTTAACCTCTGGATGATAACTTCGGATCATGGAATTATATATGGAAGAAAAGAAACAAAAAAACAAATTCTTGGGTCCGGATTGGAAGTAAACCAATACATTATGCCCTCAATCTTCACTTTGTGACCAAATGTGATATTTTTATGAGATATAGACAAGAAAAAATTTATTAGTAACTTCTCATGCACATAAAACTCACAACTTTTTTATGACTGTGGAATTAGTTTTTCATGCATAAGTTATAAATTTCTCTATGATGTAAATAATACTAAAGAGTGATAGTACAAGCAAGGATTTGGATCCCAAGTGCATGTTTTTTCTCGCTGGGCACCGAAATTCTCGGTTACCGCGGTATCCGTGAAATCCTGAAAAAATTTCGGACGAAATTTGAATTTGAATTTTGAATTCAGTTTTCTTTCCTCTACTATAGATTAGGCCTGGACTCCACTTTATTAGGAACCACCTTGTGGCGCATTGGTTAGGTCTTGTGGGTGTTTCTCTTGCCTTGAGGTTGTCGGATCGAATCACTCTGTTCACATTTATTTTCACATGCATCTTCCTTTTTTCCTAAAAATTGTGCAAAAAATGTGCACCTGAGAGACTCGAACGCGAGACCACAGGGCGCACAGTTAGGACGGCCATGGTTACTAGTACGCCACCGCTACGTAGCTGTTCTTTGTGAGTTCCTAGACTATCTAACTTTAACAGTCGGAGTTTAAATTCAAAAATTTCGAAAAATTTCAAACTTTTTCGTTCGGTATCCGAATATTCCGCCCGGTACCCAAAACCATGAGTACAAGTAGAATTGGGTATAAAGCATAGAGTATTCCTATTGTTCTCATTGTTAGGTATGAACTTTTCAATTTGCTTCCTTAGGCACTTGATCACTTACTTTTGACAAAATGGCATGGCCTATTAGAACAAAAGTAACCACTATAAGCAATAATTGTCATTACAACAACTGAGAGCTTACCTAAGTGTAGCCATAAGGATTTATGAGAAAAGGCCGATACAACATGCAACATTGGTGTTGTACCACTACCACTAGCCATCTGAAAGCATATAAATGACTTTATTTAAAGACTTGGCATAGTTACAATGCCATGTGTTTGGTTAAATAAAAGAAAAGAAAAGCTTGCTCAGATAGGTTGAAACTAAAGGATAAGTAAATATACAACTTGAGATTTTCCTTAGCTTTCGACATGTGAAAAAACTGCGATGCACACTTCATGTCTCAGGCATTAACTTGATCACCCAATAGGAACCCAAACATGCTCAAATGAGTAGGACGTACGTATGCAACATGAACTAAACTATAGTGACATGAAGAAAGATGGGAGAGGGAGAGGAGAGGGTGGCGTTGATTTTCTTGCCGAGTCTGGCATTGCTTCATGTGCGACAAAGGCGACACCCCAATGGAGAAACCCAACAACCACTGATCAATATCAACCCACTTGAAAACCCAAAAGCAACCTGAGGAAGACACACATAAGTACATCTATACACAAGCAGGCTATAAACACAAGGCGAAGAGGAATCAAACAAAACCTAGCCATGATTCTCCATGGGAGAGGGGAATTAGGAAGTAGCTTGCTTCTACTCAATGAGCAGGGGAGGGCCACCACCTTGCGGACAACAGGTACCCACTTCTTGAGAAGCAAATACCCTTATTTTCATACAACCAAATGTTGATACCTTATCAATCATCACCAACACATAAAATTTACAAATCCATAGATCAATTATCGCCAACACACAAATCCATAGATCAATGATCAATAACACACAAATCCATAGATCAATTATCACCAACACACAAGAATATAAAAGCAGGGTCTGAGTGAGTATCGGTTCAGGTTGTAAAGGAGGAGAAATCTAGGTTAGAGCGATGGAAGAATTGCGAGGCTGATAAGGAAAGAGAGACTCAACTCAGGTTCAAGGAAGAACACCACACTTTTTTGCATGGAGGAGTTGCACCGATGAGTGGTCATTGGGGAGTAGCACAGTTAGACCTTGCCGCAAGGAGCAGCAGCATCGAGCCTTGTCATGAAGTGGAGAAGCCTAGGGAAGAAGCGGGTCTCACGAGGGGGGATTTCTCCGATGACCAACGTTAGAGGAGCCGGCATGAGGCGCCGAGAACGGTAACCGTGGGAACCCTAGCTGCCACTTTGGGGATGAAAAGTCGAGAATATGGAGGAGGATGTGTGTGAGAACAAGAAAGGATACATTCCTCTCTCTCTCTCTCTCTCTCTCTCTCTC
>NC_041392.1:670473942-670558033 GCF_002162155.2 Triticum dicoccoides
TCTGGCCAATGTCGGAAGGCTGTACGACTCGTGGGCCAACCATGATAGATATCGAGCGTTCATTCCTTTCCCTACCTCGCCCAATTGGCTAGACACTGTCACAGTCCGATGTGGTTAGCGCGAGAGGGCGCGCAACAGGTCCCTCTTATTGGGTGTAAGGGCATCTCCAGCGCTGACTTCCAAATTGAACACTGTATCCGTCCATGGACAAGTGAGGACCAGCTCGCAGACACTGATATAGGAGATAACCATCCAAATCTATCAACAAATGACCAAAGACATTTGGAACAAAATTAATGGAAATAAGAAATGATGCAAATTTAAACAAACCAGACAATTTTCATTCAAACTGGTAAATTTTACATAAAAGCAAACGGTATTTTGTTCAGTGAACTAAAACCTAAAAAACAACTAAACTACCGAATACTCGTACGCCGTGCCGGACTGGCCGGTGGCACCTCTATCACTATCGTCACAATCGGAGTCGAACTCGTTGTCGTTGGGCTTTGGGCGACGGTAGTGCGTGGCGTCGCGCCAGTGCTTCCTGGCGCTGACTGGCACTCCCGGATGATATTCTCCCATTGATCCTGCGCCACACACAGTGCGTCCGTGGCTACCACAGACGTGGGCAGGAGGAGAGAGGTGGCGCCAGTTCCTGGAGGCGGCTGCGGCAGTGGTCTCGCGGAGAGACCACTCCTGACCATAGTCGTCCATCTCGTTGAGGTGGCGGAGATGGCGCTTGCTCATCTCCGTCGTGGTCTTCGACCGGCCGAAGGCCCAGACCATTGCGTGCTCAAGGTCTGCGACGATTTGTGGCAACGGGACGTCAGAGTCCACGAACTCCGTCCGGCGAGTAGTGTTGCACCTCTCCTAGCGCCGCCTCTCTCCCTGTCGGCATACTCTTGCACCTCTCCTAGTTTCCACTGCTACTGTCTCCGCGACCACCATGAAGTTAGTGCAGTATGCGATCGCGCGCATTCACGGCGATCGCGTGGGGCAAGCTGCCATTGGCACGGTGGGCAGGCGGCAAGAGCCGCTCCTCCTTGACGCGCCTGGGAGACAGCGGCAACCGCTCCTACTTGCCGTGGTGGGGAGGAGGCGGCCACAGCCGCTCCTCCTTGACCTCTCGACTTCTGATTTGGACACCGCGGTTGTATGAGGAAGAGCAGGGAGGGGAAGGAGGCTCCATTTTGACAGCATGGAGAAGTGTGCCTGGTGGCGTTGTCGGACCGGTGTTGTGGAGGAGCGAGCGATGGAGCATCAGCTCTATTTACTCCTCGTACCCGCCATCCGTCACTGCATACACCGTGTCCTGCGAGATGACAGGCCTTTGCAGAGGTGGCTGGTCCTCCTCGTCGTCGGAGGAGATGGCAATCTCCTTCTTCGCGGACGAGCCGATCGCTGAGGAGCAAGAGGGCCACGAAGTGCAAGTGCACCGCGCCACGATCTGGAGCCAGGGCCTCCTGCCAGCACTGAGGCCCATGACCCATCGCCGGTGAAGAGGGGAGTGGGGAGGTGCGTGGAGATGTGAAATATGGAGTGTAATGTGGACGGGCGTGGGCGTCGTGCTTAAATAGCAGTGTCCAAGCCAAGCAAACGGAAGCTCGGCCCGCTTCAATGTGGCATAGCAGCCGGAGTTCGTTTATCGGGGCGACGCGTCCGCATTGAAGCTGCGTCGCCCGAGAGGTCGCGTGGATCAGGGTCCGTCGGGTCAAATCCCGCGGCATCAATGCCGACTATTGCGGTTTTAGGCCGGCATGAATGCGGCGCCGGAAGCAGTGCATCAGTTGGAGAGAAAGCGCGGAGGAGGCGGGAGAGGGTTTTGGGTGGGGCAAGATTGTCGGATGCGTGTACGGCAGCGGTCCGGACGCCCGCAAAGTCCCCTGGTTTGCTTCCGGTTTATGGAAAAAAGACATCTGAACCTGTTCGCGGACCGATATGGGATTGCGTTGGATGGCAGAACACATCCGGACCGTGCGGTCCAGACGGATGCGGACGATTTAAGGATCCATATTAGAGATGCACTCGCGGTGCCATATGGTGGGCTTTTTTTGTCTTCTCTAAATATCCACGAGAGAATATCATACGGAAACCAACGTTCGGTGGAAACCGGTGAAAACCACGAGACAAAGATGTTTTGATGTTTTGAAAAAATCTGAAAAAAAAGATGTTAAGAGGATGATGTTTTATTGCCATGCAAAATTTTAAGTTGAAATACATTACGAGATGTGAGATATGAAAAAAACAAAATCAATGTTGAATAGTGCCAAACAGTAACGTCACTATTCAGGGCTGAATTTATCTTTTTCATAGCTCACATCTCGTAATGTATTTCAACTTGAAACTCTGCATGGCAATACAACATCACCCTCTTAACATCAATATTTTTTTTCAGTTTTTTTGAAACTTTACAATATGTTTTCCACGAAGTTTTCATCGAGTATTTGTTTCTGTATGATATTCTCCCGCCACAACAGAGATAAATGTATTTTTAGTGCATAGGATCCAGTGTCCACGGTAGTCAAGCCACTCGTTTGCTACACAGGTAATTCACCTTCAATAATTCAATTCGCAGAGGAAAAATATGTTCCAGTGATGTCATTTTTTTTGTTCACAATGATCGTGTTTTGGGCGCTGCTGTTAAACAATATGTTTGAAGTTCATTCCATTCACAGTTCTATTGTATTCGTTCTGTTTTTTTCTCAGCAAATAATAACCATGAGTACAACAGGTAAAGATATGGCAACACCAGTTGTGTATTGAAAGGAAATTACTCTAAAATAAGTGGCAATATATAGTACCACCAGATCATACAATAACATTACACGATGGCAACAAAACAGAACAGTACTAATTAGGACAACTGCCGACAGCTTAACAACGATATGTAGCTGGTACAAGTAAAACTTAATTTGGGACAATAATATTAGCTATTGCCACTGATTATTTCTCATCACTGCAACCACTGGCGGAGCTAGGAAGAAAGTCTAGGAGGGAAAATGGTAAAACTGGCAGACCTGAGGGGGCCAAATACTAAATTTATACTCATCTAAACCATCTACAAAAAATTCCTTCACACTTTTTGCTTAGGCTGGGGGGCCACAGCATCCCCAGGAGCACACATAGCTCCGCCACTGACTGCAACACTCATACTTCCATGGCGACAATTCAAGGTACACACTTGAGTATGTTAGCCAGGATTGAATCATTGTAGCATGCACCGCTCTGGCAGTTGGTACCACAATAATCCTTGCCAAGCCCACAAGATCCATACTGGCTGCAACAATAGTTGTTGGTGCATCGTGCACCATTAGCCTGGTTGCCACACGGCTTGTCCGTGCTACAAGCACCGTTTTGGCAGCCAGCCCCGCAGAACTCCGGTCCTAAGCCACAGTAACCATATTTGCTGCAGCAAAGGTTATTGGGGCATTGTTTACCATTGGCCAGGTGGCCACACTTGAGGTCAGCCCAGCAAGGACCGCTCTGGCAGCCGCGGCTGCCACTGCAATATTCACTGCCATAGCCACAACGACCACCCTAGCTACAACAATGGTTGTTAGGGCACAATGCACCACCGGCCTGTGCGCCGCAGATCTTGTTGTTGTAGCAGGCGCCGCTTTGGCAGCCGGCGGCAGCGCTGCAGTAGTCGAAGCCCAGGCCGCAGTACCCATCCTTGCTGCAGCAGAGGTTGTTGGGGCACTCCATGCCGTCGGCCTGCTTGCTGCAGCGCTTCTCACAGTACTGCCGCTGGGCGTGGGTGGTCACCACCGCAAAGGCAAGTGCAAGGGCGCACAACAAGAGGCCCTTCATCGCTAAGTTTCTTCTTTGGATGTGTGCTTTACTGGATGTGCTCCCCAGGTGTTGATAAAAATGCCAAATGCAAGGCTCCATTTATATAGGAAGTCCAAGTCGTTCGGTGATACCTCGTCATGTGCCTGGGAAGATCTATGCATGTGTTACCAACGGAAATATGATCTGATAATTAAGGCGCGCATGTGAAGTGACCTGCTTAAAAAGATCATATATGATACGATCTGTTTTCGGGAGCTGGGATGAGATCTTATCTTTCCCAGCAAACGATGCTTTGACCTCATAAGCTCTAAAATTGAAAACTTACAAAGTACTCCCTCCTTTCCGGTTTATAAGGCTCAAATCGCAAATCTCATCAACCAAGGCATTTTGTGAGTGGAGGCATATATCTCGTACTTTATAAAACTACCCCAATTAAATTAATGCATTAATTTAGATTAATTGCAGTGCATGCATGCTCGGCCACTAGATGAGTAGGAACATTACATGCATTGGTGTGTTCCTCTTTAATTCTTGCATGCAAAGATTTAATGCACATTGAAAACTAAAAATGAGATGGAGATGAGCCCTCTAAATTGAAAAAACAAAAAAGTTGAAATAAGCCTCATAAACCGAAAAGAAGGGGGTACATTTTCATTAAGATTATATTTGCATTAGTTTATCAGCATCTGATACTCACTGTGTCGATGAGGCAGGTTACTGCAGCAATGAACCGAGAAACGGGTCACCAAATCTCTCTACATGCTCGTTTCATTCTCCATATAAATTAAAGATTGATTCATGCAATTTATGAAGGTTGTGTCTTATGTGCAGTCCAATTTATTTCAACCGAGGAAAGCAGTACTATCTCAAGAAAGTATTTCACTTTGCCTGCTTGTGAATCCCAATGTCTATTTGAATTGTAAAAACTTTAAAGGCTTTGAGAATTTCTAATTGCGCTTAACTATATAGTTTCTTAAAATCCAGCAACTGTACAACATCGACCCGCGAAAAAACCAAGGCCGCATGCCTCGCGACAGTATCTCCACCAGACAACCATTATTAGTATGATAAAAGATAAAAAGAAAAAGAAAAATATACACAATTCCTAAGCTAAGCCTTCAAGAAGAAATAGTCGCACATACACTGATGATAATGAGTCCAACCCAAGGTCGATCTCGGGATTTTCATCCCCAAAGTCAAGTTTTAATCCACCATCTTCAAGGGAGGACACAAGCACGAGATGACAATAGTCTTATCAGAGATCTAGTGTTTCCACCATAGTGCGCATGCTCATTGTTGAAGCCACCTCTACCATCGACACTTGTCCGGCTACTAACACCTTGCTAGGCAGATACTGCACAAAGAGATGCCGAAAGACAAAGACGTCCCACACCGTCTTGCCTCCGGCCAGTGTTGCACCACCCTCAGTCCAGCAGCAACATGCAAAACATGACATCTCCATCAGAGCCACCATGCAGCACATGTCGATAGCAGGCATGACTTGACGTTTCTGCATGAGATGTCATGTGTATCACCCGCTGGCGACAAGCATGTCTGGACTCCTTCGAAATATATGCATGTGTCACCCACCGAGCCGCACTAAACTCGACCTAGTCTCTGCATCATCTACACAAATATGGAGGCTGCCACCACTGAAGATCCAGGGTCGCCGCCGCAAGAACCAAACTCATGTGCCATCAACGCATGACATCGCAGCGAGCAGATCTCGCACTGGAGCCAACGGAATCCATCCCAGGCTGTCGTGCGACTGCTAGGCGAACGGTGCCAGCAAGGCCACCGGCCAGCACATCCATGTTGGTGCCGCCTATCGCACGTCTCCCGTGCCACGTGTACCGTAGATCCGTGCTGGAGCGACACCCAAGCACCACGTACACATGCGCCCCAGATCTACCGGCCTCCACATCGCCGCACCCTTGCACGCGCCAGGCCGCGCCTCGCCGTGATGCCCATCCACCTCTCCTCGGCCGAGCGCCCCGCAGCAGCCCAAGCCTCATTAGAGGGAAAACGAGGTGCCCTACCATCGCCAATGCCACGTGGGCTTTACCCGGTGTCGCCTGCCAACGATGGCGAGGGGAGGGAGGGATGGAGAGGGTAGTTTCCCCCGGCGGCTAGGGTTTCGTCTGGCTCGCCCATGGGGAGGATGACACGGATGCCCGTGCGTTGCAACGGGAGAGAAAACTGATATGTACTTAAATTTAGGGAATATTGGATGTGCAAGCACAACATATCAACTCATTAAGTAGTTTTAACTGACACTGTCAGTTGCCCTAAGGGCACTCCTGACTATATTTGAACTTATAATCATATGTATTAACCCTAAATCTAGGTTGTG
Source organism: Triticum dicoccoides (assembly GCF_002162155.2). NCBI lineage: Eukaryota > Viridiplantae > Streptophyta > Magnoliopsida > Poales > Poaceae > Triticum > Triticum dicoccoides. The sequence goes on from NC_041392.1 coordinate 670,480,088, forward strand.
AATGTGCAGTCGATGGACATACAACACGGCCAATTTAAACATTGTCGGATTGCAATTTTATATTAAGTTATATCATAATCCCATAGTCTCATAATATACTATCTATCTCATGTTCATCGACAATCCCACGTAGAAAGCATCTAGAATATTGGGACTTAATTTCTTCTTTTTGAGAAACATGAGTTAAATCCTTCCTGCTCATTTGTAACTAAACAATTATGTGTTCGTTTCTCCAGGGATAACTGGGACCCACTCCTCACCCTCCATCAATTCATGAAGCAGTTTATTGATTTTTCATACAACTTGCAAACATATATAAACTCATGAAATTTAGTGTAAGAAAATGAGAAGCTAGTATTTAATTTGGTAAGTAAACAAACCCTCTCACCTGGATTTAAAGCGCTCGAGGGCCAAAACTTTACGGCCAAGAGACAACCTCGCGTGAAGATTAAATGCATCTAATTGTAGCCAGTGACCGCGTGAAGAAGCAATTTTCACGTAAATATTACATTTTGGCTGCCACATGGGATAATTGGGCATACATTGGTTGGTGCTCTATAACGATCAGCTGGAGAGAATAAATCAAGCATTTTTATCGACTGACCCAAAAATAACGGACGCACTTATTGCACCTGGCTTAATAATGATTGATGAAGGGTAATAGAGAGAAGTACGAGCTAGCCCAATTTAATCACTCAAGGTTTCCTTTTCCTTTCTCAACAAATGTTCAGAATTTTAAAAAATGTTTACATTTTTCAAAATTAGTTTATTATTTTTTCAAATATTAATTTTGTTTTCAATTTTTTCCAGAAGTTAAAAAATAGTTTAGTATTTCAAAATTTGTTCACTTCTTTTCAAAAAATGTTTGAAAACTTAAAAAAGTTTAAATCTTTCGCTGCAAATTTTAGACAAAAAAATCGAAGAACTACAGTGGCTAGGGACATTGTTAACTCACGGGAGGTCATGTGATTGGTCCCACTCACGCACAACTTTTTGCTAGCTGTTTTTATTTTTTGCCACTGTTGTTCTTTTCTTTAAGGGCCACGCTGCCAATTTTGCATTAAAGTTAGCCCGGCGTACTGGCAGGTACTGGTGCAAATAATTGATAGTGATGTTTCTATGTTCTAAATATTCTGAGTTATGGAATAGCTACGTATAAAACCATCAATGTTTTTTTGTTCATTTGGTCTCTTTTTTTCCTGACGGTAATGTATGATAGGGATATACTATTTCCCTGGTTTGCCAAACCTGACGCCTATATAACCCCGTAAGGCCAAACCCGTCAGAGAAATGTGAAAACTCGACAGGAATATATAGTCCATGTTGGCCAACCGACATGCATAGTTTATTTTCCCCGACAAGCTATTCCTGACGGGTGGCCAACAGGAAGTATTTTCCCTGTCGGTACACCCTATTTTCTTGTCGGTTTTGGGCTCACAGAAATATTTCAGTTTTTGGTAGTGATTCATGCCGCTGTAGAGCGCGCCGCTCCGCATTGAAGGCGACTCAGGGCGGATGTGATCTTTCACTGCCTCCACCATTGAAGCGGCTCAGCGCTCGAGGGCGCCGCCTCCTGCACGCCCGGGTGAACATGCCTCCTCGCGCATTCATACGCCTGCATTAAACCCGCATGGAAGCCGATAGACCTACTCCGGCCACATGTCCGTTCATGAGCGGTCCAACATTCAACGCAACGCTGACCGAGCTCCTCCTGTCCGCCCTCTATTTAAATGAGGATAGATACTGGAAAAAAATCGCATCTCTCCGCCGCTCCCCCATCTCCTCCTTGACCACTCTTCTGATGGCTTCCGAAGAGTAGTTCTCTAGCATACAAGCAGGATGGGTAGCCCGCCGATCTGGCCGGATACGAGCGAGGCAGCTCACTGCTCCACCTCTCACGCCCGACTCGACGGAGCAAGTTGCCACCCAAGCCGGTGCATGGTTCAGCAACTCGGCGCTCGAGGCCCACTCGATGAGGAGTGCCGAGTTGCTCCACGCCGAAACGGCAGGGAGCACGGCAACACGTGCGTCCTCGCTGCCGTTGACGACGCCGCGACTGATGGAAATATGCCCTAGAGGTAATAATAAAATTTTTATTATTATATTTCCTTAATCATGATAAAGGTTTATTATTCATGCTAGAATTGTATTGACCGGAAACTTAAATACATGTGTGGATACGTAAACAAATACCGTATCCCTAGTGCGCCTCTACTAGAGTAGCTCATTGATCAAAGATGGTTAAGGTTTCCTAACCATAGACATGAGTTGTCATTTGATAATGGGGTCACATCATTAGGAGAATGATGTGATGGACAAGACCCATCCGTTAGCTTAGCATATGATTGTTCAGTTTGTTGCTACTGCTTTCTTAATGTCAAATACATATTCCTTCGACCATGAGATCATGCAACTCCCGGATAACGGAGGAATACCTGTGTGCTATCAAATGTCACAATGTAACTGGGTGATCATATAGATGCTCTATAGGTATCTCTAAAGGTGTCTGTTGAGTTGGCATGGATCAAGATTGGGATTTGTCACTCTGTATATCGGAGAGGTATCTCTGGGCTCTCTCGATAATACAGCATCACAAGAAGCTTGCAAGCAAAGTGACTAAGGAGTTAGTTATAAGATGATGTATTACAGAACGAGTAAAGAGACTTGCCGGTAATGAGACTGAACTAGGTATATATCGACGACTGAATCTCGGGAAAGTAACATACCGACAGACAAAAGGGAATTACGTATGTTGTCATCAAGGTTCAACCGATAAAAGATCTTCATGGAATATGTAGGGGTCAATATGGGCATCCAGGTCCTGCTATTGGTTATTGACCGGAGAGGTGTCTCGGTCATGACTACATAATTCCCAAACCTGCATGGTCGCACGCTTAACGTTCGTTGACGCTAGAGTAGTATTGGGATATTTGATGAGTGGTAACCAAACATTGTTCGGAGTCTCGGATGAGATCCCGGACATAACAAGGAGTCTCAGAATGGTTGAGAGGTAAAGATTTATATATGGGAAGTCATATGTTTGGTTCCGAAAAAAGGTGCAGTTTTTTCGGTATTGTACCAGAAAGCTTCCAGAAGGTTCCGGAGGATTCCGGAGGGGGCCAGAAGTCCACAAGTGGGTCCACCACGATCCAAGGGCTAGCATGGGATGTGGGGAGGTGCCCTGGCCTTATTGGGCTAGGCGCACAAAGTCCTCAAAAGCCCATGTGGCTAGGGAAGGCAAAAAGGAAGGAGCACTAGTAGGAATAGGATTGGACTTGGAGTCCAAGTCCTCTCCCCCTTAGTTGTGCCCTTGGACTTGGAGGGGTTGTTTCCCATGCCCCTCCACCTATATATAGAGGCGAGGTGGCGCCCAAGAGTACACACAAAGCCCTTGGCGCCCCTCTCTCTCTCTCGTTACTCCGTAGTTGCACCGCCTCGTCCCGCGACACTTAGCGAAGCGCTGTCGGTGCTCCACCACCACTATCACCACCACGCCAGCGTGCTGGTTGTGATCCCATCTACTTATCCTCTTGCGTTTGCTGGAACAAGAATGAGGAGACGTCATCGAGCGTCACGTGTGCTAAACTCGGAGATGCCATCCGTTCGGCACTAGATCGGTTGGATTGTGATCAGATCACGAAGAGTACGACTACATCAACCGCATTGATAAACGCTTCCTCTTAGCGATCTACAAGGGTATGTAGATGCTCTCCCCCTCTCTTAGCTATGCATATCCATGGAATGATCTTCTTTTGCGTAGAATTTTTTTGTTTTTTTTAACCAGTGAAAACAGCAGGAGAGCCTCCTACTGTTGTTTTTTCCTTTATTACTTTAAGATGCTAACCATTGGTTAACATTACAGATAGGTCTTGATTTACATGGCTTTAACAAGAATTCAGAAGGTGTGAAACTAGCCTATGTAAACCAGGTGTCACAGAGACAAAGAGTTTGCAAATATTTCCAAAAAAGTTAAACTTTGAGGGTTGATCCTATAGCCCAGGATCACAAAATCTTCCTTGAGCTTCCTCAGCCACTCAGCATGCGTGGCTACCTCTCCATCAAAGATCTCTCTATTGCGTTGCTTCCAAATATTCCAGGAGGTTAATATAGTTATCTCTTTGAACAAAGGTCCTCGCCACCTCTCTCTAGCTCTCTCATGCCTGTGTTGTATGTCTTGATCATTTTCCCAATCAATGCCCACGACATCCCAGCACTTGGCAGCAAAAGAACACTCATAAAATAGATGATCATTTTTTGATTTCCATGTAACGTTCCCCAACAGTGGCATCCGAGCCAGGTCTATGTGTAGATGATATGCACGAGTAGGACACAAACGAGTTATGGGCGGTGATGGTCATACTGCTTACCACCAATGTCTTATTTTGATTCGGCGGTATTGTGGGATGAAGCAGCCTGGACCAACCTTACATGTCCACGCGCATGAGACCGATTCCACCGACTGACATGCAACTTGTTTTGCATAAAGGTGGTTGTCGGGTGTGTGTTTCTCCTACTTTAGTTGAATCAAATTTGACTATGGCCGTTCCTTGAAGAAGGTTAAAACAGCTAACTTGATAAACACCGTTGTGGTTTGCGTAGGTAAGAATGGTTCTTGCTAGTTGCCCGTAGCAGCCACGTAGAACTTGCAACAACAAAGTAGAGGACGTCTAACTTGTTTTTGCAGGGCATGTTGTGATGTGATATGGTCAAGATATGATGTGATATATGCTGATGTATGAGATGATCATGTTTTGTAATAAGTTCACGACTTGCATGTCGATGAGTACAACAAACGGCACAAGCCTTAGGGTTGTCTTTAATTATTGTATGACCTGTGTGTCAATCACTAAGTGCCATGTAATTGCTTTACTTTATCTCTATGTGTTAGCAATAGTTGGCGAGACGACCCCGACGCTATGATGGAGATCAAGGTGTCGAGCTAGTGACGATGGAGATCATTGCTACCTTTTGAGCACTGCGTTGGATTTCCCCGAAGAGGAGAGGATGATGCAGCAAAGTAGCGTAAGTATTTCCCTCAGTTTTTGAGAACCAAGGTATCAATCCAGTAGGAGGCTACACGTGAGTCCCTCGTACCTACACAAAAACAATAGCTCAACGCAACCAACGCGCTTAGGGGTTGTCAATCCCTTCACGGTCACTTACGAAAGTGAGATCTGATAGAGATGATAAATAATATTTTTGGTATTTTTGGTATAGAGATGCAAAGTAAAAAAGTAAAAGCAAAGTAAAAGCAAAGCAATAATAAAGTGATGGAGATTGATATGATGAGAAAGAGACCCGGGGGCCATAGGTTTCACTAGTGGCTTCTCTCAAGAGCATAAGTATTCTACGGTGGGTGAACAAATTACTGTTGAGCAATTGACAAAATTGAGCATAGTTATGAGAATATCTAGGTATGATCATGTATATAGGCATCACGTCCGAGACAAGTAGACCGACTCCTGCCTGCATCTACTACTATTACTCCACTCATCGACCGCTATCCAGCATGCATCTAGAGTATTAAGTTAAAAACAGAGTAACGCCTTAAGCAAGATGACATGATGTAGAGAGATAGTTTCATGCAATATGATAAAAACCCCATCTTGTTATCCTCGATGACAACAATATAATACGTGCCTTGCTGCCCCTTCTGTCACATGGAAAGGACACCGCAAGATCGAACCCAAAGCTAAGCACTTCTCCCATTGAAAGAACAACCAATCTAGTAGGCTAAACCAAACTGATAATTCGAAGAGACTTGCAAAGATAACCAATCATACATAAAAGAATTCAGAGAAGATTGAAATATTATTCATAGATAGACTTGATCATAAACCCACAATTCATCGGTCTCAAAAAACACACCGCAAAAAGAAGATTACATCGAATAGATCTCCACAAGAGAGGGGGAGAATATTGTATTGAGATCCAAAAAGAGAGAAGAAGCCATCTAGCTACTAACTATGGACCGGTAGGTCTGAAGTAAACTACTCACACTTCATCGGAGGGGCTTGGATGATGATGAAGAAGCCCTCCGTGATCGATGCCCCCTCCGGCGGAGCTCCGAAACAGGCCCCAAAATGGGATCTCGTGGATACAGAAAGTTGAGGTGGTGGAATTAGGTTTTTGGCTCCGTCCCCGATCGTTGGGGGTATGTAGGTATATATAGGAGGAATAAGTACGTCGGTGGAGCTTCGAGGGGCCCACGAGGCAGGGGGCGCGCCCTAGGGGGGCGCCTCCACCCTCGTGACCGCCTCTTGGCTTTATTGACGGAGGGTCCAAGTCTCCTGGATCTTATCTGATGAGAAAATCACGTTTCTGAAGGTTTCATTCCGTTTGGACTCCGTTTGATATTCTGTTTCTCCGAAACACTGAAATAGGCAAAAAAACAACAATTCTGGGCTGGGCCTCTGGTTAATAGGTTAGTCCCAAAAATAATATAAAAGTGGAAAATAAAGCCCAATATAGTCCAAAACAGTAGATAATATAGCATGGAGCAATCAAAAATTATAGATACGTTGGAGACGTATCAATCATGCCGTTGCTTTGGAGATGGAGACCGAAAGCACAAGATGATGATGGCCATATCATGTCACATATTTTGATTGCATGTCATGTTTATCCTTTATGCATCTTATTTTTCTTAGAACGACGTTTGCATTATAAGATGATCCCTTCACTTGATTTCAAGATAAAAAGGTGTTCTCCCTGAGTATGCACTGTTGCCAAAGTTCGTCGTTTCGAAGCACCTCGTGATGATCTGGTGTGATAGACTCTACGCTCACATACAACGGGTGTAAGATAGTTTTGCACATGCAGCATACTTGGGTTGAACTGGACGAGCCTAGCATGTACATGCATGGTCTTGGAACACTAGAGACCAAAAGGTCAAACGTGAGTCATATAGTAGATATGATCAACATAGAGATATTCACCATTGAAGACTACCCCATCTCATGTAATGATCAGACATGGGTTAGTTAATTTGGATCATGTATCACTTAGACAACTTGAGGGATGTTGATTTAAGTGGGTGTTCATTAGTAATTTGATTATTTGAACTAAAATTTATCATGAACTTAGTCTTAATAGTTTTTGTGTAACTATGTTGTAGATCAATGGCCCGTGCTACCGTTCCCTTGAATTTTAATGCGTTCCTAGAGAAAGCTAAGTTGAAATATGATGGTAGCAACTATACGGACTGTGTCCGTAACTTGAGGATGATGCTCATTGCTACATAGAAGAATTATGTCCTTGATGCACTCCTAGGTGACAAACCTGCTGCAGGAGCTACTACAGATGTTATGAATGTCTGGCAGGCTCGATCTGATGACTACTCAATAGTTTAGTGTGCCATGCTTTACGGCCTAGAACCGAGACTTCAAAGACGTTTTGAATGCGAGTGAGCATATGAGATGTTCCAAGAACTAAAGTTATTTTTTCAAACAAATGCCCGGGTTGGGAGATATGAAGTCTCCAACAAGTTCTATAGTTGTAAGATGGAGGAGAACAGTTCTATTAGTGAACACATACTCAAAATGTCTGGGTATCATAACCACTTGACTCAGCTGGGAATTGAACTTCCAGTTGAGGGTGTTATTGACAGAGTTCTTCAGTCACTGCCACCAAGCTACAAAGGCTTCGGGATGAACTATAATATGCAAGGGGTGACGAAAACGATTCCTGAGCTCTTTGCGATGCTGAAACCGGTGGAGGTAGAAATCAAGAACCTAAGTGCTTCTACTGCAAGGAAAATGGTCAGTGGAAGCGGAACTTCAAGAAGAATGGCAAGCAAGTTGCCGCTCCCGTGAAAAATCCAAAGCTAGACCCAAGCCTGAAACTGAGTGCTTCTTCTGCAAGGCAAATGGTCAGTGGAAGCGGAACTACCCCAAATACTTGGCAGATAAGAAGGATGGCAAAGTGAAAAAAGGTATATTTGATATACATGTTATTGATGTGTACCTTACTAATGCTCATAGTAGCGCCTGGGTATTTTTTATACTGGTTCCGTTGCTCATATTTGCAACTCAAAACAGGAGCTACTGAGTAAACGAAAATTAGCTAAGGACGAGGTGACGATGCGCGTCGAGAACGGTTCCAAGGTTGATGTGATCGTCGTTGGCACGCTACCTCTACATCTACCTTCGGGATTAGTTTTAGACCTCAATTATTGTTATTTGGTGCCAGCGTTGAGCATGAACATTATATCTAGATCTTGTTTATTGCGAGACGATTATTCATTTAAATCATAGAATAATGGTTGTTCTATTTATATGAGTAATATCTTTTATGGTCATGCACCTTTGATGAATGGTCTATTATTGTTGGATCTCGATTGAAGTGATACACATATTCATAATATTGACTCCAAAAAGATGCAAAGTTGATAATGATACTGCAACATACTTGTGGCACTGTTGTTTAAGTCATATTGGTGTAAATCGCATGTAGAAACTCCATGCGGATGGACTTTTGGAATCACTTGATTATGAATCATTTGATACTTTAGAACTATGCCTCATGGGTAAGATGACTAAAACGCAGTTCTCTGGAACAATGGAGCGAGCTAATGACTAATTGGAAATAATACATACCGGTGTATGCGGAGTGTTGAGGCACGTGATACGTTGATACGTCTCCAACGTATCTATTTTTTTTTGAATGTTCCATGTTGTTATATTATCATTCATGGATGTTTTACAATCATTTTATTGTCATTTTATATCATTTTTTGGTAATAACCTATTGACATAGTGCCCAGTGCCAGTTGTTGTTTTTTGCATGTTTTTTACATCGCAGGAAATCAATACCAAACTGAGTCCAAACGCAGCAAAACTTTTTGTGGATTTCTTATGGACCAGAAGACACCCAATGGGCCCGGGAAGCGCCTGGGGGTGCCCCGAGGGGGGCACAACCCACCAAGCGTGCCTGGGCCCCCAGGCGCACCCAGGTGGGTTGTGCCCATCACGGTGGCCTCCCAAACCGCCTCTTTGCTATATAAATAAATACCCCAATATTCCAGAAACCCTAGGGGAGTCGACGAAAATCAATTCCAGCTACCGCAAGTTCCAGAAACACCAGATCCAATCTGGACACCATCACGGAGGGGTTCATCATGTCCATTGGTGCCTCTCCGATGATGCATGAGTAGTTCTTTGTAGACCTCTGGGTTTGTAGTTAGTAGCTAGATGGCTTCCTCTCTCCCTTTTGATTCTCAATACAATGGTCTCTTGGAGATCCATATGATGTAACTCTTTTTGCGGTGTGTTTGTCGGGATCCGACGAACTTTGAGGTTATGATCAGATCTATCTTTTTTATCCATGAAATTTATTTGAGTCTCCTTTGATTTCTTATATGCATTATTTCTTATAGCCTCGTATTTCTTCTCCGATATTTGGGTTTTGTTTGGCCAATTTGATCTATTTATCTTGCAATGGGAAGAGGTGCTTTGTGATGGGTTCGATCTTACGGTGCTTGATCCCGGTGACAGAAGGGGAACCGACACGTATGTATCGTTGCCATTAAGGATAACAAGATGGGGTCTATTTCTACATAAATAGATCTTGTCTACATCATGTCATTGTTCTTATTGCATTACTCCGTTTGTCCATGAACTTAATACACTAGATGCATGCTAGATAGCGGTCGATGTGTGGAGTAATAGTAGTAGATGCAGGCAGGAGTCAGTCTACTAATCTTAGACGTGATGCCTATATAATGATCATTGCCTGGATATAATCATGATTATTTGAAGTTCTATCAATTGCCCAACAGTAATTCGTTTACCCACCATTTGCTATTTTTCTCGAGAGAAGCCACTAGTGAAACCTACGGCCACAGGTCTCTTCTTTATCATATTTGCCTTCGTGATCTATTTTTATTTCCTTTTATTTTCAGATCCATTAAACCAAAAATACAAAATACCTTGCTGCAATTTATTCTTATTTATTTTATCTCGCGTTCCCGCGCGACATATCTATCAATTTATTACAACTTTCTCATGTCCATTTGTCAATTTCTGGCGCCGTTACCCGAAAGGAATTGACAACCCCTTTAATACGTCGGGTTGCGAGTATTTGTTATTTGTGTGCATGTAACATTCATGTAGTTTTGCGTGGTTCTCCTACTGGTTCTATAACCTTGGTCTCATCACTAAGGGAAATACCTACCGTTGTTGTGCTGCATCATCCCTTCCTCTTTGGGGAAATACCAACGTAGTTCAAGCAAACATCATACGTCTCCATCGTATCTACTTTTCCAAACTCTTTTGCCCTTGTTTGGACTCTAATTTGCATGATTTGAATGGAACTAACCTGGACTGACGTTGTTTTCAGCAGAATTGCCATGGTCTTATTTTTGTGCTAAAATAAAAGTTCTCGGAATGACCTAAAACTTCACGGTAATTATTTTTGGAATGAATAAAAAATATTGACGAAAGAATCAACTAGAGGGGACTCACACCCTTTCTAGAAGGGATTGGGTGCCCTTCGGTCTTGTCGGTCCCACGAGGCTCCACCGACCTCGACTCTAATTCCATATATTCACGTTTGGGGAGAAAAAATCATAGAGAAGGATTCATCGCATTTTATGATACGGAGCCATCGTTACCCCCTATTCTTCATCGGGAGGCTAGATCTGGAGTCCATTCGGGGCTCCGGAGAGGGGAAATCGTCACCATCATCATCGCCAACCTTCCTCCATCACCAATTTCATGATGCTCACTGCCATGCATGAGTAATCCCATTGTAGGCTTGCTGGACGGTGATGGGTTGGATGAGATTTACCATGTAATCGAGTTAGTTTTGTTAGGGTTTGATCCCTAGTATCCACTATGTTCTAAGATTGATGTTGCTATGACTTTGCTATGCCTAATGCTTGTCACTAGGGCCCGAGTGTCATGATTTCAGATCTGAACCTATTATGTTTTCATGAATATATTTGTGTTCTTGATCCTATCTTGCAAGTTATAGTCACCTACTACATGTTATGATCCGGCAACCCCGGAGTGACAATAGTCAGGACACTTCCCAGTGATGACCGTAGTTTGAGGAGTTCATGTATTCACTAAGTGCTAATGCTTTGGTCCGGTATTCTATTAAAAGGAGGCCTTAATATCCCTTAGTTACCAATAGGACCCCGCTGCCATAGGAGGGTAGGACAAAGGATGGCATGCACGTTCTTTTCCATAAGCATGTATGACTATATTCGAAATACATGCCTACATTATATTGATGAATTGTGATGGGAACTTGGTGCACTTGGGTACCCGCGCACCGTATATGCGCAAAAAAATTTAGTAATTCAAAAAAAGTTCAAAAAATTCCAAATCTTGTTTGGAATCAAAGATGATCAGGTATTGTACTCGTATAAAAAGTTTGGACAAGAAATGATTAATATTGACTTCAGGGCAAAAAGACAAGTTTATGGCGACAATATAGCATGTATAGTGCTTGTATATAACGTTTTTTTGCCAAATCTTCAACCCAGGATGCAATAAAAGTCATTCTCCGACAATCTTTTTGTACGACTACAATAATTGATCATGTTTGATACCAAAAAAGATTTGGAATTTTTTGAACTTTCTTTGAATTACTAATTATTATTTTTGCATATAGGGTGACCTGGAACCCAGGTTCTCCTTTGTATTTTCCGATGAATTGGAGCTAGTTCTGTGTCACCCTATGTTGGGGATATTACTATCAGTTGAGACCCGCCCAGGAGGGGCCGGGTCAGCTTCAATGGCGGGTTACGCAAGAAGTTCAGTAAACATCCAAGTTTGTAATTTATTAAGTCTTATAGAAGGCCCAAAGGCCTAGGGCCGGTTTGAGGCCCGATATTGTAAACCGCCACATATAAGGAAATGCTTGTACAGAAAGACAAGTAAAGAAAGTCACCGAGCCGGACACGATTATGAGCCGGTCGGGACTCTGTAGGCCACCTAGCGTCAACCCATGTATAGAAGGGGACGACCCGGTGGCAGTATAGGGCAAGAAACAACCAAGTTGATAACCAAGCCGGCGAATTGAGCCTCTTGGAAGTCGAAACCTCAGCAATACCAATCCCAACTAGACGTAGGCTTTTACCTTCATCATAAGGGACCGAACTAGTATAAAACTCTCTCGTGTCCTTTGTCCCGATTAACCCCTTTAAGCTTCCTAGTGCGATGGCCCTACGACTAAGTCCTTGCTCTAGAACATCTGCCGTGTCAACTCCACGACAATTGGCGCCCATCGTGGGGCCAGTGCACGGTGGATTTGAGTTCTTGAAGGGCAACTTTGAAGGGCTCAAGGGATACGCTGTGGGCCGGATGACCAAGAGTCGTCGCGGCAAGATCTACATCGACGACGAAGGCTGGGGCCCCGAGGCCGGCTCAATCGAGTACGGGTACCGGGTCCCCTTCGGTGGAATTCACGTCTTCATCGGCCGGATCGGCGGGTCAGAGCCTGAGCCGGATGTCCACACCGACCTCATCGAAACGGCTCAGCGCGCCGGGTCCACCCGTGTTCAATCTGTCGTGAAGCATGCCTTCGTAGGCTGGATCCATGGCGGTGAATACTCCGAAGAATCAATGGAAGGTGGGGAGACGGCCATCTGCTCTAATACGGCATCATCAACAGGGGAGACGGACTCATTGTACCAACTGCAAGACGGCTTGCTCGGGGGCTGTTCCGATGGTAGCAGTATTCCGGACCCCCTTGAGCCGCCAAATTGGGCTGGAGTCTTCATGGCAGGGATGCAGCCGGGGCATAACTCCACCGCAGCGACAGCAGCATCCACCGGGTCGGCAGCTGCCGGGTCAAGAGACCCCGCGCGCCCCCCGGCTCAAGTTCTCATGGACCTCATGGATAAACTGACGACTCTGTTAACCGCTGCGGCAGAGCCGGCGGATAAAGCCCAGCATGACGCAGAAGTGGCACGCGTGCGAGAGGAGATGGTGCAAGCTAAGGAAAATTTGGCCACGGAGGAAACCCGGATGGCAGCAGAACAAGCAGCTTTGGATGCTCGTGCTCAGCAGCTTCAAGCAGAAACCTTCCGGCTCTCCGTGGATCTTAATGCATCAAACGAAGTCATGAGGAGGAGGCGTCAGAAAACTCAGTCGCATCTGCCTCTAATAGTGGATCCGAGGAATCTGTTCCATACACCTGGAGCTGGAGGGGGCAACCCGCCGGAGGCAAACCGGGTCGAGACGCCCGGTGCACCAGTTCAGCCACGCACCATGGAGCCGCCGCGCATGAATACATCTCCTCCTTGTTATATATCAACACCCCCGGGTCACTTTTCCAACCCCATGGAGAACCTCATTGCGGCGTCGGCTCGATTGGCAGCTCTCCCGATGGAAGGCGACTCGCCAGCAGCAATTGAAACCCGGAGGGTAAGAGAGCTACTTCAGACAGCTTTGGCCTAGCAGGATGCATACTCCTACAGTCGAGACAGGATTCACTCAACTCCTCGCCCAAGCCGAAGCCCGAGTTACAGTAGGCACATGGAATCTGCAGAAATGTCAAGTAATGCTCAACGTCGCAACCGGCCATATAGGTATGAGCCGGTGCGGGATGGAGCTCTTAACTTGGCGGATCAAGAGAGGATTCGTCAAGAGGCGGAACGGGTGGCTCAGATAGCAGCAGAGCAGGCGGCTCACCAAGCCTTTCCGGCTTATCCAGCAACCTCGGTTGAGGCAGGAGTGGCTACAAGAACCAGAGGCGTACCTTGCCTGGTCCCAGCCATACGCAATGAGCGGTTGCCCAAGGATTTCAAGGGACCTCGTAAGGTGCCTAACTACACAGCTGACTTCCAACCAGGGGCTTGGATTGAGAGTTATGAGATGACTATGGAGCTGTTGGAGGTTAGTGATGCTGCAATGGCCAAATATTTTACCATGATGTTGGATGGAACGGCTCGAACCTGGTTGAAAGGATTACCACCCAATTCCATCAGCTCATGGGCAGAGTTGAAGGCACGGTTCATCCAGAACTTTAAAGACACATGTAAGCAGCCAATGTCGATTGTGGATCTAACCAATTGCAAGCAAGAGGATGGAGAATCTACAACCCATTGGGTGCGCCGGGTCAAGGAAATAATACATTCATCTGATAAGATGGATGTCGGCTCAGCAGTTTTGATGTTGGAGAAGAATTGCTGTTTTGAACCTCCGAAGAAGAAGTTGGGGCGGCTTAAACGAGACTGTAATGACATGGGAACGTTGATGGCGGCTCTTGTCAAGTATGCCGATTCTGATACCACCAAAGACCCCGCGTCTGATGAATAAAAGGCAACAAAGGGAAAGAAGAACGACAATGGCAAGGGTCACCAGCATAACCCAACAAATCAAGGAGGTAATAAGCGTAAGGCTCATGAGTTTGTTGCTAATACTAATGCACAGGGTGGTAATCAACGACGCAAGGGCAGACAGCCCCCTCGATCGGGCGGGTCAGGCCCCACCCTTGAACAACTATTGAAGGAACCTTGTCCCAGACACGGCACCAGGGAGAAGCCAGCTACCCACTTGTGGAAGGATTGTACGATCATGAAGGCATTTAAAAATTCAAACGCGTTTGATGGGGGTCACGGTCCGGGTGGTGGCTCAGGCGGCTTTCAGGGCCCGGGCGCCGGTTCAAGTGGAGGAGGTTTTCATGGTCATCCTGGTCACCAGGGGGGATATAATCAGAAACACGGCCAAGGGAATCAACAGCAGCAGCAATCCGGCTATCAGAGCAACCCGAAGTAGTTGAGTAGCGGACAGTATCATGTCTTTACTACCAGTTTATGTAAGAGAGACCAGAAGCTCCACAAGAGGGCCGTTAATGTTGTTGAGCCGGCAGTTCCATGTTACTTACGTTGGTCGGAGCAGCCCATTGTATGGAGTAGAGAGGACCACCCACCCCGGTTTGATAATCCGGGTCACTTGGCGTTAGTAGTGGCACCTCAGGTTGGTGGATACAAATTTACTAAGGTACTCATGGATGGAGGCAGCAACATCAACATCCTTTACTATGAGACGTTTCGCCGGATGGGATTGACGGATAAAAATCTTAAACAATCCAACACTATTTTTCATGGTGTGGTGCCTGGTAAGTCGGCATACCCAGTTGGTAAGATCGAGCTGGAAGTAGCTTTTGGAGATGAGTATGACTCCAGAGCAGAAAAATTAACCTTTGAGGTGGTTAAAATCAAGAGCCCATATCATGCTCTGTTTGGGCGGCCGGCTTATGCCAAGTTCATGGCTCGGCCGTGTTACGTATATTTGCAGCTCAAGATGCCGGGTCACAAGGGCACCATTGCAGTCCATGGGAGCCGGAAGATAGCCTTGGAATGTGAAGAGGGGGATGTTGCTTATGCTGAATCTGCTTGTGCAACAGAGGAGTTGAAATTCTACAAGGATCATGTTGACCCGGCGGACATGACGTCATTAAAGAAACCAACAACAGAGCATGAACCGGAGTTAAAGTTCAAATCGGTTGATGGCACTAAGATGGTTGACTTTGTGCCTGGCGATTCATCCAAATAGTTCATCATCAGCGCAAACTTGGATTCGAAATAGGAAAGCGCGCTCATCGAGTTCATCCGCGAGAACTGGGACATCTTTGCATGGAAACCTTCAGACATGCCGGGTGTCCCGAGGGAACTTGCTGAGCACACTCTTAATATCGATCCAAAGTTCAAACCTGTCAGACAGTTTCTTCGCCGGTTCAATGAAGAAAGGCGCAAGGCCATTGGAGAAGAGGTGGCCCGGCTCTTGGCGGTCGGGTTCATTGTGGAGGTCTTCCACCCAGAATGGTTAGCTAACCCGGTGCTCATGCTCAAAAAGAATGGCACCTGGCGTATGTGTGTGGATTACACAGATTTAAACAAAGCCTGTCCAGCTGATCCTTTTGCTCTTCCCCGTATTGATCAGATCATTGATGCTACGGCGGGTTGTGCACGGTTGAGTTTCTTAGATGCTTACTCCGGGTATCATCAGATTAAGATGGCAGTCAAGGATCAAGATAAGACAGCATTTATAACTCCTTTTGGGGCTTTCTGCTATGTGTCTATGCCTTTTGGGCTCAAGAGTGCTCAGGCGACTTACCAACGGTGTATGCAAAATTGTCTTCATGATCAAATTGGGCGCAATGTTCATGCCTATGTGGATGATATAGTAGTGAAGTCCAGGGAAGAGGAAACCTTTGTCACAGACTTGAAAGAGACTTTTTTGATAATCTTCGGATTTACAAGATGATGCTTAACCCGGTCAAGTGTGTTTTTGGAGTTCCAGCCGGCAAGCTTTTGGGTTTTCTGGTGTCTAACCGAGGTATTGAAGCTAACCCGGAGAAGATCAAGGAAATTACATCCTTGGCCAAACCAACCTGCGTCAATGATGTTCAACGACTGGCGGGTCGTGTGGCTTCTTTGAGCCGGTTCATAAGCCGGTTAGGGGAAAAGGCTATGCCTCTGTATCAGTTGATGAAGAAAACAGATGTGTTTGTTTGGAGCAATGCTGCAAATGCCGCTTTTGAGGATCTGAAGGCACAATTGGCTGAGCCGCCGGTCCTAGCTGCTCCAAATGAGAAAGAGTCGCTATTGTTATACGTAGCTGCCAACTCACGGGCTGTTAGTGTGGCTATGGTGGTAGAGCGCAAGGAGGCTGGCAAAGAGCACCCGGTTCAGTGGCCGGTTTATTATGTCAGTGAAGTGCTAATTGAGTCTAAGCAACGATATCCACATTGGTAGAAGCTTGTTTATGGGGTGTTCATGACAAGCCGGAAGCTTAAGCATTACTTTCAGGGACATCCAATCACTGTGGTTAGCTCTGCTCCTTTGGGAGACATTATTGAAAACAAAGAAGCTACAGGGCGAGTGGCCAAGTGGGCAACTGAGCTTGGGTCTCATGGGCTGAAGTATGTTCCACACACTGCGATTAACTCTCAAGCCCTGGTTGACTTCATCAATGATTGGACAGAGATGCAGATGCCAGAAGAAAAGCCGGACAACACATATTGGACTATTCATTTTGATGGGTCCAGGCAATTGGAGGGCTCGGGGGCTGGAGTTGTATTAACTTCCCCACAAGGTGATAAATTTTGTTATGTGTTACGATTGATGTTTCCGTGCACAGAGTATGAAGCATTGCTCCATGGTCTTCGAGTGGCAAAGGAGATGAGCTTGAGCCGGGTTAGATGTCTTGGTGATTCAGATCTAGTGGCTCAGTAGGTGTTTGGCAAGTGGGATTCCAAAGACCCTCTCATGGCGGCTTATCGCCGAGAGGTCGATGCTATTGCAGGGTATTTTAAAGGTTATCAGGTGGAACACATTGACCGTCGAAAGAACGAAGCAGCTGATGCTTTGAGCCGGCTGGGGTCTCAACGTAAGCTGGTACCACCCAATACGTTTTTAGATGTTTTGCATAACCCCTTTGTCAAGTTGCCCACAGAAGAATATTTAGCTGTTCCTGACCCGGAGGCGCAGTTGGTGGCGGCTCTTCATGTCATCCCAGATTGGACGGTGCTGTTCTTGGCTTACATGACCCGGGGAGAATTGCCAGCAGATGAGACTCTGGCTCAACACATAACCCGGCGGTCTAAGTCCATGACAATTTCAGATGGAGAGTTATTTCATCGCAGTGTTTCCGGAGCGTTTCAACGGTGTGTTTCCCCCGAAGAAGGTCAAGAAATCCTTCGTGAGATCCATGAAGGCGATTTTGGTCATCACGCCGTGTCAAAATCTTTAGTGGCCAAGGCGTTTCGTCACGGTTTTTACTGGTTGACGACTCACGCTGATGCAGAAGATTTGGTCAGTAGATATGATGGGTGTCAGAAATTTGCACGGCGAGCGCATGTGCCGGCTCAAGAGCTCCGGATGATTCCAATCACTTGGCTGTTTGCAGTCTGGGGGCTTGACATGGTGGGACCTTTCAAAAGGTCTAAAGACAAGAAGACACATCTCCTGGTGGCTATTGATAAGTTCACTAAATGGGTTGAGGCGGAGCCTGTGAGTAAGTGTGTTGCAGCCACGGCGGTTCAGTTCATGAAGAAAATAATCTTCCATTTCGGTTTTCCACACAATATTATCACACACAATGGCACTAATCTGTCCCAAGGGGCTATGGAAGAGTTTTGTCTGCGAGAGCACATCCGGCTTGATGTTTCTTCTGTAGCTCATCCTCAATCCAATGGTCAAGCTGAGAGAGCCAATCAGGAAATTCCGAAAGGGGTAAAACCCCGGCTTATGGTTCCTTTACAACGAATGCCGGGTTGTTGGGTAGAGGAGTTGCCTTCAGTGTTATGGAGCATCAATACTACACCCAACAGGTCTACGGGTTACACACCCTTCTTCATGGTTTATGGGGCAGAAGCAGTATTGCCCAGTGACATCCGTCATGACTCGCCCCGTGTGGCGGCTTATGTTGAAGCTAACAATGAAAAAGCCAGACAGGATGCGCTTGACTTATTGGATGAAGAAAGAGACTTAGCAGCAGCACAGTCAGCAATCTATCAACATGACCTGTGTTGTTATCACAGCCGCCGGGTTAAGACCAGGACTTTTCAGGAAGGCGACTTGGTGCTCCGGCTCATCCAAGATCTTTCACATGCACACAAGTTATCCCCACCTTGGGAAGGACCCTTTATGGTCATCAAAAATTTAAACAATGGGTCTTACTACCTCATTGACGTTCGAGAGCACGCAGACTCACGTAAGTCAGAAGAGGAGACCCACCGGCCGTGGAACAATGCTCAACTTCGGCCATATTATACCTGAGCCACCGGCTCTCATCATGTACATACGTTCACGTTGTATATACGATGATAAGCAATAAAGTAAGACCATCGGTCTCTTTTCTTTTCAAAGATTATGCATTTTTATTATTTTTTCACAAATGACTATTAAGGAGCTGATCATATTTGAATCAAGTTTAACCTTTTCTAGTCCGGCTTATGATCGTATCCGAATCTAGCTGTAAATCTTATGGTCACTTGGGGCTTCCTGTTCAAACATAGGTCGTATGCAAACCAAAGAGAATATAGCTGTCGTAACCCTCTTGATCGGCTCAAGGCCAAACTCACTTGGGGGCTTCTTAATCATATACGAATCATAGCTTAACCCCTTTTGAGCTGACTTGGATCGTATTCGAATCAAGGTCGTTAAAAACCTCTCAAGGTCATTTGGGGGCTTCCTGTTCAAACATAGGTCGTATTCGAACCAAAGAGAACATAGCTGTCGGTACCCTCTTGATCGGCGCAACGCCAAAGCCACTGGGGGCTATATGGTCGTATTCGAACCTTAGCTTAACCCATTTGGTCCGGTTTACTGATCGTATTCGAATCAGAAACCACCAATCTTTTGCATACAGAGTTAAAATTATGTTTGTTGCTTGCCTTTGAGTTTTTGCTGTTTCAATATTACAAATGAGTTAGCCTAGTTTTGTTCGCCGGCTCAATTATTAGATAGCACAGCCGCCCGGGTTGTTCAAACCGGTGGTCTAAGGATCTAAAGGTACGAGCAACTGCGATATGATTATTGAATATTCAAGGATTATTAACTTTCATACATATTGAATTATCAAGTTCGTCACCCGGGTTATTCGAGCCAGCGGCCTAAGAATCAACAAGGACAAGGTATAATTCTTAATTACATGCGCTTACCGGCTGCGTTAATTTAAGAGTTAGTATTAAACCTTATCCTTTATTTATATTTGTCTCTGTTCTTTGAGGTGGAGATATGAGTTGTAAAAGAGGTGTTTAAACCCAGTTGTTTCTAAACCGCCTTGCCAGGTCTTTCATTTTTCCTTGTGTTCACAGGAACAGAGTTTAAACATTGCAGAGACAAGCATTAAACGAGGCATAATAAAAGCATTAAAACATTGGCACCCTGAAGCACAGATTCACATAGAAGTGTTTTATGCGCGATGGCATAAGCAAACATACGGTGTTTTTAGCAGCTAAGCTATTACAAGGCTTTCTAAAGCCCATGAAGATGATCATTGTCCTTCCCTCACCGGCTCAACATCTTGAATCTGCTGGAAATAGGGTTTTGACTAGTCATAGCCGTTCACGGCGACAAATTCAGCTTCGTCATCAATCAGGCCAATCGGATCAACCTCCGGGGCAAATGTGTCTTCTCTCACCGGTGGGATCAAGTCGGTTACTTTATAGGAAGGAGGGGCCATCTTCTTATTCTCATTATCAAAACCCGGTTGATACTTGTCCACATTGGTATCATCTCCAAGGCTAGTCGCCTGAGGCCGGACTTCACGGACGCAGGCTATAAAGTCATCTTGATCAAAAGGAGACCCGTCCTCCTTCACGGTAGGATAACCCCTTGCCACGTCTGCCGGGTCTAGATCTGGTGCCCAAGCCTTGGAGCGGCTTAGGGCAGTCAATGCTCCGGCTCGTGCGCAGGAGCGTTTCACCTCTTGGAATCTGGCAGGGAGAATGGACAGCTTCTTCAAGACGTCACTGATCCGGTTAGACCCTTGATTAGTAGGAGAGATGGCAACTAGAGCTCGGGCGCCGATATACAATTGTATAGTTAAAGTGTACATGACTTTCATCTTAATCAACGGGTCTTGGTTTAGATTCTTACTTCGCGGACCTACATGCATTTTTCACAGTCAGTTGACGGATCATATTCCGGTTTGACAAGAAACACATATGAAAGATCAAATCAGGAAGCTTACCAAAGATAGCAGCGACCATCTGAGACACTCGGCCTTTTAAACCGTTTAGTTCAGTTGAAATTTCCTTCAGAGCTGTTTCGGCTGTCTCAGCTCGCCGGGTCAGAAGTATCTTCTCATCTGCCCACGTTTTCTCTTTGACAGCAAAGTTGGTCTTCAACTTCTCCATTTCAGAAAGGCTTATTTGCAGTTGGGAGGTGGAAGACTTAATTTCTGATTCCTGGTTCGCTAGCCGGGTCTTTGTATCAATCAATTGGGAGTTCAGTTCAGACAATGCATTCCGTGAAAACATTCAGATAAATCAAGACTTGGTTTCGAATTCCAGTATCCAATTTCAAGACTCAAGTCTCAAGTACTTTATGGATAAACCACTTGACACTTGGGGGCTAATGTATGTCAAATCAAATTTTTATGACTCTACCAACATATTTGAAGTCCCAAGTCCTTTACAAAGTAACAGCACTTGGCACTTGGGGGCTAATGCACGCAGTTCGGCAAGTTTTTCAAGTTTAAACCGGAGTGTTAAGTATTTTGAAGTTGGTTTTCATTCTAAAAGTACCGATTCATTAATGCTCAAAATAAACCGGTCCTTGGGGACTATGAGTCAAGTTTTGTTTTTATCAGGCAATGATTCAGAGGTAAAGGTCTCGGCCTATATTTTAAGTCTACAGGTTATTCCGTTTCTCTCATAAAGCTGAAGACTTGGGGGCTGAAGGAATATTGGTAAACCGGAAGTAACATACCTCATACTTCAACTGAAGTTGCTTGACCATCTCGATCTCAGACTCACGACAGGAGTGGACATGGCTGAGATAGCTGGGTAAGATATCACTAGCATTGAGACCGTCATAGTTGGCGATATCAAAGCGAACCTTCTGCCGCTCCAATGCTTCTTGCTTTGCTGTACACCGAGCCAACACTGTTGGATTCCCCGGCTCAACAAAGCGACTCCCAGTAATTTGAACATCTGGAGCATGTGGAGATGGCGGGTCGGTTGCGTTTGACGGTCCAGTTGTAGAAGGATTGATAGTGGTGTTATCAAGAGACGACTCCGGAGGATTTTCTTCACTGATAATTGGTAGGTCTTCTAGGGCGTGAGTTAATGGAGAAGGCGGCCTAGCCGGATCAGATGCTAGTACTGGCGGGTCTTCCGCTGGTTTTGTTACCCTCGCTTTCTTGGACTTAGCCTGACTATATATATATATATATATATATATATATATATATATATTACAGACAGTCAGCATCAAAGTTACAATTGATCAACCCGGAAGAAAAAAGGATCTCTGATTACTCAGGAGCAGTCTTGAAAGCTTGAAATTGTGTTTGTGATGAATCACCCGAAGAGCGAGACACCTCCTGAGAAAGTAAAAGATAGGAGTTAAAAGGAATA
Source organism: Triticum dicoccoides (assembly GCF_002162155.2). Lineage (NCBI taxonomy): Eukaryota > Viridiplantae > Streptophyta > Magnoliopsida > Poales > Poaceae > Triticum > Triticum dicoccoides. The sequence goes on from NC_041392.1 coordinate 670,502,132, forward strand.
CAATGAGCAGGATTCATCAAAACCAGTTAAGGGCAGTAATAAGTAAACCTCATTCGGACATTTCCGAGGGGTCTGTTCAGGGAAGACAGGCGGCTCATCTTCAATCTCAACTTCACGACGGCTTTCATGCTGCTGCTTTTTCAAATGAAAGTTGGGATCCAAGTAAGCTAAGGGGTTAGAAAACCTTACTTTATGGATCACTCGTCGAACTTTGTGTCTTGGTAAGGGCTCTGAGTCGGAGGAAATGATAGTTACCTCTGCTTCCCCGGCTTGGCTAGCCCCAGTGTCATCCTGGTAAGGATCAGTACCAATAAGATTGTTAAAAAGTTGGCCAAGGGAATCAAGGGCTACCTCCAAGTCAGACGAGTCATCAAGCTTCATTAAATCCTCAGCAGTAGTTTTCTTCTTCTTCTTTGATTTCCGGGATGTCTCTTTGGTGTTCATAGCAGCGGCTTTCGCCTTCTTGGCAGCTTTGTGGTCATATTTCGCCTTCCAGAAGTCAGAATTGGCCTGTAAAGACAGGAAGAAAGATCAGTATTAAGTATTAATAGCTGGGCAAAACACGAAGAAAAAGAGATCAAAATGTACTTACTTCTGGCGCCGGATTAGTCTTGCAGAAGGGACTCAGCCCAACAATACTGCAATCCTCGTACTTCCCATTTACCAAAAGGGTTGACATCGAAACAATATCTTCTTCGGTGAGATCAACTGAGCTGTGACGAAGAGAGTTGTCCGGGCTTCCGTCATATTCATACATTAGTTTAGATCGACGACCTAATGGAATAACCCGCCATGAGATCCAGCAGCGGGTCAGATCTACTCCGGTTAAACCATTGCCCAACAAAGCATTGATTCTTCTGATGGAGGGAAGTAGCCTCTTGCGTTCAGCAATGGTAAGCTTATCCGGAAGGGTGAACTTGGAGTCAAGACGACCGGGGCGGTAACCCGGCAGAGGTTTCTCGTTTGCTGGTGAAATATCCTGACAATAAAACCAAGTTTGGTTCCAGTCTTTTGGGTGACTTGGTGAGACGATAAGAGGGAAAACAGTACCCTGGCGGCGCTGAATTGAGATGCCTTCAAGTTCTAAGCTAGGACCATTGGTGCATTCGTTTTGCCGGTTTAGGTAAAAGCACTACAAAAAATAGACTTCCGTGATGATACGTGTTTGTCACAGTAGGTTGCTTTTTTGTCATGCATGTACATCCATGACAAATTTATGACAGAATCAAGATAGCCATACCTGTGCTGTCGTAGAAGTGTTCCATGACATTACCAAAATTATCATCATGGAAGTGTCCACTTCCATGACGATAAATCGCGCGTCACAGAAGTGCTTTCGTCAAGGGTGACCAACACGTGGCATCCACCGTAACGGCACGCCGTTAAGCTACCGGGTCGGGTTTTGGATCTGATAACCCGTTAACAACCCCGACCAATGGGAAATTTCCACGTGTAAAATTCTTATTTGCCGGATGAAACACATATCAGCTCGTCAGTGGGTCAGATAGGCACCTATGATATGTCGACACGTGGCACGACCCAACAAGTTTAAATGGGCCGGCCCATCTGAAGGCCCACAAGATTTTGTGGACCATAATGGGCTGGCCCAGCTAAAGGCCCACGAGATTTTGCGAACCGTAATGGGCTGGCCCAGCTAAAGGCCCACAAGATTTTGCGGGCCATAATGGGCCGGCCCAGGTAAAGGCCCACAAGATTTTTGTGTGCCATAATGGGCCGGCCCAGGTAAAGCCCACAAGATTCTTGCGGGTCATAATGGGCCGGCCCAGCTAAAGGCCCACGAGATTTTGCCGACATTAATGGGCCAGCCTAGCTGTAGGCCCACAAGATTTTGAGGACCCTAGTAGGCCGGCCCATTAACTGGCTGCCATGTTTTGGGCCAAATGTCGACCCATATTTGATCCGGTCCATTAATGGTCTGCCACGCTCCGGGCCTAATAGTGTCCCATATGAGATCTGACCCGTTAAAAGCCTACCACGTTATGGGCCAAATTACGGCCCAGATCAGGTCCGACCCTTTAAGAGGCTTTGGGCTCAATTATGGCCCATATGAGATTCGGCCCGTCAACTGGACACTATGCTTTTGCGCCCACTTGCTAAAGGCCCACTTAGTAATTTGGCCTGATATTAGTTTTGGCCTGTTAAGGGCCCATTTAACATTTCGGCCTGTTAAAAGCCAGTCATATAGTTGGGCCTAACTACGGCCCTGTTTGCATCTGGCCTGCTCGCAGCCGATATCTGATTGGGCCAAACAAGGACCGAGACAATTTTGGCATGTTAAAAGCCCGTGATTTGATTCGCATAATCATGGGCCGGGGTTCATTTCATGCTGCTACGTAACTAGTATGAATTAAGAACAAAGCTACTCTATACAATAAAGAAATTACGACATAGTAACTTAGAATAAACCTACACTATACAATAAAGGGTTTAAGGCATATTACATCCACTGGGCATCGAAGTTCGCCACCAGTGATCATAAAGCGCAACGTAGAAGCAGATTACAAAAACTGGGCACCATTACAGCGTAACAAAATAATACTGAACCGAGACCACTTCCAAGACAGTTCAAGAAAGGTTAGCCTTGCGGGGGAACTGTTGCGCAAACTGTTGAGCAAGGTTGTGAGACCGGCCTAGCATGTCGGTCATAGCTTCCAGGTGTAGCCGTTTAGCGACGAGGTTCTCATTGGTGTTCTCCGCAATCTTTCTTAGAGATAGGACTTCAAGTCGAAGTTGAGTTGCAGAATGCCTTTCTGCTAGAACTTGGGACTGAAGAAGTCGAACTGATTCAGACAACGAATTCTGTGAGCTTGTCTGACTTTGGGGTTGTCTCGCTATCTTCAAGATGTTTTGCCTTCTTTGCTGCAATATATGTTGGGTTTGTCTCACAGCCTTCAGCAGACTTGTGCATGCCATCAGGCATATCACCCTGAAACAAAGCAGAGAGATGACATGTTTTCCACGTGTATAAACAAAGATGATAACTGTTCTATCAATTCTATCCAATTTCATATTAGAAAATAAAGAGTATTTTCAAAATATCAATAGCATAATTTGGCATTGTTCATAATGCGGGGAGCTTCACCACACTACTGGATTACCATGTCAACATAACAAGCATAGATGAAGGGTAAAGAAAATCATTGTATCTATTTTGGATAATGTGCATGGCATGTTGTTCATATCATCAGCCACATCAATAAGATAAAACAGGAGATGACAAGGTGCAAACATGGGCTGCTTCACCACACACTGGATTATAGATCCACAAAAACAAGCATACATATAGGGAGTATTAAGTAATGTGCATGGTATGAATAAGGAATTTGGTTTTACAAGTAAAACTTAGAACTTACGGTTCTTACGAACATGCATTTTGGTAGAAACAGCAAACTAAACAACAGTAAACGATAGGGAGTATGAGCAAATTAAACAGCAGTTGAGGATAAAGGCTTTAGAAGGACTGACTTACATTAACAGTTAACACCAGCTTTATAGTGCCCTTCTCCACGTCAAGGGAAGGATAACTCAAGAATTTCAGCACAGAATCTTCTTCATAAGCATTGCATGTACTCTACATTTTGTAGAGAGTAATTATAGATATGATAATACTAGAAGGGGTAGAGGATAATGAAGATAAGATGCAGATTGATGCTACATAATCAACTACCAATCCCTGGAAGTACAAGCGTTACAGGACAAAATGTACTGACAAGAGTAATGGGCTACACTTCTGCACTGGCATTGTCTGTGTATTCTACTTGTTGGTAAGATTAAATATAGATCTGATCTTTTTTAGTAAATGGTGGGCGAGGGAGATAAGATGCAGAATGCTACAAAATGAACCAATCCCTCTTCCCATAATACAATAGTGTTTTGAACACTAGTGTACTGTACAAAACGTTCTTATATTATGGGACGGAGGGAGTAGCTGTTAATGTAAGTACAGTGATAGACCACGTTCAGTCCTTACAAGAGGACTGCAGAGCTAAACCTCTTCAAAAGCATTGGGTTGATTCTAAATTTATGTAAGAGTCCATACGGATCTTATAATGTCCACCAAATGGACGATTACGAGGCTAACATGTGCAGTGATGCTACATAATCAAACAACTATGAAAGTAAATATGGTCATACAGGGCAAGAGGTACTCACAAGAGCAATGCAGTGTGTAGTATAGTTGCGAGATTCTGTGGTCCCTTGAGAACGAATGTTCTTCTGCTAACAGTTTTCGTACAAGTGAGACATTAAGGCAAATGCAGAAATGTAGTTCAAATTTGATGTGATATCATAGACAGTACCTTACGCTGCAGCCGAGACCAATGAGTAACAAGATTATTCCAGTCACCATCGGATAAATCTAGCACCGGAGACTTAACAGAAATTTCGTTCAGAGGCTTGCCATTGAAGTGCGCTTGCCTCAGGTAGGAACGATACTTCATCAACAAGTGCTTGAAAAGCGCAACCAACCCTTGCTCGTCATCACAATCCAGTTTGCGCCTCGCCTATTTAAAAGAATGAAATCTTGTGTCTTCTGTCAGCAGAAACATATGCAGTAATGACCATGAATAACATTAGTACATTACTTAGGCGTAAGTTGCGGAGGAAGACTGGAAATTGTTCTGTGTCTGCGGTATAATCTTTCCATGAAGGAAAGATGCGCAAAAATTTCCTGACAGCAACATAAGCTTCGTCTTCTAAACTGGGAAGAAATGGAACAGGGGTCCTATTTGCTGCAATTGGGGCTCTCTCTGGTTCGAAAAGGGATTTGGCAACTGGATCTGGTGTACTCTTTGCTGGAATGGGGGGTTTTGCATCATACAGCTGGTGCTATGTCAACTGGCACAATCATACTGTTTGCTGCAGTTGGGGTCTGCTGAGTTGGGGCATCAGAAATGTCCAGTGTAGTAGGGCTAGAGTCTGCTAGAGTTGGGGTATTTTGTGGGTCAGGTGATATTGCAACTACACCTAATGGACTATTTGATTTATCAGGTGCCACTACCTTTTCCAAATACTTTGCTTGTGCTCCTCCACGATCAGCAATCGCCCTCTTCCTTTTGAACGTCTGATACACAAGAACAACATTTGAATGGATAAATATGGTATGATGATAGATGGAATATGTACTGAAAATGGATAGGCAAGGCGTATTCACATACACGATGCGTAAACTAAGCTAATGGCAGTTCAACAAAGTAGAAGCAATGCAAAGCATCAGTTGCAAGATATGTGCGAGCAATGTAACCTCGGAAAGTTAGAGCAAGTACCTTGATGGGTGAATAAGATAGGGCATCTTCCTCTGACTCCTCCACTAGGGAGCTACATTGACTTAGGTCTCCCTCTAGCTCAGAATCACTGTTAGGATCATATTCTGAGCATCAATCTGTAGGCGGAGAGTGTTTGCATTGCATTGCATCCAGACTTGATTTCAGTCCCTTAATGCCAAGTTTGACAGCCATGGCATTGTTCTGCTTTATTCTTTCATGCGCGCAAGCTCATAATCATTATGATGCTATTCAGAATCTGAGACTCATGAAAACATAAAAAGTAGTCAGATTATCTATGGAATGCATTGCTGTTTCAACTCGGAGAGTGTCTCCCTGTAAACCCCTGCATATGCAAAGTTCACCTCCCCAACCGTGCTGACCAGACCACACACAGAGATACACACCCGAGCGGCGAACATGCATTTTTGAAACTAATTTAGGAACATTTAGCCGACCAATTAAACAACTCTGGTTTAATAATATCAGATTCGTATTTGAACAACTAAGCTTGTTTAGCTTGATGGGTGGAGCAGTGTTATTATGAAACGAAGCACGTATTCTGATCGTATAGTGATCATAAAAGGGGGAAACTCTAAGCATATTTTTTTAGCAAAAGAGGGTTTCCCCTCTGATTTCTATTAAAGAAACCACCACGGAACCAACACGATCAATTAAACCCTAAGCATGATCAATTAAACCGTATTATGGCTGTGCCATGGCAGATTTGAAGCTGCAAACCGGAGAAATGATATTTAGCATCCATTGTTTGCTTCGAACTAAGAACTAAATTCTAAGAGCTGAAAAGAAAGTAGAGTAACCAAGTTAAGATCTATTTTCTGGTTGAGATCAAAAAGTTGAGGAGATATGAAGTACCACCTCTCTTGCGGCACCGTGTAGGCATCGGGGGTGCGATGGCTGTCGGTGGCGTTAAAGCAGATCTGCGACGATAGACGGGTGCATCGGGGTATAAGTCCCGTTGCGGTGGAAGAGAAGGTCGTGTGAGCGGCCCCGACAAAGATGACGACGGCGCCGATGAAGCGAGAGGATGCGATGCAAGGCTATTGGTCTGTCGCCGTGGATGAGAAACGTCCATCTCTAGCAATGGACAATGCAGTCTTGGTAGGCGCTCCGGCATGGTGGATGATGGTGGTGATGGATGTGGTGGAGGACGGCGGCGATGGATGGGGTGGCGGACGGAGGCTAGTGTGGGAATGGGGTGTTCTAGCGCGGACGGTGTATGAATGGGAAAATGGAGGTAGAGGTACGGGGAACCATGTTTTTGGGACGTGCCTGTCTGAAATATGGGAAAGTTATGAACTTATCCCCCATTTCAAATTTGGACGTCTCGTCGGTTGGGGATAGGACGGTAATCTCGCATCTCCCAAATATTTGTCGGTAACTATTTTGGGCGAGGAGAGGGTGTTTTGCCGCCCACGGTTGGCACCCACAGTGTATGAACAGGGCTGACAGGTAGGGCGGTTGTGTCACGTCTGATGGAAGTTACACATCTGCCCCTATTTAAAATGTTAGCCTACATCTATTTCGGACGAGGAGAGTTTGTTTTGCCGCCCACCGTGTATGAATGGGGAATGGAGGGAGAAACAGAGGTCTTTCGGACGAGCTTGAATCACATGAGTTTTGCCGCCCATGTTTGACGCCCACCGTGTTGGAATGGGCTCAGAGGCGGTCGTGTCACGTCTAATTGAAGTTACTAACCTACCCCTATTTAGAGCAGTGGAAATCGAGCTGATGGATTGTCCGTATAATGGGTAGACAGTAATTTCCATCTCCCAAACACTTGGCTTCGGGCAGCCGATGTGAGAGTGGTCATTTTGCTGTTTCTTTCGAATTTTGGGACAATAAGCATCCACGTTTACCCTGGCAACTAAATTCGAATCCATTTTGTATTCCTATATGAATCTTTATAAATCATTCTATGTGTTTTTATATATCTTCAAAAGGACGACAAAGATGTATTCCACTGTCATATATGAATATGGTTTACAAATGCCGATACTCAAATTCAGAAACTAGAATCTAGTTTAAGGTGAATTCGAATATTTGGAACACTTCATGTCCAACTCAAATGTCACACAAGCATAATGTGTACTCCCATTTAGATATGTACACAAGCGATGTATCAAGATTCAAATACCGAGTCAATCAACCAAGAATGTACGGAACTAACAGACATATAGACACTTATAGAGTATATGGACCAATAATATCAACTAACAGACATAAGCCAGGCCGCTGCATTTTTTTTTGGCTACAACAACATCCTTTTTTTAGCCAGCATCTTGGCCCTTTCCGATGCGTGCCACTTATGGTCCATCTATACTAGTATTGCTGAATGCACATTCAGCCCGATTGGCATATTTGTAGGTCTGGCACAGCAATCCAAATGAAATGTCTCCGAGTCTTATCAATTAATACGGACTTGTGCTCAAAGAAAATTACGAACAAAAAACAAAAAAACAATTATTACATGATCTCTAAAACAAGTGGTTTGATTGATTACATGAACAGACAACACAAAGGTTATTCAACTATGGCAAGAACATTTCACCTATGATTTACTAAGTAGGAATTGAATTTCCTTTTTTCCTTCAGGACCTTAACAATCTGGTCAGTCTCAGCTTGCTTCGTTTTGAAATCCACCAAATATTTAATGGTTGTCTTGAGTACTGCTTGTGATTGTGCTGTTTGCTTCCTCAACATGTCAACTTCATCTCTAAGTGCAGAAGCAGAATCTCTTTCTACCACTAGTTTAGCCTCTAGAGCATCAGCAGTTGGCAATTCATAATGCATGATTGGGCCGGTGCCACTGCTGTGGGATGATGCAACGTCCATGGGGACCTCGCTCTTTGATCTTGGGCTAACCTGTTTTGCCATTAAAGTTTCGATTGGATTCAGAAAAGTTGAAGTTAGCAAAACATCTCAATTGGGAGTTATAACAGCAAACCAGTTAAACAAACAAGGAATTAAAGAGTTTCAATTGGATGCTAAAAAGTAGTTGTTAACATCATTGTAACCCGTTGTTGCAGCAGCAAAGCAGTTAAACAAACAAGTAGATATTTAAGTTAAGGCAAATAGGTAATTCTTAACAGTAAGTATCAAACACATAGATAGGCATAGTCTACAATATGATTAACAGGCTGTGCCATTATGTAATCAGTAGCAAACTAAATTAAGCCAGGCAATGTAATTGAACAATTTTGCAATAAGTGGCTAACTAAAATTCCGAGAAGCGGGTAACTGAACATACGCTAGTTCTTTGTACAGGCACACTGCAACTTCTTTTTCGCTTACATGGTTGTACAAAGGAGTCCATGGCATCAATTGCTTGGATATGCAGTCCCAATACTTCTTTCTTCCCACACTGCATGGGTAAGTCAAATGGTTAATCTGGTAAGATGGTGCGTCCTTGATGTGTTATATGAGGACGTGTAGTCAGACTAGTTGTAGCCAAACACATCACACTGGCTTTTACTGTATATTTCATGCGATTACTTTTGGCATATCGAGATCTAAGCAATCTACAATAGGATGAAAAGACTGGCATCCTTCACATTATTGGTGAACTCAGTTCATAGAAACAAGCAATTTAACCATTCTGTGGGTAAATCAAAAGCGCCACTGGAATATTTTTCACTATCCAATCATACACGCAAAAAGGGGCGACGCCACCATAGGGGCTGGTATGGGCGGCCGCCTCAGGTGGCTGGAAAGTGTGCACCTAGTTTGAGTCGTCCAGGTTGGCCCACGCTAGTTTTGTTCATCCTAATGCACGAGCAGGCAATGTAAAAAATGAAGAAAAATGTTTCAATTCGGATGGGCCAATAACATAAGTGCAAGGCAGGCCCTATAGCAGGCTCGCAGCCCAGACGAGCGCCTCCCATATCGATCGACAACAGGAAAAATCCCAATTCATTCGCTCCAGCCTCTAGTCTGGTTCGCTCCTAACCTAGCCGCCACTGGACAGACCGACACAGCACTTCCTCGCGCCCTCGTTGGAGGGCGGTCACCGGGCTTCAAGCGAACGGAAGGACAAGAAGATGAAGATCCAACCCTGGGTGTAGCCTGCGTGGGAGGCAGCGGCGGCAGCACGAGCATGGCATCGAGCTTGCGTAAACGGACATTCGCTAATTGCAAGAGTAGCATGCGCAACGAGCAGGTACATCACATCCCTGATTATATCTAATTCAACTCTTCAATTTCTGGCCAATAGTTAAACCTGACGGTGTTGTAAAACTGATTGTATGTAGGGAATCTATGAGAAAATGAAACCAATTTCTACTTATTTTATAACTCTCCCAATCAATACTGAACTGACTGAATCTGATGTATCTAATCAAGTTTCCGGTGCAAACATACAAGCTCATGTTGTTCTTGAGCCTGAAGTGTCTAATGAACAGACTGATAATGAAGGATTTGATGCAAACATTTTACATGCTCCTGGTGATGAACATATAGTGTCTAATGAGGGATCTAATGCAAGCATTTTGCAAGCTCATTGAAGGATTTAGTGTCTAATGATGATCTACTATGTTGTGAGAGACAGAAATTTGCAGGCATTGATGACAAGCAAATTATAGTGCATTTTCATAGCTTGAGGAAACATTGAGGCCATCTACCAGAAAGTCCCCGTATCATGACAACATAGCATAAATACTTTTCTAATCTGTTGTTTGAAACTATTGGCATACTTGTGCAGGATAGATATATTGATATGCAGCTTGCGCACTAGTTATACGTGCAATTACACTTTGATATTTTTAGCCAGAGAACGAATAATTCAAGCAGGTACAGACCATGTTTGTAGTCCTTGTACACCATGTTGCATTTTGTGTTTTTTGGTGCTTGCATCATTTAGTGTTTATAATCTGAACTACTTTGGATCATTTGCTGGTTTTCAAAGTGCATGTAGCCTCACATTTCTCAAGTTATGTTGATTTCCGGAGTGCAAGTGCCTTCGTATTTTTTAAGTTAAATGTTCGCCCCTGGTAACTTGAATTCATGGATCAGCCACTGCACACAAATCATACACGAATGCTAGTACGAATTAAATGAAATGAAGGGACTTACGCTAGCTCATTATACAGGCTCACTGCAGCTCTGCTTGCGCTAGGGATGTTCCATGTACAAGCCCATGTTACCACTTGCTTGGATGTGCAGACCTTGTGCTCCTTGCATCCCCCTCTGCATTTTTGACACGGCGAATGGTTGATCAAATAAGAGGAATCGACCTTGATGTTGTACCGGTGGACAGATACTTACAAGGTTATACCGGTGTGCAAGATGTGTACCAGATCCCGTAGCGCCGTCATGCTTCGCTAAAATATGGATTTGCTTGTTTCAGATGATATCTCTAGAAGAAATAGGAGTTAAGGTCAGAGTTGCATAGGCGTGTAAGCTAAGAGAGCAGTGAAAGGATATCCAAACATCGTCAGAACAGTGCACAAGGGAATGGTGTGTGGATACCTAGTTCGGGCCGGCGTTTGGGCATGCTCTCCTAGCTAGAGTGCGGGTCACTTCAGAGCCGTTGAGGGTGATGCACTGGCGTTGGCTGGCCGCGCACGAATGCAGATCTTGAGTGGCAGCGGAGCGCTACGATGCGGTGGACGAGACCGTTGGTGAAGCCCCAACGGCCTCGGGGGGCGGAGGTGCGACGATGTGCTCGGTGAGGTAGCCCAGGTGAGCTAGGAGATGGCGTCGGTGAAGCGCACCTGATGCAGTGGAACTCGGTGTCCGTGAGGCACGTCGGTTGCGGCAGCTGACGTTGTCGGTGGACCACCTGGTGCGGTGGACGAGGGCGTAGATGAGGTAGCTCCGGTGCGGTGGTGAAGCGCGACCGTCGTCTTCGTCGTCGTCGTCCGGCACAGAGGTGGGGAATGGTGGGGAAAGAGACGAGACAAGGGGCGATTCGAGGGTTGGCGGCGAATTAGGGATTTGAGCAATCTGGGCGCGGAAGGGGGCGGTGGAGAAGAGAGATTTTGCAGGGCTGAAATTAGGGCCGCTATATATTTCAATCCGAAATGTGGAAGCGCGAACTTATATTATCGTCGTCCTTTTTTTGGGGGGGAGGGGGGGTGGGTGGCTGGGTGCTACACGTCCGTCCGACACATGCGACCACTCCAATAGGACTATGCTTCGGTGCCTTAAGGCACCTGCCTTTATGTCCATGACATATGGGCCCAACAGGTGGCTGGCCCACATGTCAGTGACGCAAAGGCAGTTGCCTTTAAGGCACCGAAGTAGCGTCCACAACGACATGACCCTGGTTTGCCTGGTGCGCCTACATTTGATAATGCAAACGAATCTTCTTTCATTTGCAAACGAATCTGTATGTATTACCATGCCCGTGTTTTCCTTGCAATAATTAGTCATTCGAAACGAGATACTCCATCCGTTCACTTTTGTAAGTCGTTTCAAACAACTTAAAATGAACTGTTTGCACATTGTCTGAAATGTCTTCAAGGTCTTATAAAAGTGAACAGAGGGAGTACTATAAATTAATTAATGAGGAGTTATTTGAAAAAAATCAAAACGGTACCCACGCTAACGTGGATTAGAGTGCGTCTCACATAATTAGTTATTTGAATTAGAGTGTGTGTCACGTAGTTAGTTATTTGAATTAGAGTGTGTGTCACGTAGCGATCTCCAATTCTAACGTGGATTTCGCATTTCACTGTATCCATGCTACTTTTTTAATACAAATGCATATGTATATGATGAACACCATGGTAGTGAGAAAACTTTTGGATGGATTCAAACATATGACCTACAAAATAGCACAACAAACTAAGTCAATGTCAACATTCCGAAACTTAGTATGGCACGAATTCAAAATAATTACCCGTATGCCTGCTCCTCGGTTCAAATCTTACAATGTACACCGAATTGAAACATCGATATTAGGTCTCGTACTATGTACATTCAAATGTTGTTTTTAGCCCCCCCCCCGCACAAACGCTACATACTTCCTGTATCGGTCAATATTCCTCTCCTAACCACCTTAGGAAGCTATCGGTTTCCAACACACATTCATTCTTTCTCTCCATGTTTCGATCTCTATGTCTCTCAACTACACAACCCCCTTTCCCACTTTGTTACCAAATGTATTTACCTCACACACCCGCCATTGCACCCCATGCCGAGATCTCTCTCCCCCCTCTCCCTCTCACCCTCTCGCGCTAAATACATGCATTGCCTATCTAGCCCCCCAACCTCTTGTGCATGCGCACGCACGCACGTTGTATATCTAGGTCACTCCCTCGAGACTGTCTCGCTCTTTCTTCCGCACGGCGGGCCACACTCACTCAATCTCGCTCTCTTTATCCGAGTCTCATTTAACCTTGTTTTCTTTCACACACAAATGATATATCTCCCTGTTCGGGCCTTGATCGACACACTCTATACTCTCTCACGCAAATTGTCTATCTAGGTCAGTCCATCCAAGCCGCCACCACTCTTTCGACCTCATGGTGGGCCACGCTCACTCAATCTCTCTCTCTCTCTCTCTGTATGTCTCGATTGACCTCGCTCTTTCTCGGACAAAAACGATATATCACCATGTTTGAGCCCAATTCGACTTATTCACATTGTATACTCTCTCACGCACATCGTCTATCTAGGTCACTCTCTCCAATCCATCTCACTCTTTCGATCGCACGTTGACCCTATGTGATCCTCCCACGCACAAAATATATCTACACGTCTTCACTTACTGGTGGGTTCCATGTGTGCTCTCTCTCTCCTCCCCTTCTGCGTTTAGACGCACGGGCAAACAGGAAGAACTCGCGGGCGATGTTGCGGTTGACCATATCTAGACACGTTCACAAGTCATGGCACCAGTTTCACGTACTAGCAGCACTAGTCAGTGTGTACGTGCAATGCACGTTAATTTGGATGTATATTAAGTGCATGCAGATATTAACTACTAGGATATTATTTGTGTGTTGTGATGTGAATAGCACTATTTTTGGCATGAAATTAACTGCACGCTAAACGTGTTGAGCGCTCGACATTGAAGCAATCTAGGTCATTGGATGACAAGGAATACATGTGGCTTGATGACGTTTTATATTTAATTTGATATGGCTCTAGCAGAACATTCAATCGATCAAACCATACATTTCGTTCAGTCTAACTCCGACTTTAAATTATACGACGATCGATATAAAATAAACCGAAATGATACACGTTCGGATTTTAAGCATGGCAATCCAAACGTTTTTCATGGCAAATTTAGATTACGTGGCGGCGGTGGGGGCGTCTCGCGGTGGGAAGCGGCTCCTCTGCTGTGCTCTGTGTGTCGTCGGGCCACTGACCGACGGCGACCGCGGCGTCTTGCACCGTTATTGGCGTACTCCTGGACGTTGGACTAGCTTCAAGGAAGGCCAAAATGTCCTGGACTTCGGAGCGACTCGACTGGTGGGAGGAGGCGACTGGCATTGGTGCAAGAAAGCGGTCGACGTCGGCCATCCATGCCGCTGAGGGGGGCACTGGCACCCGCTCGGGGACAGGCGCTATCAATGACGTGGCGGAGACATTCGTGTGCACGGGCACCGGCACGGGCACACATGTCAGTGCACGCGCAGGCGCAGGCGCTGGCAGGTGCACGGGCACCGGCACGGGCGTGCGCGTCAGTGCACGCGCAGGCGCATGCGCTGGCAGGTGCACGGGCGCGTGAAAGTTGGCGGGCACCTCGTGGAACCCCGTGGGATCAAGCGCGGTGACAATGTGCGGCTCCCAGCCCATCAATGCCACGGGGATGGGCGCTGGCGCAGTCGGGGCGACGGGAGCCGGAACGGGAGCGGGGACAGGCGCGACGTCTTCCCGCAAGGCCAGTTCAAGCTCGTCCCAAAGCGCCTTATGTTCTTGAGACTCCGGCTGGGTGTCTTCCTCAGGAAACTGCAACACTAAGGGCAGACCATCGTGATGCGGCATGGCGTACGTTTAGGTCAGGCTAGTTGGAGGTAGACGACAGGAGAATCGGAGAGGAAGAGAGAGGATTGTAGCGATACTCCCTCCTTTCCGGTTTATAAGGCTCAATTCAAAAATCTCACCAACCATGGTAGATGGTGAGTGGTGGAATACTTTTTGTAGTTTGCAAAAGCACCCAATTAATGCTCTTGTTTTTCTCAGAAAAATATGTTTACCAATGCATTAATTGCAATGCATGCATGCATAAATTACATGCATTGGTCAATTTTCTCTTAATACTTGCATGCAATGATTTAATTTACCTTGGAATCTGAACATGTGATGGGAAACAACAAAATTGAGCCTTATAAAATGGAAAAACTAATATTTTGAGATAAGCCCTATAAACCGAAAAGGAGGGAGTACCGGGTAGTGCGGGGTTGATTTTAAACTACGGCGCCGGCAACATTAAAAGTGGGAGCAGTTGGGACGGCGGTGGGCGGTGGAGCCTGGTCAAAGGGCTCGCCTCCCGGTGAGCCTGCACAGCGGTCTGCTCACACGCCTCCCTGACAGCCGGCGCAGCGGTCTGCTCGCACGCCTCCCGTCGACTCACACGCTTGCTCGGACGGCACCTGCCGATTGCCGATGAGAAGCGGGGACTCGTGGCGGCACGTAAACGCCCACGGTTTCAATAGTGAAGGCGTTCGCCTTAACATGACAGGTCTTTCTTTCAAAATACCTTGGCTCTTCATTTGTGCAACTTTTCATAAGCAGCTTGTCTCAAATTGAAGAAAAAACTTACGAAGTAATATTTGTGCCATATCACGTGACCATGCTTAGTTTCAAGAATTTATGCTCACTTTTGGATTTTCAGAAATTTAAGATCCAGGATTCGAAACAATATCATAACCTGCATCATGCAATAAATTTTCAAGCCGTACATCTGTCCTGTTGTATTTCTTAAGAAAGGATTTGGTCAAACATTTTGCTTAGTTAGACTTCAGACAAGTTATATATGCAGAGTAAAAGGATAATCCCTCCGTACCAGTGCATTGCCTGATATATTAACTCAAGTACTAGGCATGAACATACGGGCTCAATTATGTGCTCATCCTGGTGGTGTAGTAGTAGTAGTACTAGGCAATGCAGTTGACGGGTGACCTTGACGAGCGGCGACCGAGGGAATTGAACCGTGCTCGGCACGGTAGGTAATGTTTTCTAGTTACTAAAGCATCCCTCCGTTGTTCATCGGTAGTCATTATGGACTGGGGAGATGAGGGGAGTTTCCTAGGGCTGGAATTCTGGCCGCCAGATATTTCGACTTGAAACGCTAAGGCTCGACTAGTTGGGGTAATGGGGTTGCCTAATGTGCGTACCACACACGCCACCGAAGGACACGAGCCCGCTTTTTTTAGGATCAACACGAGCCAAGGTCTGGTTGGTACGCCATTGGGTCCTACCATTCGAGAATACGAAAGGAACCTTTTAAATTGCCGAACAAATCTATGTGTATTACAATACTCGTATTTTCCTTGCAAATACTAATCTCAACGTGGTAATTAATTTATGACGAATTGTTGAATTAGAGTGAGTTTGTGATATAGTGATCTCAACATGGATTTCACATCTCATGGTATCCCTAGTAAGTTTTCCAATGCAAATTCAAATTTAAAAGATGAACAACATGGAGGTGAGAAAATTTTGTATGTATCAAGCATATACCACACACACACACACACAGAGACACACACGCACGAACACAACAACAATCCAATAAGTATAGTGCATCTATTTTTCCAAACCATGCATGTATGACACGAATTCATAAATACTCCTTCTATTCCTAAATATTAGTCTTTTAGAGAGTTCAACAAGTGACTACTTATGGAGCAAAATGAGTGAATGTAGACTCTAAAATATGTCTATATACATCCGTATGTGCCAGTCCATTTGAAGCCACTAAAAAGACTAATATTTGGG
Source organism: Triticum dicoccoides (assembly GCF_002162155.2). Taxonomy (NCBI): domain Eukaryota; kingdom Viridiplantae; phylum Streptophyta; class Magnoliopsida; order Poales; family Poaceae; genus Triticum; species Triticum dicoccoides. Next base: position 670,518,325 of record NC_041392.1, read on the forward strand.
AACGAAGGGAGTAAAAATGTAAGACATCCATGGTCCTCAGTTCAATATTTAAAATGAACATGAAACTGAAACATGAATATTAAGTCTATTACTACAGTACATGCAAATGTTCTGTTTAGGCGGAGCTATGATTGTCGGGGGTCAACCCCTCGACCTTAGATAAAATTGTGGAGCTCTGTTTAGGGTTGTTTAGATTATATTTGTCCCCACCCTCCCAGCCACCGATTGGTTGTGCACCCCCACCCCTCCTCCCGGGAGAATATCATGTGCCCCCATACCTTAGATGCTATATGCCGATACGAGTTGCTTGGAGCTTGTAGATCTGAGATATAGCAGCTCACATGATGTGTCTTAATATTTCTGCAGGAAACTATTGCACACAATTTTTACAAAAACTACTTAGATGCCCTTTCATCCCATATCCAACGACCTCGAAGCTCGTATCACCGTAGCATCTAAGATGAAGGAGGACATCATATTCTGCTGTATGTAAGAATATCATGTGCTACCACACCTTAGATGCTTTGGTGATACAAGCTCTTCGGAGGCATTGGATTTGTGACCCAACACCTCGTCGGTGGTTCGAATGGTTTTTTGCAGAAAAGCCCCAAAAGAGTTCGGCCACTGCTTACAAGCACAAAGACTGCTCAGATGCCATTGGATCTCAGATCAAACGACCTCCAAGCTCGTATCACCGTAGCATCCAAGCTGCGATATCACCTTATGTTTTCTCGCACATGAGAGTATGAGGTGCTCCCGCACTGTAGATTCTATGGTGATACGAGTTCACTGAGATCTAACGGCCCACAATAGGAGGTTTGAATGTTTTGCAATATACGACTGATAGAGTTTGGGAAATGCGCAGAAAGTACAAGTACCATGCAAGTGCCATCTGATCACTGATCATACGACCTAGATGCTCATATCACCGTAGCAGGTAATTAAGCTATGGGGAGCACCTAATATGAGCACCGGGGAGCTGTTGGATCGAAGATGCAGCGGCACACACAAGGCCTGAATGTTTTATTTGCAAAAAAACCTTTGGAGAGTTTGGAAATTGCGCATAATTACAAAGACTACTCCCAAGCCATTGGATCTCACTTCCAACGGTGTAAAAACTCGTATCACCATAGTATCTAAGCTGTGGGGTGGATGTGATATTCTATGCCGCAGTCATTTTTGTTTGTAAACTTGCAAAATACGTGTAACTCGTGCCGTTACTTGTCTAACCGCGCAAAGTGTTTGTTCAAAAAAACCATCCTACACTGAAATATCGGAACAACACACGGGGGTCCCACTTGTCATTAATCCAATTTGGACCTAAAACTAACCAATCTGAAAGACGAGATTCGAACTGGCAACCTGGACTACAAAGCGTAAGTCGATAGCCTGAAAAAACGAACGGTTGTTGGCTTTGTCCCATTACTTGATTTTATTTATACAGTACTTTCGTTGAGTAGAGTAGAGGGAGTGCCTCGTCAACACGTGCATGACCGTTGTCTCACTTACTGGTAGGTCCTAGGTCTGCAATCTCAATCTCTCTTCTCTCCATCGTCTAACCTTTGCACGGGCGCACATAAAGAGCGGCGCTAGCTTTCCGTGGTGTTATTACAACTAAAAAAATCTTGGAAAATAGAAGAATCGCCTAGAATAAGAGACGTTGTGGCTGGTCGAGACGGAGCTAACCACATCTATCCTCCCTGCCACGTTTGCATGATGAAGCTGTGTGGCTAGTGGGGTGTTTTCGACCGACTGGCTAGGTCCCGAGGTCGTCGACTGGTGTTTTACCATGGTGAAAACCAAAAGATTCCCCGTTCCCTCTGCCTTCCCGTAGATTGCATTGCCTTCCAGCCATTTCGCCCCCTTTGCTTCCTCTCCCCATTGCTTCTACCTGGTGCCATGGCGGCGCAGCAGATCACGGAGTACGAGGTGAGGCTCCTGACACAGGAGCTCCATGCCAAGGATGCGGAGCTCAGGGCCAAGGACGTGGAGCTCCGTGAGCTCAAGGAGGATAGGAGTGCCATGCTCCTCCGTTATGTGCGGGAGTTCATGGAGCTTCAAAAGCGGCAGGCGTCCACCACAAAGATGCTCGAGGCGTTGGCGGCGTTGCTGCAGAAAGCGGGAGATACGATAGGCCGTCAGGGGAGCCGGCTGGAGCGCGAACGAGCCGATCGTGACGAGGTCCAGGATCACCTCAGCCACTTGGTGAACCAAGTTGCCACGCACGTGTTGCGGTTGTGCGATGCCTACTGTCGTGCCAGCGCGACGATGCAGGCCGTCGGGCTAAACCCGTTCGACCACCTGGTCGACTTCAATGAGCTGTGGCTTCCTGACCTGGTCTCCTTCTTCACCTATATCTCCGAGGAGCTGAGCCGTCTCCGCGCGATGGTGGGGGCTGAGATGGAAAATGAGGGGTTGCGGGCTGCTGTCACCATTGCCGGGTGAATCCTTTCAGGGCTCCGTCACCGGAATCCACTCGTGCCATTGGACGCCGTCTTTGACGAGCTGGCTCCCGTTGACCGGGAGCGGGCTCTGCGGGCGGTTGCACCCTGCATCACCAACGTCGTGCGCCTCGAGAAGCAGAGGGACTTCGGTGGTGTTTAGGCGCCCTCTGCATGGGCATGTCCATGTCTCGGCGCAACATGACAGTTGGATCAAACTCTGACGGTGCAGATCAGTCACTGTAGCACAAAGCATGTGGGTGTGTTTGGTTGCATTCTCATCTCAATATAGTTGTTTCCTCTTCGTGTATTTGTTACATATAGGAGTAGTTGACATGCGCACAACATCATTTGTTATCGTCATATCTTACTACACTAGCAACACGATTGTGTAGTACTGACGTATGAACCACTGCACATGCCTAGTAGTAGGAGCACTGTGTATGTTCAAGTGGCTGCCGTGTTTCGCACTCCTCCGTCGTAAGAGTGGAAACGCTTGCTGTAATCATTTTTTCCTTTGAAAAACAGTGGACACGCTCTACCGTGCGGATCCTCCTCCAGCCATGCACTAAATTACTCACTTTCACCGACGTGTGGGACATCCAACATCAGGGTCCACCAGCCATGCACTAAATTACTCCGTAGTAGAGTGACGGTAGACTACCCCAATCGAAACGCCGCAGTAATGCCCAATGAGCCATCAAATCACAAAACCCCCTCCTTTCCAGCAGTAAGTTGGACGGACGAAGCAACCATCATTTCACTCTTCTCTCTCAGCTTCCTCTCTACCCAAACCTCGCTTCTGCCTCATCTTGTTCCTCATTTCTTCAAGAAAACCCCGACCTGCTTTTGCCATTGTTCTTCTCTCCCAAAGAAGGAAAGGTGAGCGCATCAATGGTGTTGATTCTGGCCAAGGCCCGGTCTTGCAACCCCGAGACTGATCCTACAACTCCATCTCTTTTCTTCTTTTGGGTTTGTGATTATGGTTTATTTTCTTTTATTTCTATTTGACAGTTTCTTGATGGACGCTGGAGCACCGACCGAAGTGATGTCTATGGCTCCGGCCAAACCGTCGAGGCTCATGGTACAAAGAAGCGCAAGCACCCCGCCGAGACTATCGCAGACAAGCTCAAAGCCATCGCCCTGTCCAAGCCCCCCTCTCCGGGATCCCTCATTAAGCAAGTCCAGGTAATATCTCTTCTTGACGATCTTTTTCTCGATCTTGATCGTGTTATTTCATCTAACACGCAGTACTAGTATTAGTAGTACAACTTTCTGGGTGATCTTGCATGTGATTTTTGTGTGCCAAATGACGGTTCTAAATTCCTCTTTTGACCAAAACATGCGAGAGGTTGACACTGATTTCTTATAGATTACTTTCAACTACTCCCTCTGTCCCAAATTTCTTGTCTTAGATTTGTCTAGATACGGTGATACATATGTATCTAGACAAATCTAAGACAAGAATTTTGGGACGGAGGGAGTACTTTATGAATATCAATGCTACCTTTTAAGAGGGTATATTTGCCTCAGTAACTTGTGTTATGGATTTTGCATGTAATCCCTCTGCTCTCATGCCTTCGAAGACATGTTCTAGTGTCTTTGTTCACTCATTTCTGTGCGTATATGTAGTCATATATGGAGTATAATATCGAAAATCATCTTATATTTCTGAACAGAGGTAGTAATAAAATATGGTTTCTGTTTGAATTAGAACCAGGTCCGCGGTGGAGATGAAGTTCTCAAAGTCATGCCGTGTGAACTGGAAGACCTGATGATGAGTTCTACTACTGAACTATCCAGCTGTTGTGTCCTTGTCGCCACGTGTCCTGAACTAGTGTTTTCCTGTAGCATTGTTGTCAGGCGTGTTCTCGAGGCTGTACTTGACCACAACAATTTCCTGTCTGTGCCTTCGATTACGAAGGGTGTGGTTCTTGTAAAGCTTCCCAACAAATCTGATGCGGCCTGTCTTCATCATCATGTTTATGAGTGGAAAGACCAGTCTATTAGGTTCTCCAAGGTTGACAAGATGGTGATGGTGCGTGTAGACATCTCACACGAAGTCCATGGCCTAGTAAGTTATGCGGGGTTCATCCCGTAGGTCGGTGGCAAGAAATAGTCTGCAGAGTTTAGTTAGTCAACTTTTCTTGTCTGTAGTAAGTACTATTTTTCAGTACTTGATTTGTGTTTGTGAACCATGTATTGTTTATTAGTACTGCCGCTTTTGGTGTGTGGTCAGTCCTGAGAACGGTCTATGTTAATGTCTATCCACTCAATTCAGTCTGTATATTTTGAAGTATCTAGATCATATTTTTTGTGAGGACGATTTATCAATTATGGTTACACTCCAATATCTGTATGCATTGCAGGGTTTGTCGCACCCACCAGGATTTCCAGTCCCATGGATGTTCGGTCCATACGATTTGTCACGCCTTTGGACTGTCCTGCTTGTGGGAGTAGGCAGGGCCCCTACATGCCACACGTAGTTGGATGATCAATCTTCTGTTTAGTACTTCAACATAGTGATTTCCTGGTAAGGATTCACTCGTGTCACATCAAGTAAATCTTATTGATTTACTATCTAAATCTTATTGATTTAATGTCATGTTTTCTTTCTTTTCCTGCAATTTTACGATGCAGGTTTTGCCATGTGACATTCATCACAGAATAAACCGTTTGGTTTGCTCTATGATGGCTATTTTTTCAGGTTTCACTTCTTATGTCGTGTCAGTAACGAAGGCACTGTCCATCACTTATATTACTGGAAAAATTGGATCAGTCTGTTGTCTGAGTACAAGCTGAATCCCTATGATGAACTGCAGTTTGGTTTAACAAAAACGCCACAATTAGTCCTTCTCGCGTTTAAAAGAATTGAAGAAAAAACTGGATCACGGTCACGGATCCTAGTCAAGTTAGAAAGTTGATCATAGCAGACGAGACACGATCAACGCTGTCTCGCACAGATCGAGCACCGGCAGTTGCTCTAGCACTGACAGCGGCAATAGCTTAGTCTGATCCAGCTGAGGATTGGGCACCGACCGCGTCAGTGGATCAGTCTGATCTACTGGAGGATCGGGCATCGACACCGGCACCTGCTCCGACACCGGCACCAGCTCTACAAGGAGCACCATCTCTAGCAGCAGCAGCGGCTTCGGCACTTGCACCAACACTTGCACTTGCATCTGCTCCGGCCCATGCAGTTGCACCGGCAACAGACTGGGCTACAGTTCGCACTTCATATACCAAAGTCCTTACAAAAACCGACATGTCCACCTTCTTGGTAAGCATTGGCCGCCCAAGTGCTTCGTTCTTTTTTCTTTCCATGTTGTTTCACATGATTCACTGCGTTGATCTAACTGTTTGGGTATGTCTTCTTGTTTGCAAACAGAGAATTCCTAGAGCAACGAGGGAGTCGTTCAACAATCCGGGCGACCGCGGCCAAGTTTCTCTTACCATGCGCAGCCTTGGTGTGAATGAACCTGCTCAATATACCGTAAGTACAAAGGATGGTCGCATGATGATTGATGCTAAAGGATGGTCAAGGTTCAAATCTAAATCATATCTTGCGGTAGGGGATGATGTCAAAATCAAACTTTCTCGGCAAGGAGAGCTGGTCCAAATCAACTTTGAAATTAGAAGCACGCAACTGCCGAACTGATCTATCCTCCGAGAGATTTTGATGTAATAATCTGGCATGGTGAAACAAGTGTCCTATGTGTATAAGTAGTACGACAGTATTATTTATCACATGGTATATCGTTGATAGAATTGCAACTCTGATTGCTGGTTAGGAACTGTCGTTCGATTTCATTCCAACAGCTGCCGTGCTTTATTCAATTTTGTGTATTCGCCTTGCGACGGCATCTAAAACCAGCGCCGTACCGATCGCTTGCAATATGAAAAGCGCTGAGGTAGAACACATGGGCCCCCAAACATGCAGGGTCGGCCTGCGGCCCAAAGTCCAGAACCGTGAGCCTATCTGAGTATTATATTCTCAGCTGAACCCCCATAAAAAAGTTGAACCACCATAATGCACGTGCGTTGTAGAGGGAGTATATTTCTCGGCAAGGTGAGCCTGTGATATAAAAGATTTGTACTTTTCTTTATAGAGGGAGTATCTCTCTGTCAAAAAATATATTTATGTGTAACTAGTTACTCCTATCTTTCTACTTCCTTTCGCTGATATGTTGGGCAACCGGCAATGGGGTCCACGTGCCATATGCACAAATTAGAGTGCACAACTTCACGGTAGACACACCCCGGTCGTAGCACCGCAGTAATGCCCAGTGAGCCGTCAAATCACAACCCCCTTTCCAGCTTTAGCAGTAAGCTGGACGGACGAAGCGGCAATATTTCACTGGGCCTGAATCCTCTTCTCCCTCGTCTTCTTGTTCAGAGAAAACCCCCTCTCGGCGATTGCATAGTGTTTTCTCATGGAGAACCAGGTACGAATTCTTCATCCATCCCCCATAAACCCATGTCCCTTCGTCGCAGGTAATCCTAGGATGGCAGCCGCCGCCATTGATGCATTTTTCTTCCTACTGAATCTAGTGTGTTTCATTTGCAGTGCCCAAAGTGCGAGTACCCTACAGGTTTCTGCGCCCTCAGCGAGACGCCACACTTGTTCCTTCTCATCCTAACACAGCATTTTGAAACGTGCACAGTATGTTCCTAGAATCCTCTTTTCTATCCGGGAGGGTGGGGTTTTTTTGAACATGCTGTGTTCTCATATTATTTTTCCTGCAGTGTATTATTTGCTCTGCCAGAACACATGTACTCAAGATGCTTGGCCTTGCCATAACTGAATACACTAGTTTAATGGTCACAGTGAAGAAAAGCCATGGATATAAGTTTCGAGTTGGGTTCATGAACCAAGAAGATCGCTGGTTTTTTTATGGCCAAACTTGGATAAACTTTCTCAAGTGTTACGGACTGAAAGTTGGCGCACGAATGTTGATGGAAATAGCAGAACCTGGTCTGATCTTCACTGCGATCTTCCACCCCGAGGTCGTTCCAATTGTTCATCCATGTTAGTTTTGTATCTGGTTCTTGCTTGTTGCCTCGATTACTTCTTAATCCACCTATTCTGTCGAACTAATCACAATTTAAATTTAGAAGTAGCAAAGAATCTCTCACGAAGATGCTACTTCTAACTAATATTTTCTTATAATTGGTGGCACGTGTAGGTTTTTTCAGAGTTAAGTAGCCTGCTCATTTGTTACTCTGTAATAACTCGGCTGTTACTAATGGCACTGAAGTTGACTGGATCGACATCCACAAGTTCCTACACATTATTGATCGTCTTGAGGTCCTTGTGGGGCGTTTCAATGGTGGAAGGCCACGTGGGATATGTGTGCCACTGCTGCACTCGTTGAACAGGTCCAACTGTGTCGAGAAACTTATGGTACGAGCTGTTTTCTGTTATATATGTTGTTCATAAACTATTGCTTATACACAGTTTTACAGCTATGATCTTCTTGAAACAGGAACTGCCGAGTTCTATTGTTCCTATACAGATGCCTGACCATGGTCGGGTCAGAGTTGCGCTCGGTCACAACATCATGTATATGTCGACCTACTCAATTCCCCTTGGAGGTGAAAAGATACTTATTCATGGGTGGTCTCAAATAATGAAGGCCCGTCCATCTTGGAGAATAGGACAGAAGATTATGTTCATGCTTTCCCATGGCTCTAAAGCGAATATCCTATTTATTGACCATGTTGCGAGATGAAGCCGCTTTCAGAAGGTTGTGGATGCGCGGGGTGGCGCCTGCGCCTTGTCCTGGGGCTTGGCGGCCTCACCCTTGGTTAACTGTAGGCAAAGTAGCACTGTTCGAGGCGTGCTTTGTACGGTTGAACCTGTATAAGTACTCATACTGCTTTTAGCTTTGGTTGTTAAGTGCCCCTGCTGGTTTCAGTTAAGGTTGTTAAGTACTCCTGCTGCTTTTACAGTCTGTCGTGTTTCTTCAGTCCTGTCTTCATCTAGCCGCTAAAACCAAACCAGCGCCGGCGGGGCCGCCTGCTTCCGCCTCCCACGGCTGGCTGCGCCTCAGCGCACGCATCACCGCCCCACCGTCTCTGAAATCATTAACGCCGACGTCCTCCGCGCACTTTGGTGCGCTCGCCGCGGCGCCGCCCTCTCGCATTGTCAACATGGTCAACAAACAACAGGGATCGGCAGAAGTACGTGGAGAGGATGACAGTAGGGGCCCACCACGTCAGTCTATGGAAAAATAAAATGCTTCCTCCTAGTGTTTTCCTGACATCTGGGACCCACGACATTGTGAGCGTATATGGTCAATAGACAAGAGAACAGCACAAGATCGGCTGACACCTGGGACGTAGCTACTCGAGCAGTATCTTTTTGTTTGGTAGTGTTGAGACGGAGCAGGGTTTGAACTGGGCTGTGGCCCGTCTAGCCCAGGCTTATATTTTATGTTCACCATGTGACCAGCCCAGCTATTTTTTCTTTGTGAAAATGAGCCCAGTTTATTTTTTCTGAAGAATACCCAATCCAGGCCTACTTATTTTTCTATGCCCTGATGGGCTGCAACTCTTTCAAGACGCCTGCAAATCTTGAAATTAATATGAAATGGGTGACAAATTGGCAATTACTTTATAATTTCTGAATTTTATCACATTTTCAGATTCCTATTTCACTGGGCATTAACCTAATTTAAATATATCTTCAAAGTACTTTAAATCTAGCTGGACATTTCGGTATTAAAAATAGTTTGGAACCCACAGAAATATGCGAAATTGGCCCTGACCAACAAAAAATGACTGCAATAAATTGCATAAGAAGTTTCCATGAGCTATATATAAATTATTATATATAGCCCTGGTGCGCTCGGCGCGGCGTGGTCAATGTGGTCAAGGAACGACTTCCATCGGACGTGGACTGTACGTGGAGAGGCTGACAGCTGGGTCCACGGCCGCAGCAAGGAAGTGCCTCCTTATTACGTGCAAAATAATTATTCCTCCACCTGATAGCAGGGACCCACCAGACGGGCCACCGTATTTCACGAAAAAAACGTTCCCCCCACTGTCAGGTCGGACCCACCGGAAGTGCCTCCTTATTACGCACAAAAAAATGAATACTCCCCCGGCTAGATGGGACCCACCTTGGTGGGAGGCTGACTTATGGGCCTACTAAGTTGACGGGGACGAAGGGCTTTGTCAACTTAGTCAATATGAACGATTCTAGCTCCATTGACCGTACGATGTCCATCCAACGGCCGTAGTGCTTCTTCAACCTCTGGTCTTCTTGCTCTAGCCACCCAAAGCAGCGCCGGTCGTGCCGCATTCTCCTGCCTCCCGTGGCCGGCTGTGCTGCCGCGGAGGGCTCACCGCCCCCTACTATTCCCACCGCTGGTCAGGCCCTGCGGCGACGGCAGCCTCACACCGCAGCCGAACTAGTGAACCCTCGTACTCCTCTCCACGCACGCGCGGGCTTCCACTGTCGCGTCTTCCCCGGCTCCCCGTCGTCCCCTTCCAAGGCCTCGCCGTCGTCCACCGCCCTGGTGCTCTCGGCGCGGCGTGGTCAACATGGTCAAGGAACGACTTCCATCGGACGTGGACTCTACGTGGAGAGGCTGACAGCTGGGTCTACGGCGGCAGCAAGGAAGTGCCTCCTTATTACGCGGAAAATAATGATTCCTCCATGTGACAGCAGGGACCCACCGGACGGGCCACCGTATTTTACGAAAAAAACGTTTCCCCCCTGACTGCTGGGACCCACCAGCTACACCATCGCACTCAAGGAAGTGCGCCCGGAAAAAAAAACGATTCGCCCCCCTGACTGCTGGGACCCACCAGCTACATCTTCGCATGCAAGGAAGTGCGTCCGGGCAAAAAAAACCAAAACGATTTGCCCCCCTGACTGCTGGGACCCACCAGCCCCCCGACTTCTGGGACCCACCAGCTACATATTCGCATGCAAGGAAGTGCGTCCGGGCAAAAAAAACAATTCGCCCCCTGACTGCTGGGACCGACCAGCTACATCTTCGCAGTCAAGGAAGTGCCTGACAGTCGGGACCCACCTGGTCGAAGCGTATGTAGCGTTGACATTCTGGTCGCGAACGTGTACGTACATACTGGTCGATGTAGAGGCGCGCACGTGTCGTAGTAGAGGCGCGCACGTGTCGTAGTGGAGGCGCACACATAGCATGTACACGTATGTATAGCGGCCAGGGTGCAAGAAAGAAAATACGGCCACATATGTGTACATACGGGCGGGGTCTCGAACGCCTACTCACGCATACGTACGGCGAGGGCTCATGTACATGGCTGGGTCAAAATGGAGAAACAGCGTCATCGTCGTGTTCATGGGTCAGAACGGAATGCGTGGCCGTCTTCATCGGGAGGGCTTGGACAGAAGAGGTGATGGAAACGAGGCCTGGCGTACCGCACAACGGAGGAAATAGACCTCCTACGATCGAAACAGGGGTCCTGTTGATCGGGATGGGTGTGGCGTACCGCAAAACGGAGGAAACGGACCTCCTATGGTCGAAACGGGGGTCGTGTTGATCGGGAGGGGTGTGGCATACCGCAAAATGGAGGAAACGGACCTCCTACGGTCGAAACAGGGGTCCTGTTGATCGGGAGGGGTGTGGCGTACCGCAAAACAGAGGAAACAGACTTGTGTTGGAGCGCTACGGTCGAAACGGGGGTCCTGTTCATCGGGAGGGGTGTGGCGTACCGCAAAACGGGACTCCACGGGATACTGTTCATCTCCACCGTCGACCCCCTCCAGCCTCCATGAGCTACTGTTCATCCACCGTCGACCTCCTCCAGCCTCCACGGGCTCCTGTTCATCCAGCCTCCACCGTGCGCTACTCCACCAGTTACTGTTCAACCAGCCCTCCACCATCTACTGTTCATCCAGCCCTCCACACCATGGAGTCCTGTTCAACCACCCCTCCACGGGCACCCCTCCACCGTCTACTGTTCATCCTGCCCTCCACACCACGGGGTCTTGTTCATCCACCCCTCCACGGGCACCCCTCCTTCGTCTATTGTTCATCCATCCCTCCACCACACCACGGGGTCTTGTTCATCCAAAGGCAACGCCACCGCTCACTGTTCATCCAACCCCCCCACAACGCTCACTGTTCATCCCATTGATCGGCTTCAGTTAGCAGCAGTAGCCAAGGAATCGCTCGATCGGGTTCAGTTAATAGCCATCGATCAATCGCTCGGGTTCAGTAACGCGTAGCCTACAGTGTAATCGCTCGGGTTCAGGTAGAGCCCAATGCCTCACTCGGGTTCAGTTAGAGCCAACGCCTCGCACACATGCGCGTACGTGTACGAGAGAAACGCGCATCGCTCGGCCCCCGACCTCCCACCGTAACCGGGAACTCCCCGAAATTTTCCTCCCCCTCGCTTCCACCATAGTTTTTTCCGTGATGGACGGCCCAAAGAATTTCATGCAGCTGCGTCTCTGGCCCGCGCAGGACAAAACCCATTTTCTTTCATAGAAGTAGGAGCCCACCACATCTATGATGATATTGGGTTTTGTCACAAATATCATCATAGAAGTGTCATATGTATGACAGAAAAAAAATTCATTTGGCCCAAAATGTCACGGATGTGTCTTTTTTTTTGTAGTGAAGTACTCCCTAAACAACTCTACGATGGGCTCTTGCTGAAGATACACCTCACAAAGTACTTGGAAGTTGCAAATGTTGGAAATGGAATTGGGTCCAAGGTCCTCAGGGTGGAGTTTGAAAAAATGAAGGACCTCTCTGAAGAATTTTGAACCGGGAGGTGAGAAGCCATGATTCATGTGATCAGTGAAGACAATCACTTCTCCGTCTTTTGGATTGGGGCGTTCTTCCTCCGGGTCAGGAGCACGATAAGACATGACATTCTTCGAAGGCAGAAACCCAATGATGAAGAACTCTTTTAACCGTTCCTCAGTTATGGACGAAGGGACCCAGTTACAGACGGTGGGTGTCTTTGACGGCATGATGTGCAGAGAACTGAAAAATAGATAACAACATGCTGGCTCAGCCTACAGTCAGTTATAAAACAAGTAATGATGGTTTATCTAAGGGCTAATGACATATAAGGAAAAGAGAGTCGGTGCGGTAAACAGCCATGACTATAGATTCTTTCAGAAAGTGGATTCAGCTAAGTGTTGGGACAAACAAATTTCTCAAAGTGATTGATATTATTTCAGATCATAAGGCTGTTTCAAAAAGAAAAATATTCTAGACCTAAAAACCTAGTACAGATGAGTTCGACGATTATAAAGAAACATCTATACAGGTAAACGGGATCTACTGATATCAAAAATGAATGCCAAATAGCTACCGCGCAGGTTATATCTCTTCTTTGGATCAAAAGATGTTGCGGAGAAGATCTACAGATGATCCATGGCAAACAGGTGAAGAACACTGAAGAACTTGCAAACCTAGAACAGATCTGGGTGTGTGAGGGAAGAAAACTTACGAGATGCAGGTCTGCCGCGAAGAGTCGCCGCATCCTCTGGTCGGACTAACGGTAATGCAGGGGCCAAGCTTGACGACGACGATGAGAGTTGCAGCGGCGGCGGAGCTCGAGCAGCGACGGAGGTTGCGAGAGGAAGAATATGAGGAAGAAAGGAGAGTGGGAAGGACCGGCCGCGTGCCTATTTATAAGGGTAGATGCGAACAGGCGGGCGTGAAAAGACCCAATAATAATTATCCAACTGAACAGACGCCTCGATTCTTGGAAGGCATTAAAAAATGAAAGATCCGTTGTAAGATGACGTCATGAAGGTTTTTTGTGTTTTCAAAAGATGACATCACAGCGGGTTACAGAAGTTTTCAGACAGAGGATGGATTCTGACTAAGTATTGAAGATAGACAAAGAACAAAGTTCAAAGTCAACCTGGGGCCTAATGTTGGGGATATTACTATCAGTTGAGACCCGCCCAGGAGGGGCCGGGTCAGCTTCAATGGCGGGTTACGCAAGAAGTTCAGTAAACATCCAAGTTTGTAATTTATTAAGTCTTATAGAAGGCCCAAAGGCCATGGGCCGGTTTGAGGCCCGATATTGTAAACCGCCACATGTAAGGAAATACTTGTACAGAAAGACATGTAAAGAAAGTCACCGAGCCAGGCACGATTATGAGCCGGCCGGGACTCTGTAGGCCACCTGGCGTCAACCCGTGTATATAAGGGGACGACCCGGTGGCGGTTTAGGGCAAGAAACAACCAAGTCGATAACCAAGCCAGCGAATTGAGCCTCTTGGAAGTCGAAACCTCAGCAATACCAATCCCAACTAGACGTAGGCTTTTACCTTCATCATAAGGGGCCGAACTAGTATAAAACACTCTCGTGTCCTTTGTCCTGATTAACCCCTTTAAGCTTCCTAGTGTGATGGCCCTACGACTAAGTCCTTGCTCTAGGACATCTGTCGTGTCAACTCCACGACACCCTATGTTATAACTGTTGCATGGTGAATGCCATACGACATAATTATCCTCATTGATCCATTGCCTACGAGCTCGTTTCATATTGATCTTTGCTAAGTTACTTTTTCGTTGCCACTGTTATGATTGCTACAAAACTGCTACACTTACTTTTGCCGCTGTTACCGTTACTTCCATATTACTTTGCTACTAAAAACTTTGCTGCAGACATTAAGTCTTTCAGGTGTGGTTGAATTGAAAACTTAGTGCTAATACTTGAGAATATTCTTTGGCTCCCCTTTTGTCGAATCAGTAATTTTGGGTTGAATACTCTACCTTCGAAAACTGTTGCGATCCCCTATACTTGTGGGTTATCAAGACCTTTTTCTGGCACCGTTGCCAGAGAGCATAGCTTTGTTCTCTGAGTCACTTGGGATTTATATCTACTGATCACTATGAGGAATCTAAAAGACAACAAAACCAAGATCTATCCCTTTACTACGAGGGAAGGTAAGAAACTGCCATCTAGCTCTGCACTTGATTCACCTTCTGTTTTGAGTAAACTTGTGACACCTACACCTGCTATTGATTCTGATATGTCGCATGTTATTGATGATGCCACTTCTGCTATGCATGATGCTTATGATGAAACTACTTCTTTGCTTGATAATACTATGCCACTAGGTGAATTTCTTGATGAACAACTTGCTATTCTTAGAGAGAATGAAATTACTGAAACTGATGATATTACTGAAACTAAAGAATATGATTCTCCCCCTAGATATGAATTACCTGTTGTACCTGAGGGTTATATTATGGATGAGGAAACTGCTAGACTTTTCTTGCTTGTAGTGATAGAGATGATCTTACGAAACTGTTAGCTAAGCTGAAATAAAAGTATTTGAATGCTAGAATGCAGTATGATCCTATGTTTGCTACTTCACCTATCTTTGTTACTGATAAGGATTATGAATTCTCTGTTGATCCTGAGTTAATTACTTTTGTTGAATCTGATCCTTTCTAGGGTTATCAATCTGAAACTATTGTGGCACATCTTACTAAATTGAATGATATGGCCACCTATTTGCTCATGAGGAAAAAAAATCTCTATTACTATATTCTTAAATTGTTTCGTTTCTCATTAAAGGGTGATGCTAAGTTATGCTTTAATTCTCTTACTCCTGGTTGTGTGCGTAGTCCCTAAGATATGATTCACTACTTCTCTCAAAAATATGTCCCTGCTCATAAGAAACAAGCTGCTTTAAGGAAAATATTTAACTTTGTGCAAATTGAAGAAGAGAATCTCCCACAAGCTTGGGGGAGGCTTCTCCAATTACTTAATGCTTTGCCTGATCATCCTCTCAAGAAAAATGAAATACTTGATATCTTTTACAATGGAGTAACCGATGCTTCCAGAGACCTCCTAGATAGTTGTTCTGGTTGTGTTTTCAGGGATAGAACTGTTGAGCAAGCTCAAGCGGCTTGAACTACGTTGGTATTTCCCCAAAGAGGAAGGGATGATGCAGCACAACTACGGTATGTATTTCCCTCAGTGATGTGATCAATATTATCGAACCAGTAGGAGAACCATGCAACACCATGTAAACAGCTCCTGCACACAAAGAACAAATACTTGTAACCCGACGTAAGAGAGGGGTTGTCAATCCCTCATAGGTAAAAAGATAGGTAAAACTGTAGTAGATTGAATAAATAGATCTCGCGGGTACGCGAGATAAAATAAGTAAATAAAATTTGCAGCAAGGTATTTTTGTATTTTTGGATTAATAGATCTGAAAATAAAAGCAAATAAAAATAGATCGCGAAGGAAAATATAATAAAGAAGAGATTCGAGGGCCGTAGATTTCACTAGTGGCTTCTCTCGAGAAAATAACAACGGTGGGTAAACAAATTACTGTTGAGAAATTGATAGAACTTCAAATAATCATGATGATATCCAGGCAGTGATAATTATATAGGCATCATGTCCAAGATTAGTAGACCGACTCCTGTATGCATCTACTACTATTACTCCACACATCGACCATTATCCAGCATGCATCTAGTGTATTAAGTTCATGGAGAAACGGAGTAATGCAATAAGAACAATGGCATGATGTACACAAGATCTATTTATGTAGAAATATACCCCATCTTGTCATTTCCCCTTCTGTCACTGGGATCAAGCACCGTAAGATCAAACCCAGCACAAAGCACCTCTTCCCATGGCAAGAAAAATCGATCTAGTTGGCCTAACTAAAGCAAAGATTCGAAGAAGAAATACGAGGCTATAAGTAATCATTTATATATAAGAGATCAAAGAACTCAAATAACTTTCATGGATAAAACATAGATCTGATCATAAACTCAATGTTCATCGGATCCCAACAAACACACCGCAAAAAGAGTTACATCAAATAGATCTCCAAGAGACCATTGTATTGAGAATCAAAAGAGAGAGAGGAAGCCATCTAGCTACTAACTACGGACCCGTAGGTTGCTACCTCTTGAGCACTGTGTTGGTTTTACCTTGAAGAGGAAAGGGTGATGCAGCAAACTAGCGTAAGTATTTCCCTCAGTTTTTGAGAACCAAGGTATCAATCCAGTAGGAGACCACACGCAAGTCACCTCGTACCTACACAAACAAATAAGATCCTGGCAACCAACATGATAAAGGGGTTGTCAATCCCTTCACGGCCACTTGCAAGAGTGAGATCTGATAGAGATGATAATAATAAGATAAATATTTTTGGTATTTTTATGATATAGATTGAAAGTAAAGATTGCAAAATAAAATAGATTGGAAACTTGTATGATGGAGAATAGACCCGGGGGCCATAGGTTTCACTAGTGGCTTCTTCAAGATAGCGTAAGTATTGCGGTGGGTGAACGAATTACTGTCGAGCAATTGATAGAAAAGCGAATAATTATGAGAATATCTAGGTATGATCATGTATATAGGAATCACGTCCATGACAAGTAGACCGACTCCTGCCTACATCTACTACTATTACTCCACACATCGACCGCTATCCAGCATGCATCTAGACTATTAAGTTCATAAGAATAGAGTAATGCCTTAAGCAAGATGACATGATGTAGAGGGATAAACTCATGCAATATGATATAAACCCCATATTTTTATCGTCGATGGAAACAATACAATACGTGTCGTTTCCCTTTCTATCATTGGGATCGAGCACCGCAAGATTGAACCCAAAGCTAAGCACTTCTCCCATTATAAGAAAGATCAATCTAGTAGGCCAAACCAAACTGATAATTCAAAGAGACTTGCAAAGATAACCAATCATACATAAAAGAATTCAGAGAAGATTCAAATATTGTTCATAGATAATCTTGAGCATAAACCCACAATTCATCGGATCTCGCAAACACACCACAATAGAAGAGTTACATCGAATAGATCTCCAAGAGAATCAAGGAGAACTTTGTATTGAGATCCAGAGAGAGAGAAGAAGCCATCTAGCTACTAGCTATGGACCCGAAGGTCTGAGGTAAACTACTCACACATCATCGGAGGAGCCATGGAGTTGATGTAGAGGCCCTCCGTGATCAATGCCCCCTCCGGAGGAGCTCCGGAAAAGGCCCCACGATGGGATCTCTTGGGTACAGAAGGTTGCGGCAGTGGAATTAGGTTTTCGTGGTGCTCCGGGATGTTTGCGGGTACGTATATATATATATATATATATATATATATATATATATATATATATATATATATATATATATATATAGGAGGAAGAAGTAGGTCGGTGCAGCAACGAGGGGCCCATGAGGGTGGAGGGCACGCCCAGGGTGGGTAGGCCAAACCAAACTGATAATTCAAAGAGACTTGCAAAGATAACCAATCATACATAAAAGAATTCAGAGAAGATTCAAATATTGTTCATAGATAATCTTGAGCATAAACCCACAATTCATCGGATCTCGACAAACACACCACAATAGAAGAGTTACATCGAATAGATCTCCAAGAGAATCAAGGAGAACTTTGTATTGAGATCCAAAGAGAGAGAAGAAGCCATCTAGCTACTAGCTATGGACCGAAAGGTCTGAGGTAAACTAATCACACATCATCGGAGGGGCCATGGAGTTGATGTAGAGGCCCTCCATGATCAATGCCCCCTCCGAAGGAGCTCCGGAAAAGGCACCAAGATGGGATCTCTTGGGTACAGAATGTTGCGGTGGGGGAATTAGGTTTTCGTGGTGCTCCTAGATGTTTGCGGGGTACGTAGATATGTATAGGAGGAAGAAGTAGGTCGGTGGAGCAACGAGGGGCCCACGACGGTGGAGGGCGCGCCCAGGGGGTAGGCGTGCCCCCTGCCTCGTGGCCTCCTTGTTGATTTCTTGACGTCCACTCAAGTCCTCTGGATCATGTTTGTTCCAAAAATCACGCTCCCGGAGGTTTCATTCTGTTTGGACTCCGTTTGATATTCCTTCTCTACGAAACACTGAAATAGGCAAAAAACCAGCAATTTGGGCTGGGCCTCCAGTTAATAGGTTTGTCCCAAAAATAATATATAAGTTTAAAATAAAGCCCATTAACATCCAAAACAGATAATATAATAGCATGGAGCAATCAAAAATTATATATACATTAGAGACGTATCAAGCATCCCAAGCTTAATTCCTGCTCGTCCTCGAGTAGGTAAATGATAAAAACAGAATTTTTGATGTGGAATGCTTCCTAACATGTTTCTCAATGTGATTTTATTTATTGTGGCATGAATGTTCAGATCCGAAAGATTCAAGATAAAGGTTTAATATTGACATAAAAATAATAGTACTTCAAGCATACTAACTAAGCAATCATGTCTTCTCAAAATAACATGGCCAAAGAAAGTTATCCCTACAAAATCATATAGTCTGGCTATGCTCTATATTCATCACACAAAATATTAAATCATGCACAACCCCAATGACAAGCCAAGAAATTGTTTCATACTTTTGATGTTCTCAAACTTTTTCAACTTTCACGCAATATATGAGCGTGATCCATGGACATAACACTATGGGTGGAATAGAATGGTGGTTGTGGAGAAGACAAAAAGGAGAAGATAGTCTCACATCAACTAGGCGTATCAACAGGCTATGGAGATGCCCATCAATAGATATCAATGTGAGTGAGTAGGGATTGCCATGCAATAGATGCACTAGAGCTATAAGTGTATGAAAGCTCAACAAAAGAAACTAAGTGGGTGTTCATCCAACTCGCTTGCTCACGAAGACCTAGGGCAATTTGAGGAAGCCCATCATTGGAATATACAAGCCAAGTTCTATAATATAAAATTCCCACTAGTTTATGGAAGTGACAACATAGGAGACTCTCTATCATGAAGATCATGGTGCTACGTTGAAGCACAAGTGTGGAAAAAAGATAGTAACATTGTCCCTTTTCTCTTTTTCTCTCATTTTTTGGGCCTTCTTTCTTTCTTTTTTTCTTTTGGCCTCTTTTCTCTTTTTTTCGTCCGGAGTCTCATCCCAACTTGTGGGGGAATCATAGTCTCCATCATCCTTTCCTCACTTGGACAATGCTCTAATAATGATGATCATCACACTTCTATTTATTTACAACTCAAGAATTACAACTCAATACTTAGAACAAAATATGACTCTATGTGAATGCCTCTGGCAGTGTACCGGGATGTGCAATGAATCAAGAGTGACATGTATGGAAATTATGAAAGGTGGCTTTGCCACAAATACAATGTCAACTACATGATCATGCATGGGAATATGACAATGATGAAGCGTGTCATAAAAAATGGAACGGTGGAAAGTGGCATGGCAATATATCTCGGAATGGCTATGGAAATGCCATAATAGGTAGGTATGGTGGCTGTTTTGAGGAAGGTATATGGTGGGTGTATGATGTCGGCGAAAAGTGCATGGTAATAGAGAGGATAGCAAATGTGGAAGGGCGAGGGTGCATATAATCCATGGACTCAACATTAGTCATAAAGAACTCACATACTTATTGCAAAAATCTATTAGTTATCGAAACAAAGTACTACGCACATGCTCCTAGGGGGATAGATTGGTAGGAAAATACCACCGCTCGTCCCCGACCGCCACTCATAAGGGAGGCAATCAATAAATAAATCATGCTCCGACTTCATTACATAATGGTTCACCATACGTGCATGCTACGGGAATCACAAACTTCAACACAAGTATTTCTCAAATTCACAACTACTCAACTAGCATGACTCTAATATCACCATCTCCATATCTCAAAACAATTATCAAGTATCAAACTTCTCATAGTATTCAATGCACTTATATGAAAGTTTTTATTATTCCTAAAAGCAAATTACCATGCTGTTCTAAAGGACTCTCAAAATAATAAAGTGAATCATGAGAGATCAATTATTTATATAAAATGAAACCACCACCGTGCTCTAAAAGATATAAGTGAAGCACTAGAGCAAAAACTATATAGCTCAAAAGATATAAGTGAAGCACATAGAGTATTCTAATACATTCTGATTCTTGTGTGTCTCTCTCAAAAGGTGTGTACAGCAAGGATGATTGTGGTAAAATAAAAAGCAAAGACTCAAATCATACAAGACGCTCCAAGCAAAACACATATCATGTGGTGAATAAAAATATAGCTCCAAGTAAAGTTACTCAAGAACGAAGACAAAAGAGGGGATGCCTTCCAGGGCATCCCCAAGCTTAGGCTTTTTGGTGTCCTTGTATTTACCTTGGGGTGCCTTGGGAATCCCAAAGCTTAGGCTCTTGCCACTCCTTGTTCCATAATCCATCAAATCTTTACCCAAAACTTGAAAACTACACAACACAAAACTTAAAAGAAAATCTCGTGAGCTCCATTAGCGAAAGAAAACAAAACACCACTTAAAGGTACAGTAATGAACTCATTATTTATTTATATTGGTGTTAAACCTACTGTATTCCAACTTATCTATGGTTTATAAACTCTATTACTAGCCATAGATTCATCAAAATAAGCAAACAACACACGAAAAACAGAACAGTTTGTAGTAATCTGTAACTAACGCAAACTTCTGGAATCCCAAAAATTCTAAAGTAAATTTCTAGACGTGAGGAATTTATCTATTAATCATATACAAAAAGAATTAACTAAATAACACTCCCCAATAAAAAATGGCAAAAATTCTCGTCAGTGCTAAAGTTTTTGTTTCTTACAGCAAGATCAAAAAGACTTTCCCCAAGTCTTCCCAACAGTTCTACTTGGCACAAACACTAATTAAAAACAAAAAACACAACCAAAACGGAGGATGGATAAATTATTTATTACTAAACAGGGACAAAAAGCAAGGAATAAAAATAAAATTGGGTTGCCTCCCAACAAGCGCTATCGTTTAACACCCCTAGCTAGGCATAAAAGCGAGGATGGTTCTAGGTATTGCCATCTTTGGTAGGCAATCCATAGGTGGCTCTCATAATAGATTCCTATGGTAATTTAATTTTCTTTCTAGGGAAGTGTTCCATGCCTTTCCTTAACGGAAATTGGAATCTAATATTCCCTTCCTTCATATCAACAATTGCACCAATCGTTCTAAGGAAAGGTCTACCAAGAATAATAGGACATGAAGGATTGCAATCTATATCAAGAACAATGAAATCTACGGGCACATAATTCCTATTTGCAACAATAAGAACATCATTAATCTTTCCCATATTTTTCTTAGTAGTGGAATCCGCAAGGTGCAAGTTTAAAGAACAATCATCAAATTCACGGGAACCTAGCAAATCACACAAAGTTTTTGGGATCGTGGAAACACTAGCACCCAAATCACACAAAGCATAGCATTCATGATCTTTAATTTTAATTTCAAGGTAGGTTCCCATTCATCATAAAGTTTTCTAGGGATAGAAACTTCCAACTCAAGTTTTTCTTCATAAGATTGCATCAAAGCATCAACAATATGTTTAGTAAAAGCTTTATTTTGACTATAAGCATGAGGAGAATTTACCACAGATTGCAACAAGGAAATAAATATATCAAAGAGCAATTATCATAATTCAATTCCTTGAAATCCAATATAGTGGGTTCGTTGCTATCTAAAGTTTTGACCTCTTCAATCCCACTTTTACCAATTTTTGCATCAAGATCTAAAAACTCTGAATTTTTGGGACGCCTTCTAACTAAAGTTAACTCATCTCCAGTCTCATCATTATCAAGATTCATATTGAAAAACAAGGATTTAATAGGGGACGCATCAATCACTTTTAGATCTTCATCCTTATTATCATGAAAACTAGAAGAACACGCTTTTATGAAGCAATCTTTTTTAGCACGCATCCTAGCGGTTCTTTCTTTGCACTCATCAATGGAAATTCTCATAGCTTTCAGAGACTCACTGATATCATGCTTAGGTGGAATATATCTAAGTTTCAAAGAATGAACATCAAGAGAAATTCTATCCACGTTCCTAGCCAACTCATCAATCTTAAGCAATTTTTCTTCAATTAAAGCATTGAAACTCTTTTGCGAAGTAATAAATTATTTAATACTAGATTCAAAATCAGAGAGCATCTTATTATAATTTCCATAAGAATTGTTGTAGGAATTACCATAATTATTAGAGGAATTACTAGGAAACGGCCTAGGATTAAAATTACCTCTATACGCGTTATTACCAAAATTGTTCCTACCAACAAAATTCACATCCATAGATTCATTATTATTCTCAATCAAAGTAGACAAAGGCATATCATTAGAATCAGCAGGAGCACTCTTATTAGCAAACAATTTCATAAGTTCATCCATCTTTCCACTCAAAACATTAATCTCTTCAATCGCATGCACCTTTTTACTAGTAGATCTTTCAGTGTGCCATTGAGAATAATTAACCATAATATTATCTAGGAGTTTAGTAGCTTCTCCTAAAGTGATTTCCATAAAAGTGCCTCCCGCGGCCGAATCTAAAAGATTTCTAGAAGCAAAATTCAATCTGGCATAAAAAAATTTGTATAATCGTCCATAAATTCAATCCATGTGTAGGGCAATTATGTATCATCAATTTCATCCTCTCCCAAGATTGTGCAACATGCTCATGATCAAGTTGCTTAAAATTCATAATATCGTTTCTAAGAGAGATGATCTTAGTGTTGGGGAACATAGTAATTTAAAAAAATCCTACGCACACGTAAGATCATGGTGATGCATAGCAACGAGAGGGGAGAGTGTTGTCTACGTACCCTCATAGACCGGAAATGGAAGCATTGACACAACATAGAGGAAGTAGTCGTACATCTTCCCGATCCGACCGATCCAAGTACCGAACATACGACACCTTCGAGTTCTGCACACGTTCGACTCGGTGACGTCCCTCGAGCTCCGATCCAGTCGAGTGTTGAGGGAGAGTTTCGTCAGCACGACGGCATGATGACGGTGATGATGTTCTACTGACGCAGGGCTTCGCCTAAGCACCGCTACAATATGACCGAGGTGGAATATGGTGCCCCCTTGCCTCCATACACGGCTAAGGAACGATCACAAAGATCAACTTGTGTGTCATGGGGTACCCCCTTGCCCCCGTATATAAAGGAGGAAGGGGGGAGGTGCGGCCGGCCCTTAGGGGTGCGCCTGGAGGAGTCCTACTCCCATCGGGAGTAGGACTCCCCCCTCTTGCCTTGTTGGAGAAGGAAAGGGGAAGGGGGAAAGAGGAAAGGGGGCCGCCGCCCCCCCTTCCTTGTCCTATTCGGACTAGGGGAAGGGGACGCGCATCCTGCCTTGGCCGGCCCTCCTCTTCTCCCTTAGGGCCCATGTAGGGCCATTAACCCCGGTGAGGTTCCGGTAACCCGCCGGTACTCCGGTAAAATCCCGATTTCACCCGGAACGATTCCGATATCCAAATATAGGCTTCCAATATATCAATCTTTATGTCTCGACCATTTCGAGACTCCTCGTCATGTCCCTGATCACATCCGGGACTCGAACAACCTTCGGTACATTAAAACACAAAAACCCTAATTACGATCGTCACCGAACTTTAAGCGTGCGGACCCTACGGGTTCGAGAACTATGTAGACATGACCGAGACACGTCTCCGGTCAATAAGCAATAGCGGAACCTGGATGCTCAGATTGGCTCCTACATATTCTATGAAGATCTTTATCGGTCAGACCGCATAACAACATACGTTGTTCCCTTTGTCATCGGTATGTTACTTGCCCGAGATTCGATCGTCGATATCTTAATACCTAGTTCAATATCGTTACCGGCAAGTCTCTTTACTCGTTCCATAATATATCATCCAGCAACTAACTCATTAGTGGCAATGCTTGCAAGGCTTAAGTGATGTGCATTGCCGAGAGGGCCCAGAGATACCTCTCCGACAATCGGAGTGACAAATCCTAATCTCGAAATACGCCAACCCAACAAGTACCTTGGGAGACACCTGGAGAGCACCTTTATAATCACCCAGTTACGTTGTGACGTTTGGTAGCACACAAAGTGTTCCTCTGGTAAACGGGAGTTACATAATCTCATAGTCATAGGAACATGTATAAGTCATGAAGAAAGCAATAGCAACAAACTAAATGATCAAGTGCTATGCTAACGGAATGGGTCAAGTCAATCACATCATTCTCCTAATGATGTGATCCCGTTAATCAAATGACAACTCATGTCTATGGTTAGGAAACTTAACCATCTTTGATTCAACAAGCTAGTCAAGTAGAGGCGTACTAGTGACATACTGTTTGTCTATGTATTCACACATGTATTATGTTTTTGGTTAATACAATTCTAGCATGAATAATAAACATTTATCATGATATAAGGAAATAAATAATAAATTTATTATTGCCTCTAGGGCATATTTCCTCCAGTCTCCCACTTGCACTAGAGTCAATAATCTAGTTCACATCGTCATGTGACCATCACCCATAGGGTTTACTAGAGTCAATAATCTAGTTCACATCGCTATGTGATTAATACCCAAAGAGTACTAAGGTGTGATCATGTTTTGCTTGTGAGGGAAATTTAGTCAACGGGTCTGCCACATTCAGATCCGTATGTATTTTGCAAATTTCTATGTCAACAATGCTCTGCACGGAGCTACTCTAGCTAATTGCTCCCACTTTCAATATGTATCCAGATTGAGACTTTGAGTCATCTGGATCAGTGTCAAAACTTGCATCGATGTAACCCTTTACGACGAACCTTTTGTCACCTCCATAATCGAGAAACATATCCTTATTCCACTAAGGATAATTTTGACCAATGTCCAGTGATCTACTCCTAGATCACTATTGTACTCCCTTGCCAAACACAGGGCAGGGTATACAATAGGTCTGGTACACAGCATGGCCTACTTTATAGAACCTATGGCTGAGGCATAGGGAATGACTTTCATTCTCTCTCGATCTTCTGCCGTGGTCGGGTTTTGAGTCTTACTCAGTTTCACACCTTGTAACACAGGCAAGAATTCTTTCTTTGACGGTTCCATTTTGAACTACTTCAAAATCTTGTCAAGGTATGTACTCATTGAAAAACTTATTAAGCGTCTTGATCTATCTCTATAGATCTTGATGCTCAATATGTAAGAAGCTTCACCGAGGTCTTTCTTTGAAAAACTCCTTTCAAACACTCCTTTATGCTTTGTAGAATAATTCTACATTATCTCCGATCAACAATATGTCATTCACATATACTTATCAGAAATACTGCAGTGCTCCCACTCACTTTCTTGTAAATACATGCTTCACCGCAAGTCTGTATAAAACTATATGCTTTGATCAACTTATCAAAGTGTATATTCCAACTCCGAGATGCTTGCACCAGTCCATAGATGGATCACTGGAGCTTGCATATTTTGTTACCACCTTTAGGTTTGACAAAACTTTCTTGTTGCATCATATACAACTCTTCTTTAATAAGTCCATTAAGGAATGTAGTTTTGTTTATCCATTTGTTAGATTTCATAAAATGTGGCAATTGCTAACATGATTCGAACAGACTTAAGCATAGATACGAGTGAGAAACTCTCATCGTAGTCAACACCTTGAACTTGTCGAAAACCTTTTTGCGAAAATCCTAGCTTTGTAGATAGTAACACTACTATCAGTGTCCGTCTTCCTCTTGAAGATCCATTTAATCTCAATGGCTCGCGGATCTTTGGGCAAGTCAATCAAAGTCCATACTTTGTTCTCATACATGGATCTCATCTCAGATTTCATGGCCTCAAGCCATTTCGCAGAATCTGGGATCATCATCGCTTCCTCATAGTTCGTAGGCTCGTCATGGTCAAGTAACATGACCTCCAGAACAGGATTATCGTATCACTATGGTGCGGATCTCACTCTAGTTTACCTACGAGGTTTCGGTAATAACTTGATCTGAAGTTACATGATCATCATCATTAGCTTCCTCACTAATTGGTGTAGTAGTCACAGGAACAGATTTCTATGATGAACTACTTTCCAATAAGGGAGCAGGTACAGTTACCTCATCAAGTTCTACTTTCCTCCCACTCACTTCTTTCGAGAGAAACTCCTTCTCTAGAAAGGATCCATTCTCAGCAATGAATATCTTGCCTTTGAATCTGTGATAGAAGGTGTACCCAACATTTTCTTTTGGGTATCCTATGAAGACGCACTTCTCCGATTTGGGTTTGAGATTATCAGGTTGAAACTTTTTCACATAAGCATTGCAACCTCAAACTTTAAGAAACGACAGCTTAGGTTTCTTGCCAAACCACAGTTTATACGGTGTCGTCTCAACAGATTTAGATGGTGCCCTAATTAATGTGAATGTAGCTGTCTCTAATGCATAACCCCAAAACGATAGTGGTAAATCGGTAAGAGACATTATAGATCGCACCATATCTAATAAAGTACGGTTACGATGTTCAGACACACCATTACACTGTGGTGTTCCAGGTGGCGTGAGTAGTCAAACTATTTCACATTGTTTTAACTGAAGGCCAAACTCGTAACTCAAATATTTTCCTTCTGCGATCATGTCGTAGAAACTTTTATTTTTTTACGATGATTCTCCACTTCACTCTGAAATTCTTCGAACTTTTCAAATGTTTCAGACTTGTGTTTCATCAAGTAGATATACTCATATCTGCTCAAATCATCTGTGAAGATCAGAAAATAATGATACTTGCTGCAAGCCTCAATATTCATCGAACCACATACATCAGTATGTATGATTTCCAACAAATCTGTTGCTTGCTCCATTGTTCCAGAGAATGGAGTATTAGTCATCTTGCCCATGAGGCATGGTTTGCAAGCATCAACTGATTCATAATCAATTGATTCCAAAAGCCCATCAGCATGGATTTTCTTCATGCGCTTTACACCAATATGACCTAAACGGCAGTGCCACAAATAAGTTGCACTATCATTATTAACTTTGCATCTTTTGGTTTCAATATTATGAATATGTGTATCACTACGATCGAGATCCAATGAACCATTTTCATTGGGTGTGTAACCATATAAGGTTTTATTCATGTAAACAGAACAACAATTTATTCTCTTACTTAAATGAATAACCGTATTGCAATAAACATGATCAAATCATACTCATGCTCAACGCAAACACCAAATAACACTTATTTAGGTTCAACACTAATCCCGAAAGTATAGGGAGTGTGCGATGATGATCATATCAATCTTGGAACCACTTCCAACACACATTGTTACTTCACCCTTAACTAGTCTCTGTTCATTCTGCAAATCCCATTTCGAGTTACTACTCTTAGCAACTGAACCAGTATCAAATACCGAGGGGTTGCTATGAACACTAGTAAAATACACATCAATAATCTGTATATCAAATATACCTTTGTTCACTTTGCCATCCTTCTTATCCGCCAAATACTTGGGGTAGTTCCGCTTCCAATGACCAATCCCTTTGCAGTAGAAGCACTCAATTTCAGGCTTAGGTCTAGACTTGGGTTTTTCACTTGAGCAGCAACTTGCTTGCCGTTCTTCTTGAAGTTCCCTTTACTTGAAACTAGTGGTTTTGTTTACATCAACAATTGATGCTTTTCTTGATTTCTACCTTCGTCGATTTCAGCATCGCGAAGAGCTTGGGAATCATATCCATTATCCCTTGCGTATTATAGTTCATCACGAAGTTCTACTAACTTGGTGATGGTGACTAGAGAATTCTATCAATCACTATTTTCTCTGGAAGATTAACTCCCACTTGATTCAAGCGATTGTAGTACCCAGACAATCTGAGCACATGCTCACTGCTTGAGCTATTATCCTCCATCTTTTAGCTATAGAACTTGTTGGAGACTTCATATCTCTCAGCTCGGGTATTTGCTTGAAATATTAACTTCAACTCCTAGAACATCTCATATGTTCCATGACGTTCAAAACGTCTTTGAAGTCCCGATTCTAAGCCGTTAAGCATGGTGCACTGAACTATCAAGTAGTCATTATATTGAGCTAGCCAAACATTCAGAACGTCTGCATCTGCTCCTGCAATAGGTCTGTCACCTAGCGGTGCATCAAGGACATAATTCTTCTGTGCAGCAATGGGGATAATCCTCAGATCACGGATCCAATCCGCATCATTGCTACTAACATTTTTCAACTTAGTTTTCTCTAGGAACATATAAAAATTAAACGGGGAGTAATATCGCGAGTTATTGATCTACAACATAGATATGCTAATACTACCAGGACTAAGTTCATGATAAATTAAAGTTCAATTAATCATATTACTTAAGAACTCCCACTTAGATAGACATCTCTTTAATCATCTAAGTGATCACGTGATCCAAATCAACTAAACCATAACCGATCATCACGTGAAATGGAATAGCTTTCAATGGTGAACATCATTATGTTGATCATATCTACTATATAATTCACGCTCGACCTTTCGGTCTCAGTGTTCTGAGGCCATATCTGCATATGCTAGGCTCGTCAAGTTTAACTTGAGTATTCTGCGTGTGCAAAACTGGCTTGCACCCGTTGTAGATGGACGTAGAGCTTATCACACCCGATCATCACATGGTGTCTGGGCACGACGATCTTTGGCAACGGTGCATAATTAGGGAGAACACTTTTATCTTGAAATTTAGTGAGAGATCATCTTATAATGCTACCTTCAATCAAAGCAAGATAAGATGCATAAAAGATAAACATCACATGCAATCAATATAAGTGATATGATATGGCCATCATCATCTTGTACTTGTGATCTCCATCTCCGAAGTACCGTCATGATCACCATCGTCACCGGCATGACACCTTGATCTCCATCGTAGCATCATTGTCGTCTCGCCAATCTTATGCTTCCACGACTATTGCTACCGCTTAGTGATAAAGTAAAGCATTACAGCGCGGTTGCATTGCATACAATAAAGCGACAACCATATGGCTCCTGCCAGTTGCCGATCACTCAGTTACAAAACATGATCATCTCATACAATAAAATTTAGCATCATGTATTGACCATATCACATCACAACATGCCCTGCAAAAACAAGTTAGACGTCGTCTACTTTGTTGTTGCAAGTTTTACGTGGCTGCTACGGGCTTAGCAAGAACCATTCTTACCTACGCATCAAAACCACAATGATAGTTTGTCAAGTTGGTGCTGTTTAAACCTTCGCAAGGACCGGGCGTAGCCACACTCGATTCAACTAAAGTTGGAGAAACTGACACCCGCCAGCCACCTATGTGCAAAGCACGTTGGTAGAACCAGTCTCGCGTAAGCGTACGCGTAATGTCAGTCCAGGCCGCTTCATCCAACAATACCGCCGAACCAAAGTATGACATGCTGGTAAGCAGTATGACTTATATTACCCACAACTCACTTGTGTTCTACTCGTGCATATAACACCAATGCATAAAACCAGGCTCGGATGCCACTGTTGGGGAACGTAGTAATTTAAAAAAAATTCGTATGCACACGTAAGATCATGGTGATGCATAGTAACAAGAGGGGAGAGTGTTGTCTGTGTACCCTCGTAGACCGGCAACGGAAGCGTTGACACAACGTAGAGGAAGTAGTCGTATGTCTTCCCAATCTAAACGATCCAAGTACCGAACGTACGGCACCTCCGAGTTCTGCACACGTTCAACACGGTGACGTCCCTTGAGCTCCGATCCAGCCGAGTGTTGAGGGAGAGTTTCGTCAGCACGACGGCGTGATGACGGTGATGATGTTCTACCGACGCAGGGCTTCGCCTAAGCACCGCTACGATATGACCGAGGTGGAATATGGTGGAAGGGGGCACCGCACACGGCTAAGGAACGATCACGAAGATCAACTTGTGTGTCATGGGGTGCCCCCTTGCCCCCGTATATAAAGGAGGGAGGGGGGAGGTGCGGCCGGCCCCTAGGGGTGCGCCTGGAGGAGTCCTATTCCCACCGGGAGTAGGACTCCCCCCTCTTGCCTTGTTGGAGAAGGAAAGGGGAAGGGGGAAAGAGGAAAGGCCCCCCCCTTTCCTTGTCCTATTCAGACTAGGGAGGGAGGGGGCGCGCGGCCTGCCCTGGCCGGCACTCCTCTTCTCCCTTAGGGCCCATGTAGGCCCATTAACCCGGGGGGGGGGGGTCCGGTAACCCCCCCGTACTCCGGTAAAATCCCGATTTCACCCGGAACGATTCCGATATCCAAATATAGGCTTCCAATATATCAATCTTTATGTCTCGACCATTTCGAGACTCCTCGTCATGTCCGTGATCACATCTGGGACTCCGAACAACATTCGTTACATCAAAACACAAAAACCCTAATTACGATCGTCACCGAACTTTAAGCGTGCGGACCCGACAGGTTCGAGAACTATGTAGACATGACCGAGACACGTCTCAGGTCAATAACCAATAGCGGAACCTGGATGCTCATATTGGCTCCTACATATTCTACGAAGATCTTTATCAGTTAGACCGCATAACAACATACGTTGTTCCCTTTGTCATCGGTATGTTACTTGCCCGAGATTCGATCGTCGGTATATCAATACCTAGTTCAATCTCGTTACCGGCAAGTCTCTTTACTCGTCCCGTAATACATCATCCTGCAACTAACTCATTAGTTGCAATACTTGCAAGGCTTAAGTGATCTGCATTACCGAGAGGGCCCAGAGATACCTCTCCGACAATCAGAGTGACAAATCCTAATCTCGAAATACGCCAACCCAACAAGTACCTTCGGAGACACCTGTAGATCACCTTTATAATCACCCAGTTACGTTGTGACTTTTGGTAGCACACAAAGTGTTCCTCTGGTAAATGGGAGTTGCATAATCTCATAGTCATAGGAACATGTATAAGTCATTAAGAAAGCAATAGCAACAAACTAAACGATCAAGTGCTATGCTAACGGGATGGGTCAAGTCAATCACATCATTATCCTAATGATGTGATCCCGTTAATCAAATGACAACTCATGTCTATGGTTAGGAAACTTAACCATCTTTGATTCAACGAGCTATTCAAGTAGAGGCATACTAGTGACATACTATTTGTCTATGTATTCAGACATGTATTATGTTTCCTATTAATACAATTCTAGCATGAATAATAAACATTTATCATGGTATAAGGAAATAAATAATAACTTTATTATTGCCTCTAGGGCATATTTCCTTCACTTAGCGGGAGGAAAATACTTAGAGATAAATGCATCTTTGCACTTATTCCATGAATCAATACTATTTTTAGGCAAAGACGAAAACCAAGGTTTAGCACGCTCTCTAAGCGAAAATGGAAATAGCTTAAGTTTAACAATATCATTATCCACATCTTTCTTCTTTTGCATATCTCACAACAACAAAGCTGTTTAGATGGGTAGCGGCATGTTCATTAGGAAGGCCAGAAAATGGATCTTTCATGACAAGATTAAGCAAAGCAGTATTAATTTCACAAGATTTAGCATCGATAAGAGGAGCAATCGGAGTGCTAATAAAATCATTATTGTTGGTATTGGCAAAGTCACATAATTTAGTATTATCTTGAGCCACCGTGACAAGCAAGCAATACAACACACAAGAAAACAAGAAACAAGCAAAAGGGGCAAACTGAAAAGAGAAGGGGAACGGAAAAAGAGGGCTAATAAAACGGCAAGGGTGAAGTGGGGGAGTGGAAAACGAGAGGCAAATGGAAAATAATGTAATGCGAAGGATAAGAGTTGTGATGGGTACTTGGTATGTCTTGACTTGGCGTAGATCTCCCCGCCAACGGCGCCAAAAATCCTTCTTGCTACCTCTTGAGCACTCCGTTGGTTTTCCCTTGAAGAGGAAAGGGTGATACAGCAAAGCAGCGTAAGTATTTCCCTCAGTTTTTGAGAACTAAGGCATCAATCCAGTAGGAGGCTACGCGCGAGTCTGTCGCACCTACACAAAACAAATAAATCTTTGCAACCAACGCGATAAGGGGTTGTCAATCCATACACAGTATATAGGCATCACATCCAAGACAAGTAGACCGACTCCTGCCTGCATCTACTACTATTACTCCACACATCGACCGCTATCCAGCATGCATCTAGAGTATTAAGTTCATAAGAACAAAGTAACACCTTAAGCAAGATGACATGATGTAGAGGGAGAAACTCATGCAATATGATATAAACCCCATATTTTTATCCTTGATGGAAAAATACAATACGTGTCGTTTCCCTTTGTTTCACTGGGATCGAGCACTGCAAGATTGAACCCAAAGCTAAGCACTTCTCCCATAGCAAGAAAGATCAATCTAGTAGGCCAAACCAAACTGATAATTTGAAGAGACTTGCAAAGATAACCAATCATACACAAAATAATTCATAGAAGATTCAAATATTGTTCATCGATAATCTTGATCATAAACGCACAATTCATCGGATCTCGACAAATACACTGCAAAAGAAGAGTTACATCGAATAGATCTCCAAGAGAATCAAGGAGAACTTTGTATTGAGATCCAGAGAGAGAGAAGAAGCCATCTAGCTACTAGCTATGGACCCGAAGGTCTGAGGTAAACTACTCACACATCATCGGAGGAGCCATGGAGTTGATGTAGAGGCCCTCCGTGATCAATGCCCCCTCCGGAGGAGCTCCGGAAAAGGCCCCAAGATGGGATCTCTTGGGTACAGAAGGTTGTGGCAGTGGAATTAGGTTTTCGTGGTGCTCCGGGATGTTTGCGGGTACGTATATATATATATATATATATATATATATATATATATATATATATATATATATATATATATATATATAGGAGGAAGAAGTAGGTCGGTGCAGCAACGAGGGGCCCATGAGGGTGGAGGGCACGCCCAGGGGGGGTAGGCGCACCCCCTGCCTCGTGGCCTCCTCATTGATTGCTTGGCATCCACTCCAAGTCCTCTGGGTCACGTTTGTTCCAAAAATCACGCTCTCGAAGGTTTCATTCCGTTTGGACTCAGTTAGATATTCCTTTTCTACGAAACACTAAAATAGGCAAAAAAAACTGCAATTTAGGCTGGGCCTCCAGTTAATAGGTTAGTCCCAAAAATAATATAAAAGTGTAAAATAAAGCCCATTAACATCCAAAACAAATAATACAATAGCATGGAGTAATCAAAAATTATAGATACGTTGGAGACGTATCATAGGTCTACAATGAACTACTCACGCATCATCGGAGAGGCAGCAATGAGGATGATGAACCCCTCCGTGATTCTGTCTAGATTGGATCTAGTGGTTCTAGAACTTGCGGCGGCTAGAATTTATTTTCGTCGACTCCCCTAGGGTTTTTGGAATATTGGGGTATTTATAGAGCAAAGTGGTGGTGCGGGAGGCCACCGAGGTGGGCACAACCCACCTGGGCGAGCCTGGGCCCCCCTCGCGGCACCCCTCAGGTGCTTCTCTGGCCCATCTGGTGTCTTCTGGTCCAAAAAAATTCCACAAAAAGTTTCACTACATTTGGACTCCATTTGATATTGATTTTCTACGATGTAAAAAATAGCAACTAGCACTTGGCACTATGACAATAGGGTAGTCCCAAAAAATGATATAAAATGATTGTAAAACATCCAGGAATGATAATATAATAGCATGGAACAATCAAATATTATAGATACGTTGGAGACATATCAGTGTCCCCAAGCTTAATTCATGCTCGTCCTTGAGTAGGTAAATGATAAAAACGGAATTTTTGATGTGGAATGCTGCCTAACATGTTCATCACATATTCTTTCTTTTATAGCATGGACAGTTGGACTTTTATATGGTTCAAATAAATAGTCTAGTTTTTACATGAGGACTTTAATACTCAAGCACATTAACAAAGAACCATGTCTTTAAAAATATTGACACTAAAGCAAGTTATCCCTAGCCCATTATACTCAATCATATTGATCCATTCATGAAACACACTCGCATATTAGCTACACCCAATGGTCAAGTACGAGCATAATACCCCTTAGTTGGTGCTTTATAAGATAAGATGGAGAGTCAAGTAAAAATAAAAATTGCATAAAGTAAATAGAAAGGCCCTAGTGGAGTGAAGTAGGGATTTGTAGAGGTGCCAGAGTTGAAAGGGAAAAAGATAGAGATAAATTTTTTTGGGTGGCATGATTTTCCTCTCAACGAAAACGATAGAGTAGTTCCCAATACTTTCCATGCTAGATACATCATAGGCAGTTCCCAAACATAAAATAAAGTTTATTCCTTGTTCCACCATACTTTCACATTCAACGGCTAACCGAATTCACGGGTGCCATCCATACCAACACTTTCCATGGAATTTATTACTTAACAACATAAAGTAAATTCATTTTTCATTTCAGGACCGGGCATCCCTAATACCTTTGTCGTACTCTCGCACAATGAAAAGTGAATAAACACTCATCTTGAGAATGACACATCTAGCATGGAAATATATCAGCCTCCCACTCCCGTTTCATGAGCGGTACGAGCACACAGAAGAAAAATTTATTTTGAAAATTTGAGATGACACATACAAATTTGCTTAGAACGGCAATAGAATACCGCATATAGGTAGGTATAGTGGACTGATGTGGCAAAAACTAGTTTAAAGGATTTTGGATGCACAATTAGTGATCATACTTAGTTCTAATGAAGGCTAGCAAAAGATTGAGAAGCATCCAACCAGGAAATGAAAAATCTCATAAGCGAGCATTAAGCATAACTAACACCGAATAATGCACCACAAGTAGGATGTAATTCCATTGCAGAACTATTGACTTCCGTGCTTGCATAGGGAATCACAAACCTTAACACCAATATTCTTACTAAAGCATAATTATTCATCAACATGACTCACATATCACTATCACCATATCTCAAAATTATTACAAAGAATCAAGTTTATTTTGTGCAATGATCTTCATGAAAGTTTTTATTATATCCTCCTTGGATATCTATCACTTTGGAACTAGTTTCATATGTTGCTTTTAATAAGCTCAAACAAATATAAGTGAAGAACATGAGCATCACATTTCTTTCTCTCAGATTAATCTAAGTGAAGCATGAGAGAATTTCTTCAAAGATAACAAAGCACATCGTGCTCAAAAGGATATAAGTGAAGCACTAGAACAATTCCAAGGCTCTAAAAAAAATTAAGTGAAGCATAGGAGCAAGCATATCATAATTTGGATCTCCAAAATAGGTGTGTACAGTGAGGATGCTTATTAAAAATTAAAAGAAAAATAATAAAAGAATCATATCATACAAGACGCTCCAAGCAAAACTCATAATATGTGACGAATAAAAATATAGTTTCAAGTAAAATACCGATGGTTGTTAGAAGAAGGAGGGGATGCCACTCGGGGGCATCCCCAAGCTTAGTTGCTTGATACTTCTTGAATGTTATCTTGGCGTGCCTCGGACATCCCCAAGCTTAGCCTTTTGCTAATCCTTATTCCTTCATCTATCGCGATCTCACCCAAAACTTGAAAACTTCACTCACACAAAACTCAACAAAACTTTGTGAGATCCATTAGTATAAGAAAGCAAATCACTACTTTAAGTACTATTACAAACCCATTCATATTTTGTTATTGTATTATATCTACTATATTTGAACTTTTCCATGGCAAAAACTCTTTAAAGGAAACCATAGAATCATCAAAACAAGCACATAACACAACGAAAACAAAACCTGTCAAAAACAGAATAGTCCGTAGCAATCTGAATATTTCGAATACTTCTATAACTCCAAAATTTCCTAAAAATTAGGACAACGTAGGCAATTTGTATATTAATCTTCTGCTAAAAGAATCAGTATTTTATCGCGCTTCTGTTAAAAATGAAAATTATTTTCCTGGGCGCAAAAGGTTCTGTTTTTCAGCAAGATCAAGTCAACTATCACCCAACATGATCCCAAAGGCTTTTCTTGGCACAAACACTAATTAAAACACAAGAAACACAATCATAACAGTAGCATAATTGTGCAAACACTCAATAACAGGAAGAGAAAGAAAAAATAAATTTTATTCATTGGGTTACCTCCCAACAAGCGCTATCGTTTTATGCCCCTAGCTAGGCATAAGATTTCAATGATGCTCACATGAAAGATAATAATTGAAACACAAAGAGAGCATCATAAAACATGTGACAAACACATTTAAGTCTAACGTAGTTCCTATGCATAGGGATGTTATAATCAAACAAATTATCAAGACAAGAAATATCTAGCATATGCAAAAGAGAGGAATAAAACATTGAAAATCTCGACATAACGAGTGGTAATTTAGTAACATGAGAATTCCTACAACCATATTTTCCTGTCTCATAATAATTACATGTAGGATCATACTCAAATTCAACAATATAGCAATCATATAAAAATTTCTTTCCATGATCCACATGCATAAAAGTCTTATAATCTTTCAAGATAGTGGGATTAACATCAACTAAAGTCATGAGCTCTCCAAACCCACTTTCAATACTATTGCAAACATATTCATCATGCGGTTTAAATAAACTTTCAAGATCACAAGAATCATTATCACCCCAACCATGATCATTGCAAAAAGTAGCGGAGATAGCAAAATTAGCGTCCCCAAGCTTAGGGTTTTGCATATTATTAGCACAATTGACATTAATAGAATTTATAGTAAAATCATAGCATTCACACTTTTCATTCAAGGAGCTACCATGAATCACTTCATAACTTTCTTCATCACAAATTTTAGATTCAGGAATCTCAAGCAAAATTTCATAAAGATAATCTAGTGCACTCAACTCACTAGAAATTGGTTCATCATGATTGGATCTTTTAAAAAGATTACCAAGTGGATGGGGATCCATATCAATATATTTTTAGCAAGCAAAGATGCAATCATATAGAAGGCACATGGCAACACAAGAAAAAAATATCAAGCAAGAAAAATACAAACAAAAAGAAGGCGAATAAAAAGGAAAAAAAATGTAGTGGGGGAGATGGAAATGAGAGGCAAATGGAAAATAATGTAAATTGCAAGTAGATGAGATTTGTGTTTAGGAACCTGGTAGATGTTGGTGATGTCTCCCCAGCAACGGCACCAGAAATTCCTTTTGATGCGGCTTGAACTACGTCGGTATTACCCCAAAGAGGAAGGGATGATCCAGCATAGCTATGGTAGGTATTTCCCTCAGTGATGAGACCAAGATTATCAAACCAGTAGGAGAACCACGCAACACCATGTAAACAACTCTAGCACACAAAGAACAAATACCTGCAACCCGATGTAAGAGAGGGGTTGTCAATCCCTCACGGGTAAAAAGATATGTAAAAATGTAGTAGATTGGATAAACAGATCTCGCAGGGACACGATATAAAATACGTAAATAAAAATTGTAGCAAGGTATTTTTGTATTTTTGGATTAATAGATCTGTAAATAAAAGTAAATAAAAATAGATCGTGAAGGCAAATATAATAAAGAAGAGACCCGGGGGCCATAAATTTTGCTAGTGGCTTCTCTCGAGAAAATCGCAACGGTGGGTAAACAATTTACTGTTGGGCAATTGATAGAACTTCAAATAATCATGATGATATCTAGGCAATGATCATTATATAGGCATCATGTCCAAGATTAGTAGACGGGCCACTGCCTGCATCCACTACTATTACTCCACATATCGACTGCTATCGAGCATGCATCTAGTGTATCAAGTTCATGGAGAAACTGAGTAATCCAATAAGAGCGATGACATAATGTAGACAAGATCTATTTGTGTAGAAACAGCCCCATCTTGTTATCCTTAATGGCAATGATACACACGTGTCGTTTCCCCTTCTGTCACTGGGATCAAGCACTGTAAGATCGAACCCACCACAAAGCACCTCTTCCCATGGAAAAAAAATCGATCTAGTTGGCCTAACTAAACCAAAGATTCGAAAAAGAAATATGAGGCTATAAGTAATCATGCATATCTGAGATCAAATAACTCAAATAACTTTCATGGATAAAAACATGGATCTAATCATAGACTCAAAGTTCATCAGATTCCAACAAACACACCACAAAAAGAGTTACATCAAATAGATCTCCAAGAGACCATTGTACCGAGAATGAAAAGCGAGAGAGGAAGCCATCTCGCTACTAGCTACGGACCTGTAGGTCTACAATGAACTACTCACGCATCATCGGAGAGGCACCAATGAGGATGATGAACCCCTCCATGATGGAGTCTAGATTGGATCTGGTGGTTCTGAAACTTGCGATGGCTGGAATTGAATTTCGTCGATCCCCTAGGATTTCTGGAATATTGGCGTATTTATAAAGCAAAGAGGCGGTGTGGGAGGCCACTGAGGTGGGCATAGCCCACCTAGGTGCGCCTGGGGTCCAGGCGCACCCTGGTGGGTTGTGCCCTCCTCCGGGCACCCCCGGGTGCTTCTCTGGCCCATCTAGTGTCTTCTGGTCCAAAAAATCCACAAAAAGTGTCGCTGCATTTGGACTCCGTTTGATATTGATTTTTTGCGATGTAAAAAACAAGCAAAAAACAGCAACTGGCACTTGGCACTATGTCAATGGGTTAGTCCCAAAAAATGACATAAAATGATTGTAAAACATCCAAGAATGATAATATAATGGCATGGAACAATCAAAAATTATAGATACATTGGAGACGTATCACAAGATGAATTGCTATTGAATAATATATTGAGTAATGATAATAATTGGACACTTCCTGAACCTACTCGTAAGCCAACTCCAAAGAAAAGGGGTATTCTATTTCTCAGTCCTGAAGATATGCAAGAGGCAAAGAAATTTATGAAAGAAAAAGGTATTAAAGCTTAAGATGTTAAGAATTTACCGCCTATTGAAGAAATACATGGTCTTGATAACCCGACACAGGTAGTAGAGGTAAACTCTCTCCATAGATTTGATGAAGGTGATATTCCTCATAATAAGTTTGGTAGTTAATGCTTGGATGAGTTTGATAATTCTATTGTCAAACAAGAAAACTTCAATGCTTATGTTAGTAGACAACTGAAATGTAATGCTTACATGCTTGACCACTTGGGTGATTATATGAGTAGAACCGTTAATGATCTTAAGCTTATTAGTAAACATGCTTCCATGGTTACAACTCAAGTAGAACAAGTAATTAAGGCACATGATGATTTGCTTAATGAGTTGAATAATAAGAATAATGATAATGTTGTTAGGGTTATGACTAGAGGTGGTAAGATGACCCAGGAACCTTTGTATCCTGAAGGCCATCCTAAGAGAATTGATTAAGATTCTTAGAGAGTTAATACTAATGCACCTAGTCCTTCTAATAAAAATAAAAAGAAAACTGATAGGACTTTGCATGCTTCTAGTGAACTTGTTGTTGATACACGTGAGAATCCCAATGATATTTCTATTTTTGATACTGAGACACAATCTGGTATTAAACATGAACCTAGTTATAATGTTAATAATGATGTTCATGTTGATGCTCAACCTAGTAATGATAATGAAG
>NC_041392.1:670558043-670558577 GCF_002162155.2 Triticum dicoccoides
AGAGATTGAACCTGCTGTTGATCTTGATAACCCACAATCAAAGAATCAACGTTATGATAAGAGAGACTTTGTTGCTAGGAAACATGGTAGAGAAAGAGAACCATGGGTTCAGAAATCCATGCCCTTTCCTCCTAAGCCATCCAAGAAAAAGGATTATGAGGATTTTGAGCGCTTTGCTAAAATGATTAGACCTATCTTTCTGCGTATGCGTTTGATTGATATGCTTAAAATGCCTCCTTATGCTAAGTATATGAAAGATATTGTTACAAATAAAAGAAAGATACCGAAAGCTGAAATTTCCACCATTCTTGCTAATTATACTTTTAAGGGTGGAATACCAAAGAAACTTGTAGATCTAGGAGTACCAACTATACCATGCTCCATTAAAAGAAACTATGTTAAAACTGCTTTATGTGATCTTGGAGCCGGTGTTAGTGTTATGCCTTTCTCTTTATATCGTAGACTTGAATTGAATAAGTTGACACCTACTAAAATTTCTTTGCAAATGGCTGATAAATCAACTACTATACCTAT
>NC_041392.1:670558587-670564852 GCF_002162155.2 Triticum dicoccoides
GATATTTGTGAGGATGTGCCTATTGTGGTTGCAAACGTTACTATTTTAACAGACTTTGTTATTCTTGATATTCCCGAGGACGACAGTATGTCGATCATCCTTGGTAGACCTTTTTTGAATACTGCAGGGGCTGTTATTGATTGCAACAAAGGTAATGTCACTTTTCATGTTAATGGTAGTGAGCATACGGTACACTTTCTAAAGAAACAACCTCAGGTTCATAGTACCAATTCTATTGCAAAAATTTCAACTACTACTATTGGAGGTTTTGAATTCCCTCTTCCTACTGTCAAAAGAAATATGATATTCTTATTGTTGGGGACATGCATATCCCCGTTGAGGTAACATAGTGTTATTAAAAAATTCTCCGATTTCATGTCATTCAGAAGAAGTTTGTTAATAAGACTTGATCAACCTTGTTAATGGGTTCCTCTTGATGAGCATGAGATGGATGAATCTAGAAAGCACAACCTTCTGGATCCACCTTTTACTTTCTGTTATTTAGGTTAAATAAAGCAAGAAAAATAGTATTTTCTATCTATTTTCTGAATTGTCCATCAAATAAAAAATGTCTTGAGAATAAAAGTTCTCCAAATGCCCTAAAAATTTAATATGATTTTTTATAGAATATTTTAGAATTTTTGGCACTAAACATGCACCAGGGGGTGCACCAGTGGTCCACAAGGGTGGAGGGCGCACCCCCTGCCTTGTGGGTCCCACGTGGGTCCCCTCCCCTTATTCCAGCACCCATCCACTTTGTCTTCCTCCAGGAAAAAATCATCCCATAGCTCAAACCCGTGTTCTAGCTCATTTTGCTGCCATTTTCGATCTCCTTGCTCAAAGCTCCATTCACAAAACTGCTTTGAGGGATTGGTCTTTGGTATGTGACTCCTCCAATTGTCCAATTAGTTTTTGTTCTAGTTCTTTATTTATTCCAAATTTTTGCTGCTATGGTGACCCTATTCTTGAGCTTGCATGTCAAATTTATATGGTCCAAAGTAGTTTTGATGCATGATTTAGCATCTAGACACTTGCAGGAGTAGTTTCTATCAATATTGTTGAGTTTGGTTCACTTTTATTTTGAGTCACTAAAAATTTCAGAAATTTCCAGAGGAAGAAAATGATGAGAGATTGTTGAGAGGCTCTTCGAGCCAGGGTTCGAAGGAAAAAGAAAATGAGGAGAAGGAGAAGCCCAAGTACAATCTTTCTCGCACCGCGGAGGTTCGGCCGTGTGAATGGCCATGTGATGCATTCTTGGAGGTGGCCGGAATTTATGAGGATTTCTATTATTTGGCTGGGAATGTAGGCCTCACCATCTTTCTCCACGATAAGTGTGAACAGTAACTCCTACTCATTAATACTTTCGTGCAAAATTTTCACTTTCATGCTAGGAGATCACCACCCACGGTAGAGTTTCACTTATATGATGAGCATAAGGACATGACACTTTATGAATTTTGTGAGGTTTGTAAATTACCTTTTGAGGGCAGCATTGAGGAACCACATCCTAGAGATGTGGAAGATTTCATTGATGAAGTTACCGTAGGGGAAGGGAGAGAGGTGTCGAAAGCGAGAGTCTCTAGTTTACATTTTCCTGTTCTACGCTACTACTCATTATTTGCTAGGAGATGTTTAATTGGTCGCGGGGACAGTGGAGGACTTAGTGCTCCTGACCTTGCCATTTTTTCCATGCTTTACTTCATGATAGAACTTCCAATTTAGGCGCAACGGTTGCTAGAAGGTTGAGTTTAAACCGTACAAAGGATCCTATTTTCGGAGGTATCTTCGCCTCCCGTCTTGCTAGACGCTTCGAGATACCCATTAGGCATGATGAAAAGGAGGAGAAGATACTACCCACTATATACTTAGATTATGAAAGCATGGTAGCACATAATTTTATTCTCTATGATAAGGAAAAGCGACTCATCTATAACCTGGTATTTAGGGAAGATACTTTTCAGATTATTACCTTGCCTATAACTGCTTTGTTCGATATTCATTCAGGCTGGTACTTCGTTTTGCCCGCGGACATTCATGCATAATGGGAAGGGACGCGATCCCCAGTTCCTGAGCCAGAACCATCACCTGATCCATATCAGCAATCTATTTATCAGTGGGAGCCATTTGAGCTCGTGAACCAATGGAACACCCAGGATCCTCCTCAGTACACCGGAGAGGGCTACATTGATCCATGGGTTTAGACCAACTTAGGCCAAAAGCCTAAGCGGGAGTACATATTTCTCACCTACATTACATTCATGCTCACACATTCACTTCAGTTG
This sequence comes from Triticum dicoccoides, assembly GCF_002162155.2. Lineage (NCBI taxonomy): Eukaryota > Viridiplantae > Streptophyta > Magnoliopsida > Poales > Poaceae > Triticum > Triticum dicoccoides. Next base: position 670,560,870 of record NC_041392.1, read on the forward strand.
TCGGTGCTCATACTTTTTCATTGTATTATCCTTATTAGTTTATTCCTTTTTCTCGCTTTCTTATTTTGTGTTTGAAAAACCTTGAAAAAAACAAAAGAAATTAGTTGTAGTTTAGTTTACTTTCCATGTTCACTTAGTTGTAGTATTTAAAGAAAACCCAAAAAAGATTTCTCATTCTTCTTTTGCTTGTTGGGAACTTTTCCGTGTAAATAGTTTTTCTTGTTTTACTTTCTTCAGAAAATCAAAAACTCCAAAAACATTTTGGTGTGTTTCTTTGAAATTCTTTTCCTTTCTATGGGGGTCAGTAGGAGAAGACAACGATGAAATATTGAGTGACTCTCATATGCATTATTGTTGATCTAACAGAGAACCCATATTACCTTGTCTTCTCCTTTGAATAAATGTTTGTAGATTCTAGCTTAGTCCAATGCACGTGCACTATTATTATTATACACACCGTTCGGTCGTGCAAGTGAAAGACAACAATGACGATATATGGTGAAATGATTGAGATGAGGAAAAGCTGGTATGAACTCGACCTATCTTGTTTTTGTAAATATGATTAGTTCATTATTCCTGATTCAACCTATTATGAATGACACATGTTTGCAATGACAATTAGAGATTATAGTTACTCATGCCATGCTTAATTAGCTAGGAGTCTGTAATGGTTTACCTTGCGTGCCAACATGCTTTTAAAATGGTTGTGATGTAGTATGATAGGATGGTATCCTCCTTTGAATGATTCGAGTGGCTTGACTTGGCACATGTTCACACATGTAGTTGAAACAAAATCAACATAGCCTCCACGATATTTATGTTCATGGTAATTTATATCCTACTCATACTTCCATTCAATGTTGGTTAATATCAATTCATGTTTACGACTGTTGTCGCTCTCTAGTTGGTCGCTCCCTAGTCTTTTTCTAGCCTTCACTTGTACTAAGAGGGAATGCTGCTTGTGCATCCACTTCCATAAACCCAAAGTTGTTCCATATGAGTCCATACCTACCTAAATGCGGTATTTACCTGTCGTTCCAAGTAAATTTGCACGTGACAAACTCTAAACCTTAAAATGATAATCTATTTTGTATGCTCGAATCGCTCATGTGGTAACTAGGGCTGTCAATATCTTCCATGCTACGTGGGTTATTCTCACGATGAGTGGACTCCGCTAATCATTCATGAGAAAATAGCTGGTAATCGGGATGCCTGATACATCTCCAACGTATCTATAATTTTTGATTGTTCCATGCTATTATATTATCATTCTTGGATGTTTTATAATAATTTTATAGTCATTTTATATCATTTTTTCATACTAACCTATTGACATAGTGCCAAGTGTGAGTTGATGTTTTCTGCATGTTTTTTTACATCACAGGAAAACAATAACAAACATAGTCCAAACGCAGTGAATATTTTTGAGGATTTTTTTGGCCTAGAAGACATCCAATGGGCCGGAGAAGCGCCTAGGGGGTGCTCCGAGGGGAGCAAAACTCACCAGGGCGTGCCTGGAGACCCAGGCGCGCCCTGGTGGGTTGTTCCCACCTCGGGTGCCCCCTGAACCGACTCTTTGCTCTATAAATACCACAATATTCTAAAAACCATAGGGGAGTCGACGAAAATCAATTCCAGCCGCCGCAGAGTCCAGAACAACCAGATCCAATCTAGACATCATCACGGAGGGGTTCACCACTTCCATTGGTGCCTCTCCGATGATGCGTGAGTAGTTCTTTGTAGAACTTCGGGTCCATAGTTAGTAGCTAGATGGCTTCCTCTCTCTCATTTGACTCTCAATACAATGGTCTCTTGGAGATCCATGTGATGTAACTCTTTTTGTGGTGTGTTTGTTGGGATCCGATGAACTTTGAGTTTATGATCAGATCTATGTTTTTATCCATGGAAGTTATTTGAATCTTCTTGTAGCGATCCGACCTCAAACGGTCAAATCTCTGTGTATAAGTGTCATCCCTGGATCAGTAATGCTGACACACACAGTACTCAAGGATTTATATCAGAGTTCAATCACACACTTATTACGTCGAATGTCTCAAAAGAGAGTACTTATTACAATAATATGGCTAAAGGCAATCTAAAGAAGATAACAGCGGAAGCTTCGAAGGTAAAATGAGTCCATCAACTCCAATGGCATAGTTGAGTGCATGACTAACGACCTAGCGCACCTTTCTCTTCGTCTGAAAACTCTGCAACATAATATGTTGCAGCTTGTGTAGGTCAGGACATGGAATATGTTGGCAAGATAACACTATAGAGCAAAGAACAAGTCGCGGCTATAACTATATGCATATGTGGCTAGTGGAGGCTCTATGGATATTTTTGCAGAAAGCTAGTTTTTCCCTACAACAAAGGAATAGATTTTATTTAACTACAAAGTTTGTTGAAAACATTGAGAAGGTTCCTCCAACTCAATCCCAAATTAATAAATCATCAACCCAACAAATTAATTAAATAGAGTGATGAGATCAAATCAATAATTCAAGTACCAGATACTCAAGATGTCCATAACCGGGGACACGACTAACCATGATTACTTTATGCACTCTGCAGAGATTTGCGCACTTTTCCCCACAAGACTCGATCTCCTCCGTTGGATTTCTCGCACTACATGGTGTTTGAGAGATGGATGACCGAGACATAGTCTTTCAGATGCATTAACTCTTTACTCTGGGTAGACAGTACCACCTACATCCCCTACATCTACTAGCCTACCACTAAAAGAGGTCACACAACATACTCAACTATGCCAGAGCCCATAATGGCTTGTGGCTGCACACAGAAGTTTCCAGCATGAATAATCTTATGATCCCTTTGGGCCTAGGTGGCAAACCATAAGATGATCACACGGGTACTACGGGATATCCCAGGACAACACTGGATTGCTCCAGGTGCCCTGACAACCGCTGGGTGCTCCAGGGTGCCTCAACCAATCCACCCAGATGTGTATTAAAGTAGCCACCTTAAGTTTAACCATTAATTAAAAATCTCACATCTTTGATGGATCACTCAAACCCAAACTACGTCTACAAGCATAGCATAGCAGTATAAGCATAACGTAGAAGTAACTCCCAGGGTTTGGAATAAAGACAATTGGTTCTACCTCATCACTACTTCCCAATACCAACAAGTATTCAAGTCCTAACCATGTAGTGTTTGAGGATTGAAACTAATGCATAAAACTGGGTAATAAAGGGCTATGATCAAAGCGTTACTTGCCTTGCCGGCGATCTAAAACCCTAGCGACTCATAGTAGCATGCTTCGCACTCCGGAAACTCTATCCTGAACAAACAATAACATACATAAGCACTCAAGCATAAGATGCAAGGGTAAAACTCAAATGAAAAGATCCAAACTGAAAGTTCAACTGAAGAGCTTCAATTTGCAAAAAGAATCAACCAAATCGGAGCTACAAAACTCAAACTACGATCAAAAGAAGTTCGAATTCAAATCTGCTTGCAACCAAATTTTCATTTTTCAAAACCATGTTCAAGTTGGTTATCTAGAAAGAGGGGAACAAGACGATGATTTTGGCACTGGTTTCACTGGATTTGGACAAGCGAGCAAAACGTTCCGAGGGTTTGAAGAGCAGGGACTAAACTGTGATAAAATTAATCATGGATAGGTCCCTGGCCGAAAATAAAATAAAAGAAAAACCCTAACGAACGAACGTTCACTATGAAACCCTAACGAACGAAGACGTTCGCTACCGAGGACTAACGGACAAACATACGCAATTTAAAACCGATCGGAAAACCGAGAGAAAACCCTAAAAAACTAAACCGGAGAAAAAGCGAGGGAAAATTCGGTTCGGGTTTTTACCGGTCAACCAGGTAAAAGTTGTTGGCGGCAATGGCGGGATCCGACAAACGGCATGGCAGGGCTTGGGCGGCGGCGCAGCTCGACGGCGACGGCGGCACGGGCGTCGGCTGCAGCGGGAAGCGGTGGCGACGCTTGTGGCGAG
>NC_041392.1:670565009-670572843 GCF_002162155.2 Triticum dicoccoides
GGCGGGGCGAGGGGGGAGGGGCGGCGGCGGCGGCTCCTTATAAAGGCCCGAGGGGGGGGGGCGTGGGTTGTGGAGGGGGCAAGGCGGCGGGGCGGTGCGTGTCCCAGTCGGACACGGCGTCGGCGGCGGCGGGAGACCGCCTCGCGGTCGGGGGCGACGCGGGCGAGGAGCTGCGCCGCGGCCTACTCGGCTGGGCCTTGGACCCGATCAGGCGAGAAGATGTTTTTTTAAATAAAATCTTGCCTGAAGAAAAAAAATCCTAATAAAATATAAAAAAATTCTAAAAATACCAGAAACAATTTTCGCCATCTAAACCTATTATTTAGAATGAAGTGAACATTTTTGTGGCCTAAAAATGCAATTTTAAAAAGTACACATTTTTCTAAATTCAAATAAAAAGGCAAATAAAATATAAATTTGATTTTAAAGTTTCTCCTCCAATATTCCACTCTTTTGAAGAAGTCATATTATCTTCTCTCTTTTATTTTGAATATTTGAGATAATTGGAGAGAAAAATATTAAAATCAAATTGATCCTCTTTTCAAATTTGAGAAAATTCAAATATGAAAATTTATGAAATCCCCAACTCTCTCCTTGGGTCCTTGAGTTGCTTAAGATTTCTAGGATGACAACCAAAATGCAAATAAAAATATGATATATATGCATATGATGACCTATGTATAACATCAAAATTGAAAATTGGGATGTTACAAACCTACCCCCCTTAAGATGAATCTCGCCCTCGAGATTCGGGTCGGCTAGAGAATAGGTGTGGGTGGTCTTTCTATAGGTCTTCTTCTAACTCCCAGGTGGCTTCATTCTCGGTTTGGTGGCTCCAGTGAAGTTTGCAAAATTTGATAAACATGTTGTGGGTAACTCGGCTGGCAAACTCAAGAATCTTGACGGGTTTCTCCTTGTAGGTCATATCACTCTCCAACTGAATTTCTTCTAGGGGCACTGTATCTCTTAGAGGAATATCGGCCATCGCATCATGGCACTTCTTCAACTAGGAAATGTGAAACACATCGTGAACTCCTGGCAATCCTTCTGGTAAGTCCAATTTGTAGGCAACTTCTCCCATACGTTCCAGAACTCGATATGGTCCTACAAATCTCTGGGCTAACTTCCTTTAACTACAAATCATTTAACTCCTCGCAATGGTGACACACGAAGATATGCTCTGTCCCCAATTTCATAAACTACCTCCTTGCATTTAGTATCGGCATAACCCTTCTACCTGGACTAAGCTACTTTCAATCTATCTCGAATCAACTTAACCTTCTCTTCAGACTCTTTGATCGAATCCGGTCCAAACAACTGACAGTCTCCAACTTCATCCCACATTAACGGTGTCCTGCATCTCCTTTCATACAAGGCTTCAAAAGGGGCAATCTTCAAACTAGCCTGATAACTATTGTTGTATGAGAACTCTGCGTAAGGTAAATTGTCATCCCATCTAGATCCATAATCTAGCGCACAAGCTCTCAACATGTCCTCCAGAATCTGATTGATTTTCTCGGTTTGTCCATTTGTCTGCAGATGAAAGGCTATACTAAACCGGAGAAAAACCAGTTCGGGTTTTCAGCAGTTAACCGAGGAAAAGTCGTCGGCGGCAATGGCGGGATTCGGTGAACGGAGGGGCGGGGCTTGGGCGGCGGCGTGGCTCGGCAGTGACGACGACATGGGCAGCGGCTACGGCGGGAAGCGGCGGCGGCGCACAGCAGTCGGCGGCGGTGGTGGCGTGCGGCGACGCTTGCGACAGGGCGGCGGTAATGCGAGCTTGCGGTGGCGGGGCGAGGTGAGGTGGGGCGGCAGCGGCGGCTCCTTATAAAGGCCCGAGGGGGTGTGTGGCTTGTGGAGGGGCAAGGCGGCGGGGCGGTGCATGTCCTAGTCGGACACGGCATCGGCGGCGGCTGCCGTGTGGCGGTGGGAGACCGCCACGCGGTCGGGGGCGACACAGGCGAGGAGCTGGGCCACGGCCTGCTGGGCTGGGCCTTCGGCCCAGTCTGGCGGGAAGAAGTTTTTTAAAATAAAATCTCACCCGATGAAAAAATTCTAATAAATATAAAAAATTCTAAAAATACCAGAAACAATTTTCACCGTCTAAACCTATTATTTAGAGCGAAGTGAACATTTTTCTGGCCTAAAAAATGCAATTTTCAAAAATGCATATTTTTCTAAATTCAAATAAAATGGCAAATAAAATATAAATTTGATTTTAAAGTTTCTCCTCCAATATTCCTCTCTTTGAAGAAGTTATATTATCTTCTCTCTTTTATTTTTAATATTGGAGATAATTGGAGAGAAGAATATTAAAATCAAATTGATCCTCTTTTCAAATTTGAGAAAATTCAAATATGAAAATTTATGAAATCCCCAAATTTCTCCTTGGGTCCTTGAGTTGCTTAAGATTTCTAGGATCACAACCAAAATATGGTGACCTATGTATAACATCCAAATTGAAAATTGGGATGTTACACTTCTTTGATCTCTTATATGCATGATTGATTATAGCCTCGTATTTCTTCTACGATATTTGGGTTTTGTTTGGCCAACTTGATCTATTTATCTTGCAATGGGAAGAGGTGCTTTGTCATGGGTTCGATCTTATGGCGCACTAGTAGAAAAAGGGCCATTTGTCCCGGTTCGTAAGGCCCATTTGTCCCGGTTGGGGAACCGAGACTAAAGGGTCGGTACTAAAGCCCTACACCTTTAGTCCCGGTTCTTACACCAACCAGGACATATGAGGATCCACATGGCCACTGCGGCTTTCCCAGGCAAGGGGGGCCTTTTGTCCCGGTTGGTAGCACCAACCAGGAACAACATGCTACCACGCGTCAGCAGTTCAGTAGCTAGGGTTTTTGTTTTTTTTCTGAAGGGGGGGGGGTTGGGGGTTTTGGGGGGTTTTGTAGGGTTAATTTAGGTGTTTCATATATTGTGTTAGTTAGCTAATAGAGAGAAATGTCCTCTCTTATCTCCATTCTTGGTCGACGCTATGTACTATACATACAGAGAGGGCTCGACACGCTATAGCTACTAAGAAAGTTAATGAAGTAAACCATTAAGTACAGAAGTTCGTCAGGAACATATGCATACATAGAGAAGTGATGTCGACCTCTCCTTCTCCAGGAGATTGGTCGAACAACAAGTTTTCGTATATCTATCCGACGCTACTAGCTACATATATGTATGTATATATATATATATATACAATGTAAGATCTCCTACAATCCCCTAGCATCTGAACTCAAGTTCCACATGGTATTCTCCGGCTTTATTGATGACATGGTCAAGAAAGAATCCCGCCAATTCCTCTTGAATTGCTTTGATGCGATCTTGTGGTAGGAGTTCATCCTGCATCTGCCACATCTAATTTGGAGAAGGGGGTCAATACATATATATCAATGAAACATAACACAAATTATGGTAATAAAATGAAATTGTGAATATTATTGCTTACGCACATCAAATTTTCTTTTAGAGTAGCCCCGCTTTTTTTGGAAGTCACGTTGTAAATGAACTCGCAAACACAATATCCACAGTAATCATTCCCAGGTTCCTGCCACAAGCACTTTACGAGAAATAGAGGTCAATCAAACTGATAATGAAGCATTATAAATGGTATTGATGAAAGTAGCTAGAATCAACGGGATCGAGATGCGCGGAACTAGCTAGCTAGCACTACTTACTTTCGGGTATGTCCATCGCAGCTCCCCCGGCAGTCCCGGAGCTTGTGCGGTGAATAGTTTCCAAACCCTGCGAGACAAAGAAAACAATTACTTGATATCAGATGAACAAAAAGTTGTCGATATGGTGCGATAATGATCTATTGAACTTACTTCTTGAGCATTTTACTCATGTCCACATAGGTCTCGGGATCTTTTCATCTCAAGTCTAAGATGGTTACTAGTCCCTGCTCAAGCTTAATCTTTAGGAGAATATAGTGGAAGTTGCGCACGCATGCATAACACATCAATTACATTACTATAACCTCGAGTTATAAGGGAAACCGAATATGCACAAGACAGTAAAACTCACTTGAAGTTGTAAGGAAAGTGCATTTTATCTTTGTTTGATTTATTAGCAACGATTTGAGCAAGTTTGCTTCGGTTTCTTTGGCTTGAAATTTAACCGTAAATTCATCTATGAGATTTGTGTTCATGAACCCAATATCATAGATTTCTGCTTTTCTGCATTCGACGATCTTCAGTCTACATAATATAGTGAGGATAATCATATATACATGCAATGAAAGAGTTGAGCTATATATAGAGACTTAATGACAGAAGTAGTATTTATAGACAGTAGCAAGTGACAATTAATTTATCGAGGGCCTTCTGATTGAACCATCGGAAGAACTCCTCAAATGGAACAGTCAACAGTTCAATTCCAACGAGGTCGTGCTCCTCCTTAACTCTCAGCGTCAAATTATCCTCCACCCAGACTCTTTGTAGGTTTTCATGTACCAATCATGGAATCTTCGCATCATCATTCTTACAGGAGGACTTCCATCTCTGATGAGAGGCTTCCCGTACTGGTATTTGTGTTCGTCCACCTCCATTATATCATAATGTGCATCGTCGGGCAGGTAATCACCAGGATCGGTATAACCGGGCACCATCCTCGTATCATTAACGGTGATATCGCTAGACACCTTAAGAGCGGGGCAGGATTGGTACGCTTGTTCGCCGAGCTAGGAAATTTTATCCCAGCTCATCGTTATGCTAACCTTCGATCACTGATAGTACTTCCCGACCGCTCCGCTTCGATATATGACTTTTCAGCAATGCGCTCATAGTTGTTTTTCGACGGAGACGGTGGTGGTTTCTTCAGGGCAGTGATAGTGCGCTTTGCTTTCACCGGCTCTATCTTCTCCTTCGGAGGTGGATGTTTCTTTGCTTTCACCTCTTCAAAGAAGTCCCTCACTTCGGCTTCCACAATCTTCACGTTTTCCTCCACGGTCCTCTTGTATGGTAACTTCTCTAGAGGCTTGAGAGATGGACCGAATTTGTATTGCCTCCCGCTTCTGGCTATACTGCTAGACGCCGGAGCAGACGGAGCGGCTATAGCTATCTTGTTTCCTTGCTTACGAGGCGGAGGAGAAGGACTACGACGCACCGGAGCGGCCGGAGCGGCGGCGGGTCTCTTCCACCCCTGCTGACGAGACGGAGAAGAAGGAGGCTGGCTACTCGGACGCGCCGGTCCAGGCGAAGAAGGAGGCGGAGTGCCGCCATGCGCCGGAGAAGGAGGCAGAGTGCCCTGATCACTCGCCGGAGGAGGAGGCGGAGTGCCCTGACTCACCGAAGGATGAGGAGGAGGCGTCCAGTTCGGAAGGTTGATGAGCTCCTTCCGCCATAGGCATGGAGTCTTCAGAGCAGAACCCAGCCAAGTCTCCCCTTCACCGGTAGGGTGGTCAAATTCAAGCTCCTCAAATCCCTCTGTTATTTCATCCACCATCACCCTATCATATCCTTCTGGAACTGGACGACAGTGAAAAGTTGCGTCGGGTTCAGGAGGTCGAACAGAGACAACAGCAGCCTTGACTTTCAAGTTCTGCCATTGCGTCATAAGGTGGCAATGTTGAGACTCCGTGATAGCATCCACGGGATAGCTAGCAGGAGCCGTGAAGACAGGCTCTATCTGAAGCAGCTCGGTGGAAGCCACGTTGCTTCTCTGCTGAGATGGCGGGGTACCTTCGGCAGGTCACTTTCTGTGAAGTGCTTCTCGTTCCTCTAGCGCTTTTACCCTTGCATGTAGCGCCTGCAGTTGGGTCTGCTCCACTGCCCTCCTCCTCTCCTGGCATTTGTAACCGCCTGCATCCGAAAACCCAGCCTTCCACGGAATGGAGCCTGGCGTGCCTCGTGTCCGTCCAGGGTGCTCAGGATTCCTGAGGGCCATTGTGAGCTCGTCGTTCTCTCTGTCTGGAACGAACGTCCCTTGCTGCGCTGTGGTGATATAGTCCTGAAGCTTCGTGATGGGTATTCGCAGTTGCTTGTTCATCCAAATGCACTTCCCTGTTACAGGGTCCAAGGTTCCGCCAACCCCGAAGAACCAAGTCCGGCAACGGTTTGGCCAGTTCAATCTGTCTGGTTCGACCCCTTTATCAAGCAGGTCATTCTCAGCCTTGGCCCACAACGGTCGGGCTTTGAGGTAGCCACCCGACCCTGTGTGATGGTGATGCTCCTTCTTTGCAGCATTTATCTTGTTTGTCTTGTGGGCCACAAATGCGTCCCAGTAGTCTCTGATCTTCTCATATCGGCCGGTGAATTTTGGTGTCTTTTCTTGGTCGACAAACGTTATTTTCAGCTCATTCTTCCACCTCCTGAATAGATCTGCCATCTTCTTAAGGGAATGAAACTTGATCAATGGCTCTTTAACTAACTTTTCTGGATCCTCCTCTGGCGGTAGGGTAAAATTTGCCTTCAGCGCGTCCCAAAGATCATCTTTCTTCCTATCATTGACATAAGACACCTCAGGGTCTTCCTTCTTAGGCTTATACCATAGGTGGATGCTGATCGGGATTATGTCCCTAACAAGAACCCCGCACTGACAGAAAATGCTTCCTTGGTCCAGATGGGTTCAATCGGTTGGCCATCACACGCGATTGTTGTGATCATGAACCATTCATCCAAGTGCAACTTTTTCTTTTGGCCTCGTCTCTTTACCAAAGTTGTGCTCGATCTGGGGGGCTAGAAAAAAGAAGAAAGACGAGAGTTAATATGTGTACATACCAAAATAACGAATGCATCAATTAGCTGGTCAGCACATGTTTAATTAATATATATACCTGTCCGGACTCTGTTCGGTCATCAGAGCCGTCATCACGATCTCCTTCTTTCACCAGCATTCGGTCACCGGAGCGATCATAATCATGTCCTTCCTCCTCCATTGTTCGATAACCGTAGCCTGCTTCACCCTCTCCTTCCAGACCATCAGTTTCGTTGAGATACGACATGACATTACCTCCGGCTGCGATTATGTCCCCCAACACCTGTTCTGCTACCTAGTCTCGGTCGTGCTCCATAGTTTCTGCAAATATTCCAACATGGCAATTATTATACAAACATGACAGATGGATATATTAGTGGAAAATGTAGACCTAGCTAGCTAATCACAACAAGGAATCATATTAGTGGCCTCGACGCTTCTCTAGGGTTTGGGATGGCCTCGGCAACGCTTCAAGGGTTTGGATCAACTTGTCCCAATTGCCAGACCCTCGACCGTCGACCGCTCGGTGATCCACGATCCTCTGCGTACACCCCCTCATGTCAAAGTTATCGGGGAGGGGGTATATCGACCCCCCTCATGTAGAAGTTATTGGTGAGGGGGTATGTCGACAATGACATACCCGATAAAAAATAAGAAGAGGAAGAAGAAGAAGAAAAGAAGAGAAGAAGAAAGGAATAGAGGAGGATATCGAAGAAAAAAAAAGAAGAAAAAAAGAGGAGAGGAAGAAAGGAATAGAATAATTCTATTTTTTCTTCTCCTCCTCTATTCCTTTCTTTTTCTCATCTTTTCTTCTTCTTTTTTCCTCTTCTTATTTTTTTCTCCTCTTCTTCCTCTCCTCTTCTTCTCCTTCTTCTTCTCTTTCTTCCTCTTCTAATTTTCCTTTTTTCCTCTCCTCATCTTTTTCTTCTTCCTTCTTCCTTCTTCCTAGATAAAACTTTTCTAAAAATGTAACTTTTGCATATATAGAAGTTTTTCTTTTTCTTCATTCTTCCTTCTTCCTAGCTAGATATATAAAACTTTTTCTAAAAATGTAACTTTTGCATATATAAAACTTTTTCTTCTTCCTTCCTTCCTTCTCTTCCTTCTTCCTAAGTATATATAACTT
>NC_041392.1:670573294-670593806 GCF_002162155.2 Triticum dicoccoides
GACAAAGGAGAGGTGCGGCGTGGTCGGGGCAAGGGCAGAGGCACGCCATCGGTGTAGAGGGAGGCAACGACGGCATGGTCGGGGCAGGGGCGACGGCGACATGGTCGATAGGGGCCGGGCAGGGCGAGGCAGAGGCACGGCGAGGGCGCGCTGCATGGTCGGGGCAGGGGAGACGGCGGCGTGGTCGGGGCGGGGTAACGCCAGTGTGGTCGGGGCGGGCCGGTGGCGGCGTGGTCGGGGCAGGGGCGGCGGCGTCGACGGGGCAGAGGGCGGCGACGGCATCGACGGGGCGAGCTTGGGCAGCCTGGCGGCGTCGTCGAAGGGATTGAAGAACAGAAACGAATTTTTCACAAGTGCTGCTTATATAGACGAAGCATTGGTGCCGGTTCGTGGCACAATCCGGGACGAATGCCCCCTTTGGTCCCGGTTCGTGCCACCAAACGGGACCAAAGGTCTCTTTTCAGCATCCCAAAGGGCGGGAAGCAGAGGCCTTTGGTCCGGATTGGTGGGCATTGGTCCCGGTTCATGCTACCAACCGGGACCAATGTCCTGCGCCTGCCAAAGCCGCGGTGCGGTGGGATGTTTAGTCCCACCTCGCTAGCGGAGGAGCGGCAACACCTGTTTATAAGCGCTGCCTCGCCATCTCCGTTGAACTCCTCAGAACTTCAGGCCTATGGGCCTAATCTCACACCGCTATGCCTGTGGGCTTGCTGGGCCTTCTGCGTGCCTGAATCCTGGCCCATGGATGGGTTTCTAGTCGTATTCACGCCATGGTGGCCCAGTAGATGGCATTTTTTTATTTTTTGCCATTTTTTTGTTTTCTTTTTTGCTTTATTTATTTTATTTTGTTTCTACTTACAACAAAATACTTACTGTTGCTATTTTATTTATTTGATAAAAATTATTTTTGCTTATAATGTTTTGAACAGAAAATACTTTGATAATTTTAGTTCCATAAATTTTATTTTATTTATTTTATTTTATTAAAGTTTATTTCATTAAAGTTTTTCTTATTTTATTTTATTTTGTTTCTACTTATATATTTTATTAAAGTTTATTTTATTTTGTTTCTACTTAATTATTTTATTAAAGTTTATTTTATACTATTTTTTTTCTACTTATTTATTAAAGTTTATTTTGTTTCTACTTATTTATTTTATTTTGATTCTATTTATTTATTTTATTTATGATAACTCTTTTTTCTATTAAAGTTTCTATCAAAAAATTCTTATTGCTTTTTATGTTTTGAACATAAAATACTTTGATAATTATTTTATGATAATGAACTCTGAAAAGGTTGAAAGTTGGCATGGTATCATCATTTCACCCACATAGCATGTGCAAAAAGGTTGAGAGGGTTACGACAAAAACTAGATGCACTTCGTGTATCAGGGTTTCATACGGAAACTCGTCTGTTACAAAGGGATTTCATTTTTTGAACTTATTTAAACTCCAGACTTTTTGTGTGTTCGAAATGCACCATTCAAAGCCACATCATCAATTTTCAACCCGTTCTGACTTCATTTGTTCTTTTTCATGCATTTACTGATTTGGTTGAGCTATAAGACCCTGAAATTGAAAAGCATTTCAAATGAACTCTGAAAAGGATTAAAGTTGGCATGGTATCATCATTTCACCCACATAGCATGTGCAAAAAAGTTGAGAAGGTTACAACAAAAACTGGATGCACTTCGTGTACAAAATGGACAATCTCTTTCGAAGTATCAGGGTTTCATACGGAAACTCATTGGTTACGAAGGGATTTCATTTTTTAAACTTATTTGAACGCTAGACTTTTTTGTGTTCAAAATGAACCATTCAAAGCCACATCATCAATTTTCAACCCTTTCTGACTTCATTTGTTATTTTTCATGCATTTATTGATTTTTTAGCTATAAGAACCCAAAATTGAAAAGCATTTCAAATGAACTCTGGAAAGGTTGAAAGTTGGCATGGTATCATCATTTCACCCACATAGCATGTGCTAAAAAGTTGAGAGGGTTACAGCAAAAACTGGATGCACTTCGTGTACAAAATGAACAATCTCTTTTGAAGTATCAGGGTTTCATACAAAAACTCATCTGTTACAAAAGGTATTTTATTTCTTCACATGTAACTGCAGTGATATTCTAGATCAAAGGCATCATCATAATAGTTGTGGAGAGAGAGTCTTCACTTTTTCTTCAGTTGTGTCCTTTGCTTATTGCGCCATAACCATGGATAATCTTCATCGTTTAACACGGTGCTTGGGCCAGGCTAGACTTTAAAGGTAAGAATTTCATAAAACTTTTCATAATCTTTAGACATGTCTGTCTTGCCCTCCACTCCCACGATGTCTCTTTTTCCTGAAAGAACTATGTGGCGCTTTGGCTCATCGTATGATGTATTCGCTTCCTTATCTTTTCTTTTTCTCAGTTTGGTAGACATGCCCTTCACTTAGAAATCATGCGCCACATCATTGGCTAGGACAAACGGTTCGTTAGTGTACCCAAGATTGTTCAGATGCACTGTTGTTGTTCTGTACTATGGGTCTACTTGTACCCCGCCCTCCTGACAGATTGACCCATTTGCACTTAAACAAAGGGACCTTAAAATCTTGTCTGTAGTCAAGTTCCCATATGTCCACTATGTAACCATAGTATGTGTCCTTTCCCCTCTTGGTTGCTGCATCAAAGTGGACACCGCTGTTTTGGTTGGTGTTCTTTTTATCTTGGGCGATTGTGTGAAATGTATTCCCATTTATCTCGTATCCTTTGTAAGTCAATACAGTCGAAGATGGTCCCCTGGACAACGAGTACAGCTCATCACAAACAGTGTTGTCACCTTTGAGACGTGTTTCCAACCAACTGCTAAAAGTCCTGATGTGTTCACATGTAATCCAGTTGTCACACTGCTCCGGGTGTTTGGAGCCCAGACTGTTCTTGTGTTCATCGACATACGGGGTCACCAAGGTAGAGTTCTATAGAACTGTGTAGTGTGCTTGAGACCAAGAATGCCCATCCCTGCATATTAAACCTGCGCCACATCATTGGCTAGGACAAACTGTTCGTCAGTGTACCCAAGATTGTTCAGATCCACTGTTGTCGTTCCGTACTATGGGTCTACTTGTACCCCGCTCTCCTGACAGATTGACCCATTTGCACTTAAACAAAGGGACCTTAAAATCATGTCTGTAGTCAAGTTCCCATATGTCCACTACGTAACCATAATATGTGTCCTTTCCCCTCTTGGTTGCTACATCAAAGCGGACACCGCTGTTTTGGTTGGTGTTCTTTTTATCTTGGGCGATCGTGTGAAATGTATTCCCATTTATCTCGTATCCTTTGTAAGTCAATACAGTCGAAGATGGTCCCCTGGACAACGAGTACAGCTCATCACAAACAGTGTTGTCACCTTTGGGACGTGTTTCCAACCAACTGCTAAAAGTCCTGATGTGTTCACATGTAATCCAGTTGTCACACTGTTCCGGGTGTTTGGAGCCCAGACTGTTCTTGTGTTCATCGACATACGGGGTCACCAAGGTAGAGTTCTATAGAACTGTGTAGTGTGCTTGAGACCAAGAATGCCCGTCCCTGCATATTATTGAGTCCCATCCAAGCGTGCCATTTCCCGTTAGTCTCCCCTCATACTGCGATTTAGGGAGACCTATCTTCTTAAGGCCAGGAATGAAGTCAACACAAAACCCAATGACATCCTCTGTTTGATGGCCCATGGAGATGCTTCCTTCTGTCCTAGCGTGGTTACAGACATATTTCTTTAGGACTCCCATGAACCTCTCAAAGGGGAACATATTGTGTAGAAAAACGGGGCCCAGAATGACAATCTCGTCGACTAGATGAACTAGGATGTGTGTCATGATATTGAAGAAGGATGGTGGGAACACCAGCTCGAAACTGACAAGGCATTGTGCCACATCACTCCTTAGCCTTTGTATGATTTCTGGATCGATCACCTTTTGAGAGATTGCATTGAGGAATGCACATAGCTTCACAATGGCTAATCGGACGTTTTCTGGTAGAAGCCCCCTCGATGCAACCAGAAGCAGTTGCATCATAATCACATGGCAGTCGTGAGACTTTAGGTTCTGGAACTTTTTCTCTCGCATATTTATTATTCCCTTTATATTCGACTAGAAGCCAGACAGGACCTTCATACCGAGCAGGCATTCAAAGAAGATTTCCTTCTCTTCTTTGGTAAGAGCGTAGCTGGCAGAACCTTCATACTGCTTTGGAGGCATGCCGCCTTTTTCGTGCAAATGTTGCAGGTCGCCCCGTTCCTCCGGTGTATCTTTTGTCTTCCCATACACGCCCAAGAAGCCTAGCCGGTTCACGGAAAGGTTCTTCGTCACGTGCATCACATCGATTGAAGAGCGGACCTCTAGCTCTTTCTAGTAGGGTAGGTCCCAAAATATAGATTTCTTCTTCCGCATGGGTGCGCGTCCCTCAACGTCATTCGGAACAGATAGTCCACTGGGACCCTTTCCAAAGTTTACGTGTAAATCATTGACCATAGCAATTACGTGATCACCGGTACGCATGGCGGGCTTCTTCCAGTGATCTGCCTCGCCTTTGAAATGCTTGCCTTTCTTTCGACATTGATGGTTGGTCGGAAGAAATCGACGATGGCCCAAGTACACATTCTTCCTGCATTTGTCCAGGTATATACTTTCGGTGTCAGCTAAACAGTGCGTGCATGCGTGGTATCCCTTGTTTGTCTGTCCTGAAAGGTTACTGAGAGCGGGCCAATCGTTCATGGTTACAAACAGCAACGCGTGTAGGTTAAATTCCTCCTGTTTGTGCTCATCCCACACACATACACCGTTTCCATTCCACAACTATAAAAGTTCTTCAACTAATGGCCTTAGGTACACATCAATGTCATTGCCGGGTTGCTTAGGGCCTTGGATGAGAACTGGCATCATAATGAACTTCCGCTGCATGCACATCCAAGGAGGAAGGTTATACATACAAAGAGTCAGGGGCCAGATGTTGTGATTGCTTCTCTGCTCCACGAAAGGATTAATGCCATCCATGCTTAAACCAAACCATACGTTCCTTGGGTCACCTGCAAACTCAGCCCAGTACTTTCTCTTGATTTTTCTCCACTGCGACCCGTCAGCGGGTGCTCTAAACTTCTCTTCTTTCTTACTGTCATCTCTGTGCCATCGCATCAACTTAGCATGCTCTTCATTTCTGAACAGACGTTTCAACTGTGGTATTATAGGAGCATACCACATCACCTTCACAGGAACCTCTTCCTGGGGGGCTCGCCGTCAACATCACTAGGGTCATCTCATCTGATCGTATACCACAATGCACCGCATAGCGGGCATGCGTTCAAATCCTCATACACACTGCAGTAGAGGATGCATTCATTAGTGCATGCATGTATCTTCTGCACCTCCAATCCTAGAGGGCATACGACCTTCATTGTTGCGTACGTACTGTCGAGCAATTCGTTATCGTTTGGAAGCTTCTTCTTCAATATTTTCAGTAGCTTCTCAAATCCTTTGTCAGGTATAGCATTATCTGCCTTCCACTGCAGCAATTCCAGTACGGTACCGAGCTTTGTGTTGCCATCTTCGCAATTGGGGTACAACCCTTTTTTGTGATCCTCTAACATGCGATCGAACTGCAGCTTCTCCTTTTGACTTCCGCACTGTGTCCTTGCATCAACAATGACCCGGCGGAGATCATCATCATCGAGCATATCGTCTGGTTCCTCTTGATCTTCAACAGCTTCCCCCGTTGTAGCATCACCGTATTCAGGGGCAGATAGTTGTCATCGTCCTCTTCTTCGCTATCTTCCATCATAACCCATATTTCTCTGTGCTTCGTCCAAACATTATAGTGTGGCATGAAACCCTTATAAAGTAGGTGGATGTGAAGGATTTTCCGGTCAGAGTAAGACTTCGTATTCCCACAATTAGGGCACAGACAACACATAAAACCATTCTGATTGTTTACCTCAGCCACTTCGAGAAAATTATGCAGGCCCTTAATGTACTCGGAGGTGTGTCTGTCACCGTACATCCATTGCCGGTTCATCTGCATGCATTATATATAATTATGTGTGTCAAAACCATTACAGATTCACATGGATAGATAAGTGACTAAATTAATAGAAGTTCATCATCACATTAAAACCAAAGTACATACATAGTTCTCACTGAACAACATATAGCTCTCCAGAGCATCTAGTTAAACCATACATTGAAACTATGTAAAACCTTTCAATGCAACAACAAATGCGATCATAATCACAACCAAGGTAACAATTGATCCAACGGCATAATGATACCAAGCCTCGGTATGAAGGGCATATTTTCTAATCTTTCTAATCTTCAACCGCATTGCATCCATCTTGATCTTGTGATTATCGACAACATCCGTAACATGCAACTCCAATATCATCTTCTCCTCCTTAATTTTTTCCCTTCAAATAATTGTTTTGTTCTTCAACTAAATTTAACCTCTCGACAATAGGGTCGGTTGGAATTTCCGGTTCAACTACCTCCTAGATAAATAAAATCTATGTCAACTTGATGGGCATAATTGTCATAAACAATAAATGAACCAAATAGTTATAAAAGATAATATATATACCACATCTGAATCATAGCCAGGACGAGGGCTGATGGGGGCAGATATCAAAACCATCGCACTATATAATAACAAGAAATAATAAAATTAAGAAAATTATACAAGTATCTATCTAAAGAAAGAATTTTTTTCTTTCAGAAGAAGATAAGAACAAGAGGCTCCCCATGGTGGTGCCGGCGACGAGATCGGCGCGGGCGATTGACGATGGTGAAGACGGGGACGGGACGTGACGGATCGATAAACCTAGACAAATCTCGGGGAAATGGAGCTTGGAGGTCGAGCTTCAAGAGGAGAAAGCTTAACTAGTGTGGCTCGGCATTTCATCGAACACCTCATGTGCATAGGAGGTGAGCTAGAGCACCCCAAATCTCTCCCCTCGCCGGCCAGGAAAAACAGAGCAGTGTGGAGTGCTCTGCTCGCGGGCGAGGGGTATATATAGCCACCTCATTGGTCCCGGTTCTAGGTACGAACCGGGATCAATGGTTGTGGGCCAGGAGCGAGGCCCATTGGTCCCGGTTCATGCCTAGAACCGAGACAAATGGGTCCACATGAACCAGGATAAATACCTCCCGAGGCCCGTCCGGGCCCCTGGGCGCACGAATCGGGACGTATGCCCCCCATGGGTCCCGGTTCTTGACTGAACCGGGACTAATGGGCTGGCCAGCCTCGAACCAAAGCCCTGTTTTCTACTAGTGGTGCATAATTCCAGTGACAGAAGGGGTACCGACACATATGTATTGTTGCCATTAAGGATAACAAGATGCGGTCTATTTCTACATAAATAGATCTTTTCTACATCATGTCATCATTCTTATTGCATTACTCCATTTCTCCATGAACTTAATACACTAGATGCATGCTGGATAGCGGTTGATGTGTGGAGTAATAGTAGTAGATGCAGGGAGGAGTCGGTCTACTAATCTTGGAGGTGATGCCTATATAATGATCATTGCCTGGATATCATCATGATTATTTGAAGTTCTATCAATTGCTCAACAGTAATTTGTTTACCCACCGTTTGCTATTTTTCCCGAGAGAAACCACAAGTGAAACCTACGGCCCCCGCATCTCTTCTTTAATATATTTGCCTTTGCGATATATTTTTCTTTGCTTTTATTTTCTGATCTATTAAACCAAAAATACAAAAATATCTTGTTGCACTTTATTTATTTGGCGTTTGATCTATCAATATTTACAACTCTCTCACATCCGTTTGCCAATTTCTGGTGCCGTTACCCGAAAGGGAATGACAACCCCTTTAATACGTCGGGTTGCGAGTATTTGTTATTTGTGTGCAGGTATTGTTTACGTAGTGTTGCTTGGTTCTCTTACTGGTTCGATAACCTTGGTCTCGTCACTGAGGAAAATACCTACGGTCTATGTGCTCCACCATCCCTTCCTCTTTGGGGAAATACCAATGTAGTTCTAGCAGACATCAAAAGGAATTTCTAGCACCGTTGCCGGGGAGGATGATCTACATCTACTAGGTTCCTAATCAAAAATCTCATCTTCTCGCAATTTACATTATTTTCCATTTACCTCTCGCTTTCCTCTCCCACACTTCACAAAAATATTTCGTTTTGTGTGCCTTGTTTATTTTGTTCGTCGTCTTCTTGTCGGATATGTTTTTGAATGCAATCTTGTTGCGTAGTCACCATGACTCAAGAGAACACCAACTTGTGGATTTCTCAAATACCAACAACAATGATTTTATTGGCACTCCGCTTGCTCCTCCCGCCACTAGTGCGGAGTCTTGTGATATTAATACTGCTTTGTTGCATCTTGTTATGAAAGATCAATTTTCCGGTACTCCTAATGAGGATTTCACATCCCATCTTAATACCTTCGTGGAATTATGCGATATGCAAAATAAAAAAAATGTGGACAATGATGTTGTGAAGATGAAATAATTTCAGTTTTCTTTGTGTGATTCTGCAAAAAGATTGGTTTTCTTCTTTGCCACGCAATAGTATCGATTCTTGGAATAAGTGAAAAGGTGCTTTTATCACTAAGTATTTTTTGCCTGCAAAAATTATGTTCCTTAGAACCCAGATCATGAATTTCAAGCAACTTGAACATGATCATGTTGCACAATCTTGGGAAAGGATGAAAATGATGCTAAAGAATTTCCCAACTCATGGGTTAAATCTTTGGATGATCATACAAAAATTTTATGCGGGGTTGAATTTTGTTTCTCGTAATATTTTAGATTCTAGCGTGGGTTGTACTTTTATGGAAATTACTTTGGGTGAAGCCATCAAAGTGCTTGATAATATTATGGTAAATTATTCACAATGACATACCGAAAGAGCTCCTACTAGTAAAAAAAGTTAATAAGGTTGAAGAAATTTCTTCTTTGAGTAAAAGAGTTGATGCTCTTATGAAATTGGTTGCTAGAAAAAGTGTTCCTATTGATTTCAATGATATACCTTTGTCTACTTTGATTGAGAAAAATAGTGATGCCCTAGATGTGAATTTTATCTTGCGAAACAATTTCAATAACAATGCTTATAGAGGTAATTTTAATCCTAGGCCTTTTCCTAGTAATTCCTCTAATAATTATGGTAATTCCTATGGAAATCCTTCTTATAATAATAGGAATACCTCTGATCTTGATAATAATATTAAAGAATTTATCAACACGCAAAAAAATTCAACACTACCATAGAAGAAAAGTTGAATAAGATTGATGATTTGTCTAGAAGTGTTGATAGAATTTCTCATGATGTAGAAAATCTCAAGATGAAAATTTTTGTGCCTAAAGTTGAGGAATCAATTAAAGCTCTTTATGTTTCTATCGATGAAAGTAAGAAAAGAACTGCTATGCTTAGAGCTAAAAGAGAGTTTTTAGAAAAAGCATTTTCTAGTGATTGCTTTCATAAAAATGATGACGATCTTAAAATAATTTGGTGTTTCTTCTATTGATTCTTGTTTAGTAAAATTAAGATTGATGAAAAAGGGACTGCAGAAGATTCAACTTTAGCTAGAAGGCGCCCCGATAATTCGGAGGGTGAAAATCTTGTTGAGAAAATTGATAAAGGTGGGTTTGAAGAGGTCCAAGCTTTAACTAGTGATGTGCCCACTCTTTTGGATTACAAAGACTTTAATTCTGATAGTTGCTCTTTTATTGATTGTATTTCTTTGTTGCAATCCATGATAAATTCCACCCGGGCTTATGAACAAAATAAAGCTTCTACTAAACATATTTTTGATGTTATGATGAAAGCTTTAGAAGAAAAGTTGGAATTAGAAGTTTCATTCCTAGAAAAATGCATGATGAATGGGAACCTACTATCAAAGTGAAGATTAAAGATTATGAGTGTTTTGCTTTGTGTGACTTGGGCGCTAGTGTTTCTACAATCCCGAAATCTTTATGTCATGTGCTTGGTCTTACCGATATTGAAGAGTGTTCTTTAAATTTGCACTTGGCGGATTCTACCATTAAAAAGCCTATGGGAAGAATTAATGATGTTCTTATTATTGCAAATAGGAATTATGTGCCCATAGATTTTATTGTTCTTGATATTGATTGCAATCCGTCTTGTCCAATTATTCTTGGTAGACCGTTTTTGCGCACTATCGGTGACCGTTTGGGTATGTCTTCTTGTTTGCAAACAGAGAATTCCTAGAGCAACGAGGGAGTCGTTCAACAATCCGGGTGACCGCGGCCAAGTTTCTCTTACCATGCGCAGCCTTGGTGTGAATGAACCTGCTCAATATACCGTAAGTACAAAGGATGGTCGCATGATGATTGATGCTAAAGGATGGTCAAGGTTCAAATCTAAATCATATCTTGCGGTAGGGGATGATGTCAAAATCAAACTTTCTCGGCAAGGAGAGCTGGTCCAAATCAACTTTGAAATTAGAAGCACGCAACTGCCAAACTGATCTATCCTCCGAGAGATTTTGATGTAATAATCTGGCATGGTGAAACAAGTGTCCTATGTGTATAAGTAGTACGACAGTATTATTTATCACATGGTATATCGTTGATAGAATTGCAACTCTGATTGCTGGTTAGGAACTGTCGTTCGATTTCATTCCAACAGCTGCCGTGCTTTATTCAATTTTGTGTATTCTCCTTGCGACGGCATCTAAAACCAGCGCCGTACCGATCGCTTGCAATATGAAAAGCGCTGAGGTAGAACACATGGGCCCCCAAACATGCAAGGTCGGCCTGCGGCCCAAAGTCCAGAACCGTGAGCCTATCTGAGTATTATATTCTCAGCTGAACCCCCATAAAAAAGTTGAACCACCATAATGCACGTGCGTTGTAGAGGGAGTATATTTCTCGGCAAGGTGAGCCTGTGATATAAAAGATTTGTACTTTTCTTTATAGAGGGAGTATCTCTCTGTCAAAAAATATATTTATGTGTAACTAGTTACTCCTATCTTTCTACTTCCTTTCGCTGATATGTTGGGCAACCGGCAACGGGGTCCACGTGCCATATGCACAAATTAGAGTGCACAACTTCACGGTAGACACACCCCGGTCGTAGCGCCGCAGTAATGCCCAGTGAGCCGTCAAATCACAACCCCCTTTCCAGCTTTAGCAGTAAGCTGGACGAACGAAGCGGCAATATTTCACTGGGCCTGAATCCTCTTCTCCCTCGTCTGCTTGTTCAGAGAAAACCCCCTCTCGGCGATTGCATAGTGTTTTCTCATGGAGAACCAGGTACGAATTCTTCATCCATCCCCGATAAACCCATGTCCCTTGGTCGCAGGTAATCCTAGGATGGCAGCCGCCGCCATTGATGCATTTTTCTTCCTACTGAATCTAGTGTGTTTCATTTGCAGTGCCCAAAGTGCGAGTACCCTACAGGTTTCTGCGCCCTCAACAAGACGCCACACTTGTTCCTTCTCATCCTAACACAGCATTTTGAAACGTGCACAGTATGTTCCTAGAATCCTCTTTTCTATCCGGGAGGGTGGGGTTTTTTTGAACATGCTGTGTTCTCATATTATTTTTCCTGCAGTGTATTATTTGCTCTGCCAGAACACATGTACTCAAGATGCTTGGCCTTGCCATAACTGAATACACTAGTTTAATGGTCACAGTGAAGACAAGCCATGGATATAAGTTCCGAGTTGGGTTCATGAACCAAGAAGATCGCTGGTTTTTTTATGGCCAAACTTGGATAAACTTTCTCAAGTGTTACGGACTGAAAGTTGGCGCACGAATGTTGATGGAAATAGCAGAACCTGGTCTGATCTTCACTGCGATCTTCCACCCCGAGGTCGTTCCAATTGTTCATCCATGTTAGTTTTGTATCTGGTTCTTGCTTGTTGCCTCGATTACTTCTTAATCCACCTATTCTGTCGAACTAATCACAATTTAAATTTAGAAGTAGCAAAGAATCTCTCACGAAGATGCTACTTCTAACTAATATTTTCTTATAATTGGTGGCACGTGTAGGTTTTTTCAGAGTTAAGTAGCCTGCTCATTTGTTACTCTGTAATAACTCGGCTGTTACTAATGGCACTAAAGTTGACTGGATCGACATCCACAAGTTCCTACACATTATTGATCGTCTTGAGGTCCTTGTGGGGCGTTTCAATGGTGGAAGGCCACGTGGGATATGTGTGCCACTGCTGCACTCGTTGAACAGGTCCAACTGTGTCGAGAAACTTATGGTACGAGCTGTTTTCTGTTATATATGTTGTTCATAAACTATTGCTTATACATAGTTTTACAGCTATGATCTTCTTGAAACAGGAACTGCCGAGTTCTATTGTTCTATACAGATGCCTGACCATGGTTGGGTCAGAGTTGCGCTCGGTCACAACATCATGTATATGTCGACCTACTCAATTCCCCTTGGAGGTGAAAAGATACTTATTCATGGGTGGTCTCAAATAATGAAGGCCCGTCCATCTTGGAGAATAGGACAGAAGATTATGTTCATGCTTTCCCATGGCTCTAAAGCGAATATCCTATTTATTGACCACGTTGCGAGATGAAGCCGCTTTCAGAAGGTTGTGGATGCGCGGGGTGGCGCCTGCGCCTTGTCCTGGGGCTTGGCGGCCTCACCCTTGGTTAACTGTAGGCAAAGTAGCACTGTTCGAGGCGTGCTTTGTACGGTTGAACCTGTATAAGTACTCATACTGCTTTTAGCTTTGGTTGTTAAGTGCCCCTGCTGGTTTCAGTTAAGGTTGTTAAGTACTCCTGCTGCTTTTACAGTCTGTCGTGTTTCTTCAGTCCTGTCTTCATCCAGCCGCTAAAACCAAACCAGCGCCGGCGGGGCCGCCTGCTTCCGCCTCCCACGGCTGGCTGCGCCTCAGCGCACGCATCACCGCCCCACCGTCTCTGAAATCATTAACGCCGACGTCCTCCGCGCACTTTGGTGCGCTCGCCGCGGCGCCGCCCTCTCGCATTGTCAACATGGTCAACAAACAACAGGGATCGGCAGAAGTACGTGGAGAGGATGACAGTAGGGGCCCACCATGTCAGTCTATGGAAAAATAAAATGCTTCCTCCTAGTGTTTTCCTGACATCTGGGACCCACGACATTGTGAGCGTATATGGTCAATAGACAAGAGAACAACACAAGATCGGCTGACACCTGGGACGTAGCTACTCGAGCAATATCTTTTTGTTTGGTAGTGTTGAGACGGAGCAGGGTTTGAACTGGGCTGTGGCCCGTCTAGCCCAGGCTTATATTTTATGTTCACCATGTGACCAGCCCAGCTATTTTTTCTTTGTGAAAATGAGCCCAGTTTATTTTTTCTGAAGAATACCCAATCCAGGCCTACTTATTTTTCTATGCCCTGATGGGCTGCAACTCTTTCAAGACGCCTGCAAATCTTGAAATTAATATGAAATGGGTGACAAATTGGCAATTACTTTATAATTTCTGAATTTTATCACATTTTCAGATTCCTATTTCACTGGGCATTAACCTAATTTAAATATATCTTCAAAGTACTTTAAATCTGGCTGGACATTTCGGTATTAAAAATAGTTTGGAACCCACAGAAATATGCGAAATTGTCCCTGACCAACAAAAAACGACTGCAATAAATTGCATAAGAAGTTTCCATGAGCTATATATAAATTATTATATATAGCCCTGGTGCGCTCGGCGCGGCGTGGTCAACGTGGTCAAGGAACGGCTTCCATCGGACGTGGACTGTACGTGGAGAGGCTGACAGCTGGGTCCACGGCCGCAGCAAGGAAGTGCCTCCTTATTACGTGCAAAATAATTATTCCTCCACCTGATAGCAGGGACCCACCGGACGGGCCACCGTATTTCACGAAAAAAAATGTTCCCCCCACTGTCAGGTCGGACCCACCGGAAGTGCCTCCTTATTACGCACAAAAAAATGAATACTCCCCCGGCTAGCTGGGACCCACCTTGGTGGGAGGCTGACTTATGGGCCTACTAAGTTGACGGGGACGAAGGGCTTTGTCAACTTAGTCAATATGAACGATTCTAGCTCCATTGACCGTACGATGTCCATCCAACGGCCGTAGTGCTTCTTCAACCTCTGGTCTTCTTGCTCTAGCCACCCAAAGCAGCGCCGGTCGTGCCGCATTCTCCTGCCTCCCGTGGCCGGCTGTGCTGCCGCGGAGGGCTCACCGCCCCCTACTATTCCCACCGCTGGTCAGGCCCTACGGCGACGGCAGCCTCACACCGCAGCCGAACTAGTGAACCCTCGTACTCCTCTCCACGCACGCACGGGCTTCCACTGTCGCGTCTTCCCCGGCTCCCCGTCGTCCCCTTCCTAGGCCTCGCCGTCGTCCACCGCCCTGGTGCTCTCGGCGCGGCGTGGTCAACGTGGTCAAGGAACGACTTCCATCGGACGTGGACTCTACGTGGAGAGGCTGACAGCTGGGTCTACGGCGGCAGCAAGGAAGTGCCTCCTTATTACGCGGAAAATAATGATTCCTCCATGTGACAGCAGGGACCCACCAGACGGGCCACCGTATTTTATGAAAAAAACGTTTCCCCCCTGACTACTGGGACCCACCAGCTACACCATCGCACTCAAGGAAGTGCGCCCAAAAAAAAACGATTCGCCCCCCTGACTGCTGGGACCCACCAGCTACATCTTCGCACGCAAGGAAGTGCGTCCGGGCAAAAAAAACCAAAACGATTTGCCCCCCTGACTGCTGGGACCCACCAGCCCCCCGACTTCTGGGACCCACCAGCTACATATTCGCACGCAAGGAAGTACGTCCGGGCCAAAAAAACAATTCTCCCCCTGACTGCTGGGACCGACCAGCTACATCTTCGCAGTCAAGGAAGTGCCTGACAGTCGGGACCCACCTGGTCGAAGCATATGTAGCGTTGACATTCTGGTCACGAACGTGTACGTACATACTGGTCGATGTAGAGGCGCGCACGTGTCGTAGTAGAGGCGCGCATGTGTCGTAGTGGAGGCGCACACATAGCATGTACACGTATGTATAGCGGCCAGGGTGCAAGAAAGAAAATACGGCCACATATGTGTACATACAGGCGGGGTCTCGAACGCCTACTCACGCATACGTACGGCGAGGGCTCATGTACATGGCTGGGTCAAAATGGAGAAACAGCGTCATCGTCGTGTTCATGGGTCAGAACGGAATGCGTGGCCGTCTTCATCGGGAGGGCTTGGACGGAAGAGGCGATCGAAACGAGGCCTGGCGTACCGCACAACGGAGGAAATAGACCTCCTACGGTTGAAACAGGGGTCCTGTTGATCGGGAGGGGTGTGGCGTACCACAAAACGGAGGAAACGGACCTCCTATGGTCGAAACGGGGGTCCTGTTGATCGGGAGGGGTGTGGCATACCGCAAAGTGGAGGAAACGGACCTCCTACGGTCGAAACAGGGGTCCTGTTGATCGGGAGGGGTGTGGCGTACCGCAAAACAGAGGAAACAGACTTGTGTTGGAGCGCTACAGTCGAAATGGGGGTCCTGTTCATCGGGAGGGGTGTGGCGTACCGCAAAACGGGACTCCACGGGATACTGTTCATCTCCACCGTCGACCCCCTCCAGCCTCCATGAGCTACTGTTCATCCACCGTCGACCTCCTCCAGCCTCCACGGGCTCCTGTTCATCCAGCCTCCACCATGCGCTACTCCACCAGTTACTGTTCAACCAGCCCTCCACCATCTACTGTTCATCCAGCCCTCCACACCATGGAGTCCTGTTCAACCACCCCTCCACGGGCACCCCTCCACCGTCTACTGTTCATCCTGCCCTCCACACCACGGGGTCTTGTTCATCCACCCCTCCACGGGCACCCCTCCACCGTCTATTGTTCATCCATCCCTCCACCACACCACGGGGTCCTGTTCATCCAAAGGCAACGCCACCGCTCACTGTTCATCCAACCCCCCCACAACGCTCACTGTTCATCCCATTGATCGGCTTCAGTTAGCAGCAGTAGCCAAGGAATCGCTCAATCGGGTTCAGTTAACAGCCATCGATCAATCGCTCGGGTTCAGTAACGCGTAGCCTACAGTGTAATCGCTCGGGTTCAGGTAGAGCCCAATGCCTCACTCGGGTTCAGTTAGAGCCAACGCCTCGCACACATGCGCGTACGTGTACGAGAGAAACGCGCATCGCTCGGCCCCCGACCTCCCACCGTAACCGGGAACTCCCCGAAATTTTCCTCCCCCTCGCTTCCACCATAGTTTTTTCCGTGATGGACGGCCCAAAGAATTTCATGCAGCTGCGTCTCCGGCCCGTGCAGGACAAAACCCATTTTCTGTCATAGAAGTAGGAGCCCACCACATCTATGATGATATTGGGTTTTGTCACAATTATCATCATAGAAGTGTCATATGTATGACAGAAAAAAAATTCGTTTGGCCCAAAATGTCACGGATGTGTCTTTTTTTTGTAGTGAAGTACTCCCTAAACAACTCTACGATGGGCTCTTGCTGAAGATACACCTCACAAAGTACTTGGAAGTTGCAAATGTTGGAAATGGAATTGGGTCCAAGGTCCTCAGGGTGGAGTTTGAAAAAATGAAGGACCTCTCTGAAGAATTTTGAACCGGGAGGTGAGAAGCCATGATTCATGTGATCAGTGAAGACAATCACTTCTCCGTCTTTTGGATTGGGGCGTTCTTCCTCCGGGTCAGGAGCACGATAAGACATGACATTCTTCGAAGGCAGAAACCCAATGATGAAGAACTCTTTTAACCGTTCCTCAGTTATGGACGAAGAGACCCAGTTACAGACGGTGGGTGTCTTTGACGGCATGATGTGCAGAGAACTGAAAAATAGATAACAACATGCCGGCTCAGCCTACAGTCAGTTATAAAGCAAGTAATGATGGTTTATCTAAGGGCTAATGACATATAAGGAAAAGAGAGTCGGTGCGGTAAACAGCCATGACTATAGATTCTTTCAGAAAGTGGATTCAGCTAAGTGTTGGGACAAACAAGTTTCTCAAAGTGATTGATATTATTTCAGATCAGAAGGCTGTTTCAAAAAGTAAAATATTCTAGACCTAAAAACCTAGTACAGATGAGTTCGACGATTATAAAGAAACATCTATACAGGTAAACGGGATCTATTGATATCAAAAATGAATGCCAAATAGCTACCGCGCAGGTTATATCTCTTCTTTGGATCAAAAGATGTTGCGGAGAAGATCTACAGATGATCCATGGCAAACAGGTGAAGAACACTGAAGAACTTGCAAACCTAGAATAGATCTGGGTGTGTGAGGGAAGAAAACTTACGAGATGCAGGTCTGCCGCGAAGAGTCGCCGCGTCCTCTGGTCGGACTCACGGTAATGCAGGGGCCAAGCTTGACGACGACGATGAGAGTTGCAGCGGCGGCGGAGCTCGAGCAGCGACGGAGGTTGCGAGAGGAAGAATATGAGGAAGAAAGGAGAGTGGGAAGGACCGGCCGCGTGCCTATTTATAAGGGTAGATGCGAACAGGCGGGCGTGAAAAGACCCAATAATAATTATCCAACTGAACAGACGCCTCGATTCTCGGAAGGCATTAAAAAATGAAAGATCCGTTGTAAAATGACGTCATGAAGGTTTTTTGTGTTTTCAAAAGATGACGTCACAGTGGGTTACAGAAGTTTTCAGACAGAGGATGGATTCTGACTAAGTATTGAAGATAGACAAAGAACAAGTTCAAAGTCAACCTGGGGCCTAATGTTGGGGATATTACTATCAGTTGAGACCCGCCCAGGAGGGGCCGGGTCAGCTTCAATGGCGGGTTACGCAAGAAGTTCAGTAAACATCCAAGTTTGTAATTTATTAAGTCTTATAGAAGGCCCAAAGGCCATGGGCCGGTTTGAGGCCCGATATTGTAAACCGCCACATGTAAGGAAATACTTGTACAGAAAGACATGTAAAGAAAGTCACCGAGCCAGGCACGATTATGAGCCGGCCGGGACTCTGTAGGCCACCTGGCGTCAACCCGTGTATATAAGGGGACGACCCTGTGGCGGTTTAGGGCAAGAAACAACCAAGTCGATAACCAAGCCAGCGAATTGAGCCTCTTGGAAGTCGAAACCTCAGCAATACCAATCCCAACTAGACGTAGGCTTTTACCTTCATCATAAGGGGCCGAACTAGTATAAAACACTCTCGTGTCCTTTGTCCTGATTAACCCCTTTAAGCTTCCTAGTGCGATGGCCCTACGACTAAGTCCTTGCTCTAGGACATCTGTCGTGTCAACTCCACGACACCCTATGTTATAACTGTTGCATGGTGAATGCCATACGACATAATTATCCTCATTGATCCATTGCCTACGAGCTCGTTTCATATTGATCTTTGCTAAGTTACTTTTTCGTTGCCACTGTTATGATTGCTACAAAACTGCTACACTTACTTTTGCCGCTGTTACCGTTACTTCCATATTACTTTGCTACTAAAAACTTTGCTGCAGACATTAAGTCTTTCAGGTGTGGTTGAATTGAAAACTTAGTGCTAATACTTGAGAATATTCTTTGGCTCCCCTTTTGTCGAATCAGTAATTTTGGGTTGAATACTCTACCCTCAAAAACTGTTGCGATCCCCTATACTTGTGGGTTATCAAGACCTTTTTCTGGCACCGTTGCCAGAGAGCATAGCTTTGTTCTCTGAGTCACTTGGGATTTATATCTACTGATCACTATGAGGAATCTAAAAGACAACAAAACCAAGATCTATCCCTTTACTACGAGGGAAGGTAAGAAACTGCCATCTAGCTCTGCACTTGATTCACCTTCTGTTTTGAGTAAACTTGTGACACCTACACCTGCTATTGATTCTGATATGTCGCATGTTATTGATGATGCCACTTCTGCTATGCATGATGCTTATGATGAAAATACTTCTTTGCTTGATAATACTATGCCACTAGGTGAATTTCTTGATGAACAACTTGCTATTCTTAGAGAGAATGAAATTACTGAAACTGATGATATTACTGAAACTAAAGAATATGATTCTCCCCCTAGATATGAATTACCTGTTGTACCTGAGGGTTATATTATGGATGAGGAAACTGCTAGACTTTTCTTGCTTGTAGTGATAGAGATGATCTTACGAAACTGTTAGCTAAGCTGAAATAAAAGTATTTGAATGCTAGAATGCAGTATGATCCTATGTTTGCTACTTCACCTATCTTTGTTACTGATAAGGATTATGAATTCTCTGTTGATCCTGAGTTAATTACTTTTGTTGAATCTGATCCTTTCTAGGGTTATCAATCTGAAACTATTGTGGCACATCTTACTAAATTGAATGATATGGCCACCTATTTGCTCATGAGGAAAAAAATCTCTATTACTATATTCTTAAATTGTTTCGTTTCTCATTAAAGGGTGATGCTAAGTTATGCTTTAATTCTCTTACTCCTGGTTGTGTGCGTAGTCCCTAAGATATGATTCACTACTTCTCTCAAAAATATGTCCCTACTCATAAGAAACAAGCTGCTTTAAGGAAAATATTTAACTTTGTGCAAATTGAAGAAGAGAATCTCCCACAAGCTTGGGGGAGGCTTCTCCAATTACTTAATGCTTTGCCTGATCATCCTCTCAAGAAAAATGAAATACTTGATATCTTTTACAATGGAGTAACCGATGCTTCCAGAGACCTCCTGGATAGTTGTTCTGGTTGTGTTTTCAGGGATAGAACTGTTGAGCAAGCTGAAGCGGCTTGAACTACGTTGGTATTTCCCCAAAGAGGAAGGGATGATGCAGCACAACTACGGTATGTATTTCCCTCAGTGATGTGATCAATATTATCGAACCAGTAGGAGAACCATGCAACACCATGTAAACAGCTCCTGCACACAAAGAACAAATACTTGTAACCCGACGTAAGAGAGGGGTTGTCAATCCCTCATAGGTAAAAAGATAGGTAAAATTGTAGTAGATTGAATAAATAGATCTCGCGGGTACGCGAGATAAAATAAGTAAATAAAATTTGCAGCAAGGTATTTTTGTATTTTGGATTAATAGATCTGAAAATAAAAGCAAATAAAAATAGATCGCGAAGGAAAATATAATAAAGAAGAGATTCGAGGGACGTAGATTTCACTAGTGGCTTCTCTCGAGAAAATAACAACGGTGGGTAAACAAATTACTGTTGAGAAATTGATAGAACTTCAAATAATCATGATGATATCCAGGCAGTGATAATTATATAGGAATCATGTCCAAGATTAGTAGACCGACTCCTGTATGCATCTACTACTATTACTCCACACATCGACCATTATCCAGCATGCATCTAGTGTATTAAGTTCATGGAGAAACGGAGTAATGCAATAAGAACAATGACATGATGTAGACAAGATCTATTTATGTAGTAATATACCCCATCTTGTCATTTCCCCTTCTGTCACTGGGATCAAGCACCGTAAGATCAAACCCATCACAAAGCACCTCTTCCCATGGCAAGAAAAATCGATCTAGTTGGCCTAACTAAAGCAAAGATTCGAAGAAGAAATACGAGGCT
>NC_041392.1:670594226-670599448 GCF_002162155.2 Triticum dicoccoides
GAGAATCAAAAGAGAGAGAGGAAGCCATCTAGCTACTAACTACGGACCCGTAGGTTGCTACCTCTTGAGCACTGTGTTGGTTTTACCTTGAAGAGGAAAGGGTGATGCAGCAAACTAGCGTAAGTATTTCCCTCAGTTTTTGAGAACCAAGGTATCAATCCAGTAGGAGACCACACGCAAGTCACCTCGTACCTACACAAACAAATAAGATCCTGGCAACCAACATGATAAAGGGGTTGTCAATCCCTTCACGGCCACTTGCAAGAGTGAGATCTGATAGAGATGATAATAATAAGATAAATATTTTTGGTATTTTTATGATATAGATTGAAAGTAAAGATTGCAAAATAAAATAGATTGGAAACTTGTATGATGGAGAATAGACCCGGGGGCCATAGGTTTCACTAGTAGCTTCTCTCAAGATAGCGTAAGTATTACGGTGGGTGAACGAATTACTGTCGAGCAATTGATAGAAAAGCGAATAATTATGAGAATATCTAGGTATGATCATGTATATAGGAATCACGTCCATGACAAGTAGACCGACTCCTGCCTACATCTACTACTATTACTCCACTCATCGCCCGCTATCCAGCATGCATCTAGACTATTAAGTTCATAAGAACAGAGTAACGCCTTAAGCAAGATGACATGATGTAGAGGGATAAACTCATGCAATATGATATAAACCCCATATTTTTATCCTCGATGGAAACAATACAATACGTGTCGTTTCCCTTTCTATCACTGGGATCGAGCACCGCAAGATTGAACCCAAAGCTAAGCACTTCTCCCATTATAAGAAAGATCAATCTAGTAGGCCAAACCAAACTGATAATTCAAAGAGACTTGCAAAGATAACCAATCATACATAAAAGAATTCAGAGAAGATTCAAATATTGTTCATAGATAATCTTGAGCATAAACCCACAATTCATCGGATCTCGACAAACACACCGCAACAGAAGAGTTACATCGAATAGATCTCCAAGAGAATCAAGGAGAACTTTGTATTGAGATCCAGAGAGAGAGAAGAAGCCATCTAGCTACTAGCTATGGACCGAAAGGTCTGAGGTAAACTAATCACACATCATCGGAGGGGCCATGGAGTTGATGTAGAGGCCCTCCATGATTAATGCCCCCTCCGAAGGAGCTCCGGAAAAGGCACCAAGATGGGATCTCTTGGGTATAGAATGTTGCGGTGGGGGAATTAGGTTTTCGTGGTGCTCCTAGATGTTTGCGGGGTACGTAGATATATATAGGAGGAAGAAGTAGGTCGGTGGAGCAACGAGGGGCCCACGACGGTGGAGGGCGCGCCCAGGGGGTAGGCGTGCCCCCTGCCTCGTGGCCTCCTTGTTGATTTCTTGACGTCCACTCCAAGTCCTCTGGATCACGTTTGTTCCAAAAATCACGCCCCCGGAGGTTTCATTCTGTTTGGACTCCGTTTGATATTCCTTCTCTACGGAACACTAAAATAGGCAAAAAACCAGCAATTTGGGCTGGGCCTCCAGTTAATAGGTTTGTCCCAAAAATAATATATAAGTTTAAAATAAAGCCCATTAACATCCAAAACAAATAATATAATAGCATGGAGCAATCAAAAATTATATATACATTAGAGACGTATCAAGCATCCCAAGCTTAATTCCTGCTCGTCCTCGAGTAGGTAAATGATAAAAACAGAATTTTTGATGTGGAATGCTTCCTAACATGTTTCTCAATGTGATTTTATTTATTGTGGCCTGAATGTTCAAATCCGAAAGATTCAAGATAAAGGTTTAATATTGACATAAAAATAATAGTACTTCAAGCATACTAACTAAGCAATCATGTCTTCTCAAAATAACATGGCGAAAGAAAGTTATCCCTACAAAATTATATAGTCTGGCTATGCTCTATATTCATCACACAAAATATTAAATCATGCACAACCCCAATGACAAGCCAAGAAATTGTTTCATACTTTTGATGTTCTCAAACTTTTTCAACTTTCACGCAATATATGAGCGTGATCCATGGACATAACACTATGGGTGGAATAGAATGGTGGTTGTGGAGAAGACAAAAAGGAGAAGATAGTCTCACATCAACTAGGCGTATCAACAGGCTATGGAGATGCCCATCAATAGATATGAATGTGAGTGAGTAGGGATTGCCATGCAATAGATGCACTAGAGCTATAAGTGTATGAAAGCTCAACAAAAGAAACTAAGTGGGTGTTCATCCAACTCGCTTGCTCACGAAGACCTAGGGCAATTTGAGGAAGCCCATCATTGGAATATACAAGCCAAGTTCTATAATGTAAAATTCCCACTAGTTTATGGAAGTGACAACATAGGAGACTCTCTATCATGAAGATCATGGTGCTACGTTGAAGCACAAGTGTGGAAAAAAGATAGTAACATTGTCCCTTTTCTCTTTTTCTCTCATTTTTTGGGCCTTCTTTCTTTCTTTTTTTCTTTTGGCCTCTTTTCTCTTTTTTTCGTCCGGAGTCTCATCCCGACTTGTGGGGGAATCATAGTCTCCATCATCATTTCCTCACTTGGACAATGCTCTAATAATGATGATCATCACACTTCTATTTATTTACAACTCAAGAATTACAACTCAATACTTAGAACAAAATATGACTCTATGTGAATGCCTCCGGCAGTGTACCGGGATGTGCAATGAATCAAGAGTGACATGTATGGAAATTATGAAAGGTGGCTTTGCCACAAATACAATGTCAACTACATGATCATGCATGGGAATATGACAATGATGAAGCGTGTCATAAAAAATGGAACGGTGGAAAGTGGCATGGCAATATATCTCGGAATGGCTATGGAAATGCCATAATAGGTAGGTATGGTGGCTGTTTTGACGAAGGTATATGGTGGGTGTATGATGTCGGCGAAAAGTGTGTGGTAATAGAGAGGATAGCAAATGTGGAAGGGCGAAGGTGCATATAATCCATGGACTCAACATTAGTCATAAAGAACTCACATACTTATTGCAAAAATCTATTAGTTATCGAAACAAAGTACTACGCACATGCTCCTAGGGGGATAGATTGGTAGGAAAATACCACCGCTCGTCCCCGACCGCCACTCATAAGGGAGGCAATCAATAAATAAATCATGCTCCGACTTCATTACATAATGGTTCACCATACGTGCATGCTACGGGAATCACAAACTTCAACACAAGTATTTCTCAAATTCACAACTACTCAACTAGCATGACTCTAATATCACCATCTCCATATCTCAAAACAATTATCAAGTATCAAACTTCTCATAGTATTCAATGCACTTATATGAAAGTTTTTATTATTCCTAAAAGCAAATTACCATGCTGTTCTAAAGGACTCTCAAAATAATAAAGTGAATCATGAGAGATCAATTATTTATATAAAATGAAACCACCACCGTGCTCTAAAAGATATAAGTGAAGCACTAGAGCAAAAACTATATAGCTCAAAAGATATAAGTGAAGCACATAGAGTATTCTAATACATTCTGATTCTTGTGTGTCTCTCTCAAAAGGTGTGTACAGCAAGGATGATTGTGGTAAAATAAAAAGCAAAGACTCAAATCATACAAGACGCTCCAAGCAAAACACATATCATGTGGTGAATAAAAATATAGCTCCAAGTAAAGTTACTCAAGAACAAAGACAAAACAGGGGATGCCTTCCAGGGCATCCCCAAGCTTAGGCTTTTTGGTGTCCTTGTATTTACCTTGGGGTGCCTTGGGAATCCCAAAGCTTAGGCTCTTGCCACTCCTTGTTCCATAATCCATCAAATCTTTACCCAAAACTTGAAAACTACACAACACAAAACTTAAAAGAAAATCTCGTGAGCTCCATTAGCGAAAGAAAACAAAACACCACTTAAAGGTACAGTAATGAACTCATTATTTATTTATATTGGTGTTAAACCTACTGTATTCCAACTTCTCTATGGTTTATAAACTCTATTACTAGCCATAGATTCATCAAAATAAGCAAACAACACACGAAAAACAGAACAGTTTGTAGTAATCTGTAACTAACGCAAACTTCTGGAACCCCAAAAATTCTAAAATAAATTTCTAGACGTGAGGAATTTATCTATTAATCATATACAAAAAGAATTAACTAAATAACACTCCCCAATAAAAAATGGCAAAAATTCTCGTCAGTGCTAAAGTTTTTGTTTCTTACAGCAAGACCAAAAAGACTTTCCCCAAGTCTTCCCAACAGTTCTACTTGGCACAAACACTAATTAAAAACAAAAAACACAACCAAAATGGAGGATGGATAAATTATTTATTACTAAACAGGGACAAAAAGCAAGGAATAAAAATAAAATTGGGTTGCCTCCCAACAAGCGCTATCGTTTAACACCCCTAGCTAGGCATAACAGCGAGGATGATTCTAGGTATTGCCATCTTTGGTAGGCAATCCATAGGTGGCTCTCATAATAGATTCATATGGTAATTTAATTTTCTTTCTAGGGAAGTGTTCCATGCCTTTCCTTAACGGAAATTGGAATCTACTATTCCCTTCCTTCATATCAACAATTGCACCAATCGTTCTAAGGAAAGGTCTACCAAGAATAATAGGACATGAAGGATTGCAATCTATATCAAGAACAATGAAATCTACGGGCACATAATTCCTATTTGCAACAATAAGAACATCATTAATCTTTCCCATATTTTTCTTAGTAGTGGAATCCGCAAGGTGCAAGTTTAAAGAACAATCATCAAATTCACGGGAACCTAGCAAATCACACAAAGTTTTTGGGATCGTGGAAACACTAGCACCCAAATCACACAAAGCATAGCATTCATGATCTTTAATTTTAATTTCAAGGTAGGTTCCCATTCATCATAAAGTTTTCTAGGGATAGAAACTTCCAACTCAAGTTTTTCTTCATAAGATTGCATCAAAGCATCAACAATATGTTTAGTAAAAGCTTTATTTTGACTATAAGCATGAGGAGAATTTACCACAGATTGCAACAAGGAAATAAAATATATCAAAGAGCAATTATCATAATTTAATTCCTTGAAATCCAATATAGTGGGTTCGTTGCTATCTAAAGTTTTGACCTCTTCAATCCCACTTTTACCAATTTTTGCATCAAGATCTAAAAACTCTGAATTTTTGGGACGCCTTCTAACTAAAGTTAACTCATCTCCAGTCTCATCATTATCAAGATTCATATTGAAAAACAAGGATTTAATAGGGGA
>NC_041392.1:670599829-670616787 GCF_002162155.2 Triticum dicoccoides
CTGATATCATGCTTAGGTGGAATATATCTAAGTTTCAAAGAATGAACATCAAGAGAAATTCTATCCACGTTCCTAGCCAACTCATCAATCTTAAGCAATTTTTCTTCAATTAAAGCATTGAAACTCTTTTGCGAAGTAATAAATTATTTAATACTAGATTCAAAATCAGAGAGCATCTTATTATAATTTCCGTAAGAATTGTTGTAGGAATTACCATAATTATTAGATGAATTACTAGGAAACGGCCTAGGATTAAAATTACCTCTATACGCGTTATTACCAAAATTGTTCCTAACAACAAAATTCACATCCATAGATTCATTATTATTCTCAATCAAAGTAGACAAAGGCATATCATTAGAATCAGTAGGAGCACTCTTATTAGCAAACAATTTCATAAGTTCATCCATCTTTCCACTCAAAACATTAATCTCTTCAATTGCATGCACCTTTTTACTAGTAGATCTTTCAGTGTGCCATTGAGAATAATTAACCATAATATTATCTAGGAGTTTAGTAGCTTCTCCTAAAGTGATTTCCATAAAAGTGCCTCCCGCGGCCGAATCTAAAAGATTTCTAGAAGCAAAATTCAATCTGGCATAAAAAAATTTGTATAATCGTCCATAAATTCAATCCATGTGTAGGGCAATTATGTATCATCAATTTCATCCTCTCCCAAGATTGTGCAACATGCTCATGATCAAGTTGCTTAAAATTCATAATATCGTTTCTAAGAGAGATGATCTTAGTGTTGGGGAACATAGTAATTTAAAAAAATCCTACGCACACGTAAGATCATGGTGATGCATAGCAATGAGAGGGGAGAGTGTTGTCTACGTACCCTCATAGACCGGCAACGGAAGCATTGACACAACATAGAGGAAGTAGTCGTACGTCTTCCCGATCCGACCGATCCAAGTACCGAACATACGACACCTTCGAGTTCTGCACACGTTCAACTCGGTGACGTCCCTTGAGCTTCGATCCAGTCGAGTGTTGGGGAGAGTTTCGTCAGCATGACGGCATGATGACGGTGATGATGTTCTACTGACGCAGGGCTTCGCCTAAGCACCGCTACAATATGACCGAGGTGGAATATGGTGCCCCCTTGCCTCCATACACGGCTAAGGAACGATCACAAAGATCAACTTGTGTGTCATGGGGTACCCCCTTGCCCCCGTATATAAAGGAGGAAGGGGGGAGGTGCGGCCGACCCTTAGGGGTGCGCCTGGAGGAGTCCTACTCCCATCGGGAGTAGGACTCCCCCCTCTTGCCTTGTTGGAGAAGGAAAGGGGAAGGGGGAAAGAGGAAAGGGGGCCGCCGCCCCCCCTTCCTTGTCCTATTCGGACTAGGGGAACGAGACGCGCATCCTGCCTTGGCCGGCCCTCCTCTTCTCCCTTAGGGCCCATGTAGGGCCATTAACCCCGGTGAGGTTCCGGTAACCCGCCGGTACTCCAGTAAAATCCCGATTTCACCCGGAACGATTCCGATATCCAAATATAGGCTTCCAATATATCAATCTTTATGTCTCGACCATTTTGAGACTCCTTGTCATGTCCGTGATCACATCCGGGACTCGAACAACCTTCGGTACATCAAAACACAAAAACCCTAATTACGATCGTCACCGAACTTTAAGCGTGCGGACCCTACGGGTTCGAGAAATATGTAGACATGACCGAGACACGTCTCCGGTCAATAAGCAATAGCGGAACCTGGATGCTCAGATTGGCTCCTACATATTCTATGAAGATCTTTATCGGTCCGACCGCATAACAACATACGTTGTTCCCTTTGTCATCGGTATGTTACTTGCCCGAGATTCGATCGTCGATATCTTAATACCTAGTTTAATATCGTTACCAGCAAGTCTCTTTACTCGTTCCATAATATATCATCCAGCAACTAACTCATTAGTGGCAATGCTTGCAAGGCTTAAGTGATGTGCATTGCCGAGAGGGCCCAAAGATACCTCTCCGACAATCGGAGTGACAAATCCTAATCTCGAAATACGCCAACCCAACAAGTACCTTCGGAGACACCTGTAGAGCACCTTTATAATCACCCAGTTACGTTGTGACGTTTGGTAGCACACAAAGTGTTCCTCTGGTAAACGGGAGTTACATAATCTCATAGTCATAGGAACATGTATAAGTCATGAAGAAAGCAATAGCAACAAACTAAACGATCAAGTGCTATGCTAACAGAATGGGTCAAGTCAATCACATCATTCTCCTAATGATGTGATCCCGTTAATCAAATGACAACTCATGTCTATGGTTAGGAAACTTAACCATCTTTGATTCAACAAGCTAGTCAAGTAGAGGCATACTAGTGACATACTGTTTGTCTATGTATTCACACATGTATTATGTTTTTGGTTAATACAATTCTAGCATGAATAATAAACATTTATCATGATATAAGGAAATAAATAATAAATTTATTATTGCCTCTAGGGCATATTTCCTCCAGTCTCCCACTTGCACTAGAGTCAATAATCTAGTTCACATCGTCATGTGACCATCACCCATAGGGTTTACTAGAGTCAATAATCTAGTTCACATCGCTATGTGATTAATACCCAAAGAGTACTAAGGTGTGATCATGTTTTGCTTGTGAGGGAAATTTAGTCAACGGGTCTGCCACATTCAGATCCGTATGTATTTTGCAAATTTCTATGTCAACAATGCTCTGCACGGAGCTACTCTAGCTAATTGCTCCCACTTTCAATATGTATCCAGATTGAGACTTTGAGTCATCTGGATCAGTGTCAAAACTTGCATCGATGTAACCCTTTACGACGAACCTTTTGTCACCTCCATAATCGAGAAACATATCCTTATTCCACTAAGGATAATTTTGACCAATGTCCAGTGATCTACTCCTAGATCACTATTGTACTCCCTTGCCAAACA
Source organism: Triticum dicoccoides (assembly GCF_002162155.2). Taxonomy (NCBI): domain Eukaryota; kingdom Viridiplantae; phylum Streptophyta; class Magnoliopsida; order Poales; family Poaceae; genus Triticum; species Triticum dicoccoides. Next base: position 670,602,748 of record NC_041392.1, read on the forward strand.
CAGGGCAGGGTATACAATAGGTCTGGTACACAGCATGGCCTACTTTATAGAACCTATGGCTGAGGCATAGGGAATGACTTTCATTCTCTCTCGATCTTCTGCCGTGGTCGGGTTTTGAGTCTTACTCAGTTTCACACCTTGTAACACAGGCAAGAATTCTTTCTTTGACGGTTCCATTTTGAACTACTTCAAAATCTTGTCAAGGTATGTACTCATTGAAAAACTTATTAAGCGTCTTGATCTATCTCTATAGATCTTGATGCTCAATATGTAAGAAGCTTCACCGAGGTCTTTCTTTGAAAAACTCCTTTCAAACACTCCTTTATGCTTTGCAGAATAATTCTACATTATCTCCGATCAACAATATGTCATTCACATATACTTATCAGAAATACTGTAGTGCTCCCACTCACTTTCTTGTAAATACATGCTTCATCGCAAGTCTGTATAAAACTATATGCTTTGATCAACTTATCAAAGTGTATATTCCAACTCCGAGATGCTTGCACCAGTCCATAGATGGATCGCTGGAGCTTGCATATTTTGTTACCACCTTTAGGTTTGACAAAACTTTCTTGTTGCATCATATACAACTCTTCTTTAATAAGTCCATTAAGGAATGTAGTTTTGTTTATCCATTTGTTAGATTTCATAAAATGTGGCAATTGCTAACATGATTCGAACAGACTTAAGCATAGATACGAGTGAGAAACTCTCATCGTAGTCAACACCTTGAACTTGTCGAAAACCTTTTTGCGAAAATCCTAGCTTTGTAGATAGTAACACTACTATCAGTGTCCGTCTTCCTCTTGAAGATCCATTTAATCTCAATGGCTCGCGGATCTTTGGGCAAGTCAATCAAAGTCCATACTTTGTTCTCATACATGGATCTCATCTCAGATTTCATGGCCTTAAGCCATTTCGCGGAATCGGGGATCATCATCGCTTCCTCATAGTTCGTAGGCTCGTCATGGTCAAGTAACATGACCTCCAGAATAGGATTATCGTATCACTTTGGTGCGGATCTCACTCTAGTTTACCTACGAGGTTTCGGTAATAACTTGATCTGAAGTTACATGATCATCATCATTAGCTTCCTCACTAATTGGTGTAGTAGTCACAGGAACAGATTTCTATGATGAACTACTTTCCAATAAGGGAGCAGGTACAGTTACCTCATCAAGTTCTACTTTCCTCCCACTCACTTCTTTCGAGAGAAACTCCTTCTCTAGAAAGGATCCATTCTCAGCAATGAATATCTTGCCTTTGAATCTGTGATAGAAGGTGTACCCAACATTTTCTTTTGGGTATCCTATGAAGACGCACTTCTCCGATTTGGGTTTGAGATTATCAGGTTGAAACTTTTTCACATAAGCATTGCAACCTCAAACTTTAAGAAACGACAGCTTAGGTTTCTTGCCAAACCACAGTTTATACGGTGTCGTCTCAACAGATTTAGATGGTGCCCTAATTAATGTGAATGTAGCTGTCTCTAATGCATAACCCCAAAACGATAGTGGTAAATCGGTAAGAGACATTATAGATCGCACCATATCTAATAAAGTACGGTTACGATGTTCAGACACACCATTACACTGTGGTGTTCCAGGTGGCGTGAGTAGTCAAACTATTTCACATTGTTTTAACTGAAGGCCAAACTCGTAACTCAAATATTTTCCTTCTGCGATCATGTCGTAGAAACTTTTATTTTTTTACGATGATTCTCCACTTCACTCTGAAATTCTTCGAACTTTTCAAATGTTTCAGACTTGTGTTTCATCAAGTAGATATACTCATATCTGCTCAAATCATCTGTGAAGATCAGAAAATAATGATACTTGCTGCAAGCCTCAATATTCATCGAACCACATACATCAGTATGTATGATTTCCAAAAAATCTGTTGCTTGCTCCATTGTTCCAGAGAATGGAGTCTTAGTCATCTTGCCCATGAGGCATGGTTTGCAAGCATCAACTGATTCATAATCAATTGATTCCAAAAGCCCATCAGCATGGATTTTCTTCATGCGCTTTACACCAATATGACCTAAACGGCAGTGCCACAAATAAGTTGCACTATCATTATTAACTTTGCATCTTTTGGTTTCAATATTATGAATATGTGTATCACTACGATCGAGATCCAATGAACCATTTTCATTGGGTGTGTAACCATATAAGGTTTTATTCATGTAAACAGAACAACAATTTATTCTCTTACTTAAATGAATAACCGTATTGCAATAAACATGATCAAATCATACTCATGCTCAACGCAAACACCAAATAACACTTATTTAGGTTCAACACTAATCCCGAAAGTATAGGGAGTGTGCGATGATGATCATATCAATCTTGGAACCACTTCCAACACACATTGTTACTTCACCCTTAACTAGTCTCTGTTCATTCTGCAAATCCCATTTCGAGTTACTACTCTTAGCAACTGAACCAGTATCAAATACCGAGGGGTTGCTATGAACACTAGTAAAATACACATCAATAATCTGTATATCAAATATACCTTTGTTCACTTTGCCATCCTTCTTATCCGCCAAATACTTGGGGTAGTTCCGCTTCCAATGACCAATCCCTTTGCAGTAGAAGCACTCAATTTCAGGCTTAGGTCTAGACTTGGGTTTTTCACTTGAGCAGCAACTTGCTTGCCGTTCTTCTTGAAGTTCCCTTTACTTGAAACTAGTGGTTTTGTTTACATCAACAATTGATGCTTTTCTTGATTTCTACCTTCGTCGATTTCAGCATCGCGAAGAGCTTGGGAATCTTTTCCGTTATCCCTTGCGTATTATAGTTCATCACGAAGTTCTACTAACTTGGTGATGGTGACTAGAGAATTCTATCAATCACTATTTTCTCTGGAAGATTAACTCCCACTTGATTCAAGCGATTGTAGTACCCAGACAATCTGAGCACATGCTCACTGCTTGAGCTATTATCCTCCATCTTTTAGCTATAGAACTTGTTGGAGACTTCATATCTCTCAGCTCGGGTATTTGCTTGAAATATTAACTTCAACTCCTGGAACATCTCATATGTTCCATGACGTTCAAAACGTCTTTGAAGTCCCGATTCTAAGCCGTTAAGCATGGTGCACTGAACTATCAAGTAGTCATTATATTGAGCTAGCCAAACGTTCAGAACGTCTGCATCTGCTCCTGCAATAGGTCTGTCACCTAGAGGTGCATCAAGGACATAATTCTTCTGTGCAGCAATGGGGATAATCCTCAGATCACGGATCCAATCCGCATCATTGCTACTAACATTTTTCAACTTAGTTTTCTCTAGGAACATATAAAAATTAAACGGGGAGTAATATCGTGAGTTATTGATCTACAACATAGATATGCTAATACTACCAGGACTAAGTTCATGATAAATTAAAGTTCAATTAATCATATTACTTAAGAACTCCCACTTAGATAGACATCTCTTTAATCATCTAAGTGATCACGTGATCCAAATCAACTAAACCATAACCGATCATCACGTGAAATGGAATAGCTTTCAATGGTGAACATCATTATGTTGATCATATCTACTATATAATTCACGCTCGACCTTTCGGTCTCAGTGTTCTGAGGCCATATCTGCATATGCTAGGCTCGTCAAGTTTAACTTGAGTATTCTGCGTGTGCAAAACTGGCTTGCACCCGTTGTAGATGGACGTAGAGCTTATCACACCCGATCATCACATGGTGTCTGGGCACGACGATCTTTGGCAACGGTGCATAATTAGGGAGAACACTTTTATCTTGAAATTTAGTGAGAGATCATCTTATAATGCTACCTTCAATCAAAGCAAGATAAGATGCATAAAAGATAAACATCACATGCAATCAATATAAGTGATATGATATGGCCATCATCATCTTGTACTTGTGATCTCCATCTCCGAAGTACCGTCATGATCACCATCGTCACCGGCATGACACCTTGATCTCCATCGTAGCATCATTGTCGTCTCGCCAATCTTATGCTTCCACGACTATTGCTACCGCTTAGTGATAAAGTAAAGCATTACAGCGCGGTTGCATTGCATACAATAAAGCGACAACCATATGGCTCCTGCCAGTTGCCGATCACTCAGTTACAAAACATGATCATCTCATACAATAAAATTTAGCATCATGTATTGACCATATCACATCACAACATGCCCTGCAAAAACAAGTTAGACGTCCTCTACTTTGTTGTTGCAAGTTTTACGTGGCTGCTACGGGCTTAGCAAGAACCATTCTTACCTACGCATCAAAACCACAATGATAGTTTGTCAAGTTGGTGCTGTTTAAACCTTCGCAAGGACCGGGCGTAGCCACACTCGATTCAACTAAAGTTGGAGAAACTGACACCCGCCAGCCACCTATGTGCAAAGCACGTTGGTAGAACCAGTCTCGCGTAAGCGTACGCGTAATGTCAGTCCGGGCCGCTTCATCCAACAATACCGCCGAACCAAAGTATGACATGCTGGTAAGCAGTATGACTTATATTACCCACAACTCACTTGTGTTCTACTCGTGCATATAACACCAATGCATAAAACCAGGCTCGGATGCCACTGTTGGGGAACGTAGTAATTTCAAAAAAATTCGTATGCACACGCAAGATCATGGTGATGCATAGTAACAAGAGGGGAGAGTGTTGTCTGTGTACCCTCGTAGACCGGCAACGGAAGCGTTGACACAACGTAGAGGAAGTAGTCGTATGTCTTCCCAATCTGAACGATCCAAGTACCGAACGTACGGCACCTCCGAGTTCTGCACACGTTCAACACGGTGACGTCCCTTGAGCTCCGATCCAGCCGAGTGTTGAGGGAGAGTTTCGTCAGCACGAAGGCGTGATGACGGTGATCATGTTCTACCGATGCAGGGCTTCGCCTAAGCACCGCTACGATATGACCGAGGTGTAATATGGTGGAAGGGGGCACCACACACGGCTACGGAACGATCACGAAGATCAACTTGTGTGTCATGGGGTGCCCCCTTGCCCCCGTATATAAAGGAGGGAGGGGGGAGGTGCGGCCGGCCCCTAGGGGTGCGCCTGGAGGAGTCCTACTCCCACCGGGAGTAGGACTCCCCCCTCTTGCCTTGTTGGAGAAGGAAAGGGGAAGGGGGTAAGAGGAAAGGGGGGCGCCCCCCCCCTTTCCTTGTCCTATTCAGACTAGGGAGGGAGGGGGCGCGCGGCCTGCCCTGGCCGGCCCTCCTCTTCTCCCTTAGGGCCCATGTAGGCCCATTAACCCGGGGGGGGGTCCGGTAACCCCCCCGTACTCCGGTAAAATCCCGATTTCACCCGGAACGATTCCGATATCCAAATATAGGCTTCCAATATATCAATCTTTATGTCTCGACCATTTCGAGACTCCTCGTCATGTCCGTGATCACATCTGGGACTCCGAACAACATTCGTTACATCAAAACACAAAAACCCTAATTACGATCGTCACCGAACTTTAAGCGTGCGGACCCGACGGGTTCGAGAACTATGTAGACATGACCGAGACACGTCTCGGGTCAATAACCAATAGCGGAACCTGGATGCTCATATTGGCTCCTACATATTCTACGAAGATCGTTATCAGTTAGACCGCATAACAACATACGTTGTTCCCTTTGTCATCGGTATGTTACTTGCCCGAGATTCGATTGTCGGTATCTCAATACCTAGTTCAATCTCGTTACCGGCAAGTCTCTTTACTCGTTCCGTAATACATCATCCCGCAACTAACTCATTAGTTGCAATACTTGCAAGGCTTAAGTGATGTGCATTACCGAGAGGGCCCAGAGATACCTCTCCGACAATCGGAGTGACAAATCCTAATCTCGAAATACGCCAACCCAACAAGTACCTTCGGAGACACCTGTAGATCACCTTTATAATCACCCAGTTACGTTGTGACTTTTGGTAGCACACAAAGTGTTCCTCTGGTAAATGGGAGTTGCATAATCTCATAGTCATAGGAACATGTATAAGTCATTAAGAAAGCAATAGCAACAAACTAAACGATCAAGTGCTATGCTAACGGGATGGGTCAAGTCAATCACATCATTATCCTAATGATGTGATCCCGTTAATCAAATGACAACTCATGTCTATGGTTAGGAAACTTAACCATCTTTGATTCAACGAGCTATTCAAGTAGAGGCATACTAGTGACATACTATTTGTCTATGTATTCAGACATGTATTATGTTTCCTGTTAATACAATTCTAGCATGAATAATAAACATTTATCATGGTATAAGGAAATAAATAATAACTTTATTATTGCCTCTAGGGCATATTTCCTTCACTTAGCGGGAGGAAAATACTTAGAGATAAATGCATCTTTGCACTTATTCCATGAATCAATACTATTTTTAGGCAAAGACGAAAACCAAGGTTTAGCATGCTCTCTAAGCGAAAATGGAAATAGCTTAAGTTTAACAATATCATTATCCACATCTTTCTTCTTTTGCATATCTCACAAATCAACAAAGCTGTTTAGATGGGTAGCGGCATCTTCATTAGGAAGGCCAGAAAATGGATCTTTCATGACAAGATTAAGCAAAGCAGTATTAATTTCACAAGATTTAGCATCGATAAGAGGAGCAATCGGAGTGCTAATAAAATCATTATTGTTGGTATTGGCAAAGTCACATAATTTAGTATTATCTTGAGCCATCGTGACAAGCAAGCAATACAACACACAAGCAAACAAGAAACAAGCAAAAGGGGCAAACTGAAAAGAGAAGGGGAACGGAAAAAGAGGGCTAATAAAACGGCAAGGGTGAAGTGGGGGAGTGGAAAACGAGAGGCAAATGGAAAATAATGTAATGCGAAGGATAAGAGTTGTGATGGGTACTTGGTATGTCTTGACTTGGCGTAGATCTCCCCGCCAACGGCGCCAGAAATCCTTCTTGCTACCTCTTGAGCACTCCGTTGGTTTTCCCTTGAAGAGGAAAGGGTGATACAGCAAAGCAGTGTAAGTATTTCCCTCAGTTTTTGAGAACTAAGGCATCAATCCAGTAGGAGGCTACGCGCGAGTCTGTCGCACCTACACAAAACAAATAAATCTTTGCAACCAACACGATAAGGGGTTGTCAATCCACACATAGTATATAGGCATCACATCCAAGACAAGTGGACCGACTCCTGCCTGCATCTACTACTATTACTCCACACATCGACCGCTATCCAGCATGCATCTAGAGTATTAAGTTCATAAGAACAAAGTAACACCTTAAGCAAGATGACATGATGTAGAGGGATAAACTCATGCAATATGATATAAACCCCATATTTTTATCCTTGATGGCAACAATACAATACGTGTCGTTTCCCTTTGTTTCACTGGGATCGAGCACTGCAAGATTGAACCCAAAGCTAAGCACTTCTCCCATAGCAAGAAAGATCAATCTAGTAGGCCAAACCAAACTGATAATTTGAAGAGACTTGCAAAGATAACCAATCATACACAAAAGAATTCATAGAAGATTCAAATATTGTTCATCGATAATCTTGATCATAAACGCACAATTCATCGGATCTCGACAAACACACTGCAAAAGAAGAGTTACATCGAATAGATCTCCAAGAGAATCAAGGAGAACTTTGTATTGAGATCCAGAGAGAGAGAAGAAGCCATATAGCTACTAGCTATGGACCCGAAGGTCTGAGGTAAACTACTCACACATCATCGGAGGAGCCATGGAGTTGATGTAGAGGCCCTCCGTGATCAATGCCCCCTCCGGAGGAGCTCCGGAAAAGGCCCCAAGATGGGATCTCTTGGGTACAGAAGGTTGCGGCAGTGGAATTAGGTTTTCGTGGTGCTCCGGGATGTTTGCGGGTACGGGATATATATATATATATATATATATATATATATATATATATATATATATATATATATATATATGAGGAAGAAGTAGGTCGATGCAGCAACGAGGGGCCCATGAGGGTGGAGGGCACGCCCAGGGGGGGTAGGCGCACCCCCTGCCTCGTGGCCTCCTCGTTGATTGCTTGGCGTCCACTCCAAGTCCTCTGGGTCACGTTTGTTCCAAAAATCACGCTCTCGAAGGTTTCATTCCGTTTGGACTCAGTTAGATATTCCTTTTCTACGAAACACTAAAATAGGCAAAAAAACTGCAATTTGGGCTAGGCCTCCGGTTAATAGGTTAGTCCCAAAAATAATATAAAAGTGTAAAATAAAGCCCATTAACATCCAAAACAAATAATACAATAGCATGGAGTAATCAAAAATTATAGATACGTTGGAGACGTATCATAGGTCTACAATGAACTACTCACGCATCATCGGAGAGGCAGCAATGAGGATGATGAACCCCTCCGTGATTCTGTCTAGATTGGATCTAGTGTTTCTAGAACTTGCGGCGGCTAGAATTGATTTTCGTCGACTCCCCTAGGGTTTTTGGAATATTGGGGTATTTATAGAGCAAAGTGGTGGTGCGGGAGGCCACCGAGGTGGGCACAACCCACCTGGGCGAGCCTGGGCCCCCCTCGCGGCACCCCTCAGGTGCTTCTCTGGCCCATCTGGTGTCTTCTGGTCCAAAAAAATTCCACAAAAAGTTTCACTACATTTGGACTCCATTTGATATTGATTTTCTACGATGTAAAAAATAGCAACTAGCACTTGGCACTATGACAATAGGGTAGTCCCAAAAAATGATATAAAATGATTGTAAAACATCCAGGAATGATAATATAATAGCATGGAACAATCAAATATTATAGATACGTTGGAGACATATCAGTGTCCCCAAGCTTAGTTCATGCTCGTCCTTGAGTAGGTAAATGATAAAAACGGAATTTTTGATGTGGAATGCTGCCTAACATGTTCATCACATATTCTTTCTTTTATAGCATGGACAGTTGGACTTTTATATGGTTCAAATAAATAGTCTAGTTTTTACATGAGGACTTTAATACTCAAGCACATTAACAAAGAACCATGTCTTTAAAAATATTGACACTAAAGCAAGTTATCCCTAGCCCATTATACTCAATCATATTGATCCATTCATGAAACACACTCGCATATTAGCTACACCCAATGGTCAAGTACGAGCATAATACCCCTTAGTTGGTGCTTTATAAGATAAGATGGAGAGTCAAGTAAAAATAAAAATTGCATAAAGTAAATAGAAAGGCCCTAGTGGAGTGAAGTAGGGATTTGTAGAGGTGCTAGAGTGGAAAGGGAAAAAGATAGAGATAAATTTTTTTGGGTGGCATGATTTTCCTCTCAACGAAAACGATAGAGTAGTTCCCAATACTTTCCATGCTAGATACATCATTGGCAGTTCCCAAACATAAAATAAAGTTTATTCCTTGTTCCACCATACTTTCACATTCAACGGCTAACCGAATCCACGGGTGCCATCCATACCAACACTTTCCATGGAATTTATTACTTAACAACATAAAGTAAATTCATTTTTCATTTCAGGACCGGGCATCCCTAATACCTTTGTCGTACTCTCGCACAATGAAAAGTGAATAAACACTCATCTTGAGAATGACACATCTAGCATGGAAATATATCAGCCACCCACTCCCGTTTCATGAGCGGTACGAGCACACAGAAGAAAAATTTATTTTGAAAATTTGAGATGACACATACAAATTTGCTTAGAACGGCAATAGAATACCGCATATAGGTAGGTATAGTGGACTCATGTGGCAAAAACTAGTTTAAAGGATTTTGGATGCACAATTAGTGATCATACTTAGTTCTAATGAAGGCTAGCAAAAGATTGAGAAGCATCCAACCAAGAAATGAAAAATCTCATAAGCGAGCATTAAGCATAACTAACACCGAATAATGCACCACAAGTAGGATGTAATTCCATTGCAGAACTATTGACTTCCGTGCTTGCATAGGGAATCACAAACCTTAACACCAATATTCTTACTAAAGCATAATTATTCATCAACATGACTCACATATCACTATCACCATATCTCAAAATTATTACAAAGAATCAAGTTTATTTTGTCCAATGATCTTCATGAAAGTTTTTATTATATCCTCCTTGGATATCTATCACTTTGGAACTAGTTTCATATGTTGCTTTTAATAAGCTCAAACAAATATAAGTGAAGAACATGAGCATCACATTTCTTTCTCTCAGATTAATCTAAGTGAAGCATGAGAGAATTTCTTCAAAGATAACAAAGCACATCGTGCTCAAAAGGATATAAGTGAAGCACTAGAACAATTCCAAGCCTCTAAAAAAATTTAAGTGAAGCATAGCAGCAAGCATAGCATAATTTGGATCTCCAAAATAGGTGTGTACAGCGAGGATGCTTATTAAAAATTAAAAGAAAAAATAATAAAAGACTCATATCATACAAGACGCTCCAAGCAAAACTCATAATATGTGACGAATAAAAATATAGTTTCAAGTAAAATACCGATGGTTGTTAGAAGAAGGAGGGGATGCCACTCGGGGGCATCCCTGAGCTTAGTTGCTTGATACTTCTTGAATGTTATCTTGGCGTGCCTCGGACATCCCCAAGCTTAGCCTTTTGCTAATCCTTATTCCTTCATCTATCGCGATCTCACCCAAAACTTGAAAACTTCACTCACACAAAACTCAACAAAACTTTGTGAGATCCATTAGTATAAGAAAGCAAATCACTACTTTAAGTACTATTACAAACCCATTCATATTTTGTTATTGTATTATATCTACTATATTTGAACTTTTCCATGGCAAAAACTCTTTAAAGGAAACCATAGAATCATCAAAACAAGCACATAACACAACGAAAACAAAACCTGTCAAAAAACAGAATAGTCCGTAGCAATCTGAATATTTCGAATACTTCTATAACTCCAAAATTTCCTAAAAATTAGGACAACGTAGGCAATTTGTATATTAATCTTCTGCTAAAAGAATCAGTATTTTATCGCGCTTATGTTAAAAATGAAAATTATTTTCCTGGGCGCAAAAGGTTCTGTTTTTCAGCAAGATCAAGTCAACTATCACCCAACATGATCCCAAAGGATTTTCTTGGCACAAACACTAATTAAAACACAAGAAACACAATCATAACAGTAGCATAATTGTGCAAACACTCAAGAACAGGAAGAGAAAGAAAAAATAAATTTTATTCATTGGGTTACCTCCCAACAAGCGCTATCGTTTTATGCCCCTAGCTAGGCATAAGATTTCAATGATGCTCACATGAAAGATAATAATTGAAACACAAAGAGAGCATCATAAAACATGTGACAAACACATTTAAGTCTAACGTAGTTCCTATGCATAGGGATGTTATAATCAAACAAATTATCAAGACAAGAAATATCTAGCATATGCAAAAGAGAGGAATAAAACATTGAAAATCTCGACATAACGAGAGGTAATTTAGTAACATGAGAATTCCTACAACCATATTTTCCTGTCTCATAATAATTACATGTAGGATCATACTCAAATTCAACAATATAGCAATCATATAAAAATTTCTTTCCATGATCCACATGCATAAAAGTCTTATAATCTTTCAAGATAGTGGGATTAACATCAACTAAAGTCATGAGCTCTCCAAACCCACTTTCAATATTATTGCAAACATATTCATCATGCGGTTTAAATAAACTTTCAAGATCACAAGAATCATTATCACCCCAACCATGATCATTGCAAAAAGTAGCGGAGATAGCAAAATTAGCGTCCCCAAGCTTAGGGTTTTGCATATTATTAGCACAATTGACATTAATAGAATTTATAGTAAAATCATAGCATTCACACTTTTCATTCAAGGAGCTACCATGAATCACTTCATAACTTTCTTCATCACAAATTTTAGATTCAGGAATCTCAAGCAAAATTTCATAAAGATAATCTAGTGCACTCAACTCACTAGAAATTGGTTCATCATGATTGGATCTTTTAAAAAGATTACCAAGTGGATGGGGATCCATATCAATATATTTTTAGCAAGCAAAGATGCAATCATATAGAAGGCACATGGCAACACAAGAAAAAAATATCAAGCAAGAAAAATACAAACAAAAAGAAGGCGAATAAAAAGGAAAAAAAATGTAGTGGGGGAGATGGAAATGAGAGGCAAATGGAAAATAATGTAAATTGCAAGTAGATGAGATTTGTGTTTAGGAACCTGGTAGATGTTGGTGATGTCTCCCGAGCAACGGCACCAGAAATTCCTTTTGATGCGGCTTGAACTACGTCGGTATTACCCCAAAGAGGAAGGGATGATCCAGCATAGATATGGTAGGTATTTCCCTCAGTGATGAGACCAAGATTATCAAACCAGTAGGAGAACCACGCAACACCATGTAAACAACTCCAGCACACAAAGAACAAATACCTGCAACCCGATGTAAGAGAGGGGTTGTCAATCCCTCACGGGTAAAAAGATATGTAAAAATGTAGTAGATTGGATAAATAGATCTCGCAGGGACACGATATAAAATACGTAAATAAAAATTGTAGCAAGGTATTTTTGTATTTTTGGATTAATAGATCTATAAACAAAAGTAAATAAAAATAGATCGCGAAGGCAAATATAATAAAGAAGAGACCCGGGGGCCATAAATTTTGCTAGTGGCTTCTCTCGAGAAAATTGCAACGGTGGGTAAACAATTTACTGTTGGGCAATTGATAGAACTTCAAATAATCATGACGATATCTAGGCAATGATCATTATATAGGCATCATGTCCAAGATTAGTAGACGGGCCACTGCCTGCATCCACTACTATTACTCCACATATCGACTGCTATCGAGCATGCATCTAGTGTATCAAGTTCATGGAGAAACTGAGTAATCCAATAAGAGCGATGACATAATGTAGACAAGATCTATTTGTGTAGAAACAGACCCCATCTTGTTATCCTTAATGGCAATGATACACACGTGTCGTTTCCCCTTCTGTCACTAGGATCAAGCACTGTAAGATCGAACCCACCACAAAGCACCTCTTCCCATGGAAAAAAAATCGATCTAGTTGGCCTAACTAAACCAAAGATTCGAAAAAGAAATATGAGGCTATAAGTAATCATGCATATCTGAGATCAAATAACTCAAATAACTTTCATGGATAAAAACATGGATCTGATCATAGACTCAAAGTTCATCAGATTCCAACAAACACACCGCAAAAAGAGTTACATCAAATAGATCTCCAAGAGACCATTGTACCGAGAATGAAAAGCGAGAGAGGAAGCCATCTAGCTACTAGCTACGGACCTGTAGGTCTACAATGAACTACTCACGCATCATCGGAGAGGCACCAATGAGGATGATGAACCCCTCCATGATGGAGTCTAGATTGGATCTGGTGGTTCTGAAACTTGCGATGGCTGGAATTGAATTTCGTCGATCCCCTAGGATTTCTGGAATATTGGCGTATTTATAAAGCAAAGAGGCGGTGTGGGAGGCCACTGAGGTGGGCATAGCCCACCTAGGTGCGCCTGGGGTCCAGGCGCACCCTGGTGGGTTGTGCCCTCCTCCGGGCACCCCCGGGTGCTTCTCTGGCCCATCTGGTGTCTTCTGGTCCAAAAAATCCACAAAAAGTGTCGCTGCATTTGGACTCCGTTTGATATTGATTTTTTGCGATGTAAAAAACAAGCAAAAAACAGCAACTGGCACTTGGCACTATGTCAATGGGTTAGTCCCAAAAAAATGACATAAAATGATTGTAAAACATCCAAGAATGATAATATAATGGCATGGAACAATCAAAAATTATAGATACATTGGAGACGTATCACAAGATGAATTGCTATTGAATAATATATTGAGTAATGATAATAATTGGACACTTCCTGAACCTACTCGTAAGCCAACTCCAAAGAAAAGGGGTATTCTATTTCTCAGTCCTGAAGATATGCAAGAGGCAAAGAAATTTATGAAAGAAAAAGGTATTAAAGCTTAAGATGTTAAGAATTTACCGCCTATTGAAGAAATACATGGTCTTGATAACCCGACACAGGTAGTAGAGGTAAACTCTCTCCATAGATTTGATGAAGGTGATATTCCTCATAATAAGTTTGGTA
>NC_041392.1:670616808-670617356 GCF_002162155.2 Triticum dicoccoides
TTAATGCTTGGATGAGTTTGATAATTCTATTGTCAAACAAGAAAACTTCAATGCTTATGTTAGTAGACAACTGAAATGTAATGCTTACATGCTTGACCACTTGGGTGATTATATGAGTAGAACCGTTAATGATCTTAAGCTTATTAGTAAACATGCTTCCATGGTTACAACTCAAGTAGAACAAGTAATTAAGGCACATGATGATTTGCTTAATGAGTTGAATAATAAGAATAATGATAATGTTGTTAGGGTTATGACTAGAGGTGGTAAGATGACCCAGGAACCTTTGTATCCTGAAGGCCATCCTAAGAGAATTGATTAAGATTCTTAGAGAGTTAATACTAATGCACCTAGTCCTTCTAATAAAAATAAAAAGAAAACTGATAGGACTTTGCATGCTTCTAGTGAACTTGTTGTTGATACACGTGAGAATCCCAATGATATTTCTATTTTTGATACTGAGACACAATCTGGTATTAAACATGAACCTAGTTATAATGTTAATAATGATGTTCATGTTGATGCTCAACCTAGTAATGATAATGAAG
>NC_041392.1:670617459-670617993 GCF_002162155.2 Triticum dicoccoides
AGAGATTGAACCTGCTGTTGATCTTGATAACCCACAATCAAAGAATCAACGTTATGATAAGAGAGACTTTGTTGCTAGGAAACATGGTAGAGAAAGAGAACCATGGGTTCAGAAATCCATGCCCTTTCCTCCTAAGCCATCCAAGAAAAAGGATTATGAGGATTTTGAGCGCTTTGCTAAAATGATTAGACCTATCTTTCTGCGTATGCGTTTGATTGATATGCTTAAAATGCCTCCTTATGCTAAGTATATGAAAGATATTGTTACAAATAAAAGAAAGATACCGAAAGCTGAAATTTCCACCATTCTTGCTAATTATACTTTTAAGGGTGGAATACCAAAGAAACTTGTAGATCTAGGAGTACCAACTATACCATGCTCCATTAAAAGAAACTATGTTAAAACTGCTTTATGTGATCTTGGAGCCGGTGTTAGTGTTATGCCTTTCTCTTTATATCGTAGACTTGAATTGAATAAGTTGACACCTACTAAAATTTCTTTGCAAATGGCTGATAAATCAACTACTATACCTAT
>NC_041392.1:670618003-670627149 GCF_002162155.2 Triticum dicoccoides
GATATTTGTGAGGATGTGCCTATTGTGGTTGCAAACGTTACTATTTTAACAGACTTTGTTATTCTTGATATTCCCGAGGACGACAGTATGTCGATCATCCTTGGTAGACCTTTTTTGAATACTGCAGGGGCTGTTATTGATTGCAACAAAGGTAATGTCACTTTTCATGTTAATGGTAGTGAGCATACGGTACACTTTCTAAAGAAACAACCTCAGGTTCATAGTACCAATTCTATTGCAAAAATTTCAACTACTACTATTGGAGGTTTTGAATTCCCTCTTCCTACTGTCAAAAGAAATATGATATTCTTATTGTTGGGGACATGCATATCCCCGTTGAGGTAACATAGTGTTATTAAAAAATTCTCCGATTTCATGTCATTCAGAAGAAGTTTGTTAATAAGACTTGATCAACCTTGTTAATGGGTTCCTCTTGATGAGCATGAGATGGATGAATCTAGAAAGCACAACCTTCTGGATCCACCTTTTACTTTCTGTTATTTAGGTTAAATAAAGCAAGAAAAATAGTATTTTCTATCTATTTTCTGAATTGTCCATCAAATAAAAAATGTCTTGAGAATAAAAGTTCTCCAAATGCCCTAAAAATTTAATATGATTTTTTATAGAATATTTTAGAATTTTTGGCACTAAACATGCACCAGGGGGTGCACCAGTGGTCCACAAGGGTGGAGGGCGCACCCCCTGCCTTGTGGGTCCCACGTGGGTCCCCTCCCCTTATTCCAGCACCCATCCACTTTGTCTTCCTCCAGGAAAAAATCATCCCATAGCTCAAACCCGTGTTCTAGCTCATTTTGCTGCCATTTTCGATCTCCTTGCTCAAAGCTCCATTCACAAAACTACTTTGAGGGATTGGTCTTCGGTATGTGACTCCTCCAATGGTCCAATTAGTTTTTGTTCTAGTGCTTTATTTATTCCAAATTTTTGCTGCTATGGTGACCCTGTTCTTGAGCTTGCATGTCAAATTTATATGGTCCAAAGTAGTTTTGATGCATGATTTAGCATCTAGACACTTGCAGGAGTAGTTTCTATCAATATTGTTGAGTTTGGTTCACTTTTATTTTGAGTCACTAAAAATTTCAGAAATTTCCAGAGGAAGAAAATGATGAGAGATTGTTGAGAGGCTCTTCGAGCCAAGGTTCGAAGGAAAAAGAAAATGAGGAGAAGGAGAAGCCCAAGTACAATCTTTCTCGCACCACGGAGGTTCGGCCGTGTGAATGGCCATGTGATGCATTCTTGGAGGTGGCCGGAATTTATGAGGATTTCTATTATTTGGCTGGGAATGTAGGCCTCACCATCTTTCTCCACGATAAGTGTGAACAGTAACTCCTACTCATTAATACTTTCGTGCAAAATTTTCACTTTCATGCTAGGAGATCACCACCCACGGTAGAGTTTCACTTATATGATGAGCATAAGGATATGACACTTTATGAATTTTGTGAGGTTTGTAAATTACCTTTTGAGGGCAGCATCGAGGAACCACATCCTAGAGATGTGGAAGATTTCATTGATGAAGTTACCGTAGGGGAAGGGAGAGAGGTGTCGAAAGCGAGAGTCTCTAGTTTACATTTTCCTGTTCTACGCTACTACTCATTATTTGCTAGGAGATGTTTAATTGGTCGCGGGGACAGTGGAGGACTTAGTGCTCCTGACCTTGCCATTTTTTGCCATGCTTTACTTCATGATAGAACTTTCAATTTAGGCGCAACGGTTGCTAGAAGGTTGAGTTCAAACCGTACAAAGGATCCTATTTTCGGAGGTATCTTCGCCTCCCGTCTTGCTAGACGCTTCGAGATACCCATTAGGCATGATGAAAAGGAGGAGAAGATACTACCCACTATATACTTAGATTATGAAAGCATGGTAGCACATAATTTTATTCTCTATGATAAGGAAAAGCGACTCATCTATAACCTGGTATTTAGGGAAGATACTTTTCAGATTATTACCTTGCCTGTAACTGCTTTGTTCGATATTCATTCAGGCTGGTACTTCGTTTTGCCCGCGGACATTCATGCATAATGGGAAGGGACGCGATCCCCAGTTCCTGAGCCAGAACCATCACCTGATCCATATCAGCAATCTATTTATCAATGGGAGCCATTTGAGCTCGTGAACCAATGGAACACCCAGGATCCTCCTCAATACACCGGAGAGGGCTACATTGATCCATGGGTTTAGACCAACTTAGGCCAAAAGCCTAAGCTTGCGGGAGTACATATTTCTCACCTACATTACATTCATGCTCACACATTCACTTCAGTTGTCGGTGCTCATACTTTTTCATTGTATTATCCATATTAGTTTATTCCTTTTTCTCGCTTTCTTATTTTGTGTTTGAAAAACCTTGAAAAAAACAAAAAAAATTAGTTGTAGTTTAGTTTACTTTCCATGTTCACTTAGTTGTAGTATTTAAAGAAAACCCAAAAAAGATTTCTCATTCTTCTTTTGCTTGTTGGGAACTTTTCCGTGTAAATAGTTTTTCTTGTTTTACTTTCTTCAGAAAATCAAAAACTCCAAAAACATTTTGGTGTGTTTCTTTGAAATTCTTTTCCTTTCTATGGGGGTCAGTAGGAGAAGACCACGATGAAATATTGAGTGACTCTCATATGCATTATTGTTGATCTAACAGAGAACCCATATTACCTTGTCTTCTCCTTTTAATAAATGTTTGTAGATTCTAGCTTAGTCCAATGCACGTGCACTATTATTATTATACACACCATTCGGTCGTGCAAGTGAAAGACAACAATGACGATATATGGTGAAATGATTGAGATGAGGAAAAGCTGGTATGAACTCGACCTATCTTGTTTTTGTAAATATGATTAGTTCATTATTCCTGATTCAACCTATTATGAATGACACATGTTTGCAATGACAATTAGAGATTATAGTTACTCATGCCATGCTTAATTAGCTAGGAGTCTGTAATGGTTTACCTTGCGTGCCAACATGCTTTTAAAATGGTTGTGATGTAGTATGATAGGATGGTATCCTCCTTTGAATGATTCGAGTGGCTTGACTTGGCACATGTTCACACATGTAGTTGAAACAAAATCAACATAGCCTCCACGATATTTATGTTCATGGTAATTTATATCCTACTCATACTTCCATTCAATGTTGGTTAATATCAATTCATGTTTACGACTGTTGTCGCTCTCTAGTTGGTCGCTCCCTAGTCTTTTTCTAGCCTTCACTTGTACTAAGAGGGAATGCTGCTTGTGCATCCACTTCCATAAACCCAAAGTTGTTCCATATGAGTCCATACCTACCTAAATGCGGTATTTACCTGCCGTTCCAAGTAAATTTGCACGTGACAAACTCTAAACCTTCAAATGATAATCTATTTTGTATGCTCGAATCGCTCATGTGGTAACTAGGGCTGTCAATATCTTCCATGCTACGTGGGTTATTCTCACGATGAGTGGACTCCGCTCATCATTCATGAGAAAATAGCTGGTAATCGGGATGCCTGATACATCTCCAACGTATCTATAATTTTTGATTGTTCCATGCTATTATATTATCATTCTTGGATGTTTTATAATAATTTTATAGTCATTTTATATCATTTTTTCATACTAACCTATTGCTATAGTGCCAAGTGCGAGTTGATGTTTTCTGCATGTTTTTTTACATCACAGGAAAACAATAACAAACATAGTCCAAACGCAGTGAATATTTTTGAGGATTTTTTTTGGCCTAGAAGACATCCAATGGGCCGGAGAAGCGCCTAGGGGGTGCTCCGAGGGGAGCAAAACTCACCAGGGTGTGCCTGGAGACCCAGGCGCGCCCTGGTGGGTTGTTCCCACCTCGGGTGCCCCCTGAACCGACTCTTTGCTCTATAAATACCACAATATTCTAAAAACCATAGGGGAGTCGACGAAAATCAATTCCAGCCGCCGCAGAGTCCAGAACAACCAGATCCAATCTAGACATCATCATGGAGGGGTTCACCACTTCCATTGGTGCCTCTCCGATGATGCGTGAGTAGTTCTTTGTAGAACTTCGGGTCCATAGTTAGTAGCTAGATGGCTTCCTCTCTCTCGTTTGACTCTCAATACAATGGTCTCTTGGAGATCCATGTGATGTAACTCTTTTTGTGGTGTGTTTGTTGGGATCCGATGAACTTTGAGTTTATGATCAGATCTATGTTTTTATCCATGGAAGTTATTTGAATCTTCTTGTAGCGATCCGACCTCAAACGGTCAAATCTCTGTGTATAAGTGTCATCCCTGGATCGGTAATGCTGACACACACAGTACTCAAGGATTTATATCAGAGTTCAATCACACACTTATTACGTCGAATGTCTCAAAAGAGAGTACTTATTACAATAATATGGCTAAAGGCCATCTAAAGAAGATAACAGCGGAAGCTTCGAAGGTAAAATGAGTCCATCAACTCCAATGGCATAGTTGAGTGCATGACTAACGACCTAGCGCACCTTTCTCTTCGTCTGAAAACTCTGCAACATAATATGTTGCAGCTTGTGTAGGTCAGGACATGGAATATGTTGGCAAGATAACACTATAGAGCAAAGAACAAGTAGCGGCTATAACTATATGCATATGTGGCTAGTGGAGGCTCTATGGATATTTTTGCAGAAAGCTAGTTTTTCCCTACAATAAAGGAATAGATTTTATTTAACTACAAAGTTTGTTGAAAACATTGAGAAGGTTCCTCCAACTCAATCCCAAATTAATAAATCATCAACCCAGCAAATTAATTAAATAGAGTGATGAGATCAAATCAATAATTCAAGTACCAGATACTCAAGATGTCCATAACCGGGGACACGACTAACCATGATTACTTTATGCACTCTGCAGAGATTTGCGCACTTTTCCCCACAAGACTCGATCTCCTCCGTTGGATTTCTCGCACTACATGGTGTTTGAGAGACGGATGACCGAGACATAGTATTTCAGATGCATTAACTCTTTACTCTGGGTAGACAGTACCACCTACATCCCCTACATCTACTAGCCTACCACTAAAAGAGGTCACACAACATACTCAACTATGCCAGAGCCCATAATGGCTTGTGGCTGCACACGGAAGTTTCCAGCATGAATAATCTTATGATCCCTTTGGGCCTGGGTGGCAAACCATAAGATGATCACACGGGTACTACGGGATATCCCAGGACAACACTGGATTGCTCCAGGTGCCCTGACAACCGCTGGGTGCTCCAGGGTGCCTCAACCAATCCACCCAGATGTGTATTAAAGTAGCCACCTTAAGTTTAACCATTAATTAAAAATCTCACATCTTTGATGGATCACTCAAACCCAAACTACGTCTACAAGCATAGCATAGCAGTATAAGCATAACGTAGAAGTAACTCCCAGGGTTTGGAATAAAGACAATAGGTTCTACCTCATCACTACTTCCCAATACCAACAAGTATTCAAGTCCTAACCATGTAGTGTTTGAGGATTGAAACTAATGCATAAAACTGGGTAATAAAGGGCTATGATCAAAGCGTTACTTGCCTTGCCGGCGATCTAAAACCCTAGCGACTCATAGTAGCATGCTTCGCACTCCGGAAACTCTATCCTGAACAAACAATAACATACATAAGCACTCAAGCATAAGATGCAAGGGTAAAACTCAAATGAAAAGATCCAAACTGAAAGTTCAACTGAAGAGCTTCAATTTGCAAAAAGAATCAACCAAATCGGAGCTACGAAACTCAAACTACGATCAAAAGAAGTTCGAATTCAAATCTGCTTGCACCCAAATTTTCATTTTTCAAAACCATGTTCAAGTTGGTTATCTAGAAAGAGGGGAACAAGACGATGATTTTGGCACTGGTTTCACTGGATTTGGACAAGCGAGCAAAACGTTCCGAGGGTTTGAAGAGCAGGGACTAAACTGTGATAAAATTAATCATGGATAGGTCCCTGGCCGAAAATAAAATAAAAGAAAAACCCTAACGAACGAACGTTCACTATGAAACCCTAACGAACGAAGACGTTCGCTACCGAGGACTAACGGACGAACGTACGCAATTTAAAACCGATCGGAAAACCGAGAGAAAACCCTAAAAAACTAAACCGGAGAAAAAGCGAGGGAAAATTCGGTTCGGGTTTTTACCGGTCAACCAGGTAAAAGTCGTTGGCGGCAATGGCGGGATTCGACAAACGGCATGGCAGGGCTTGGGCGGCGGCGCAGCTCGGCGGCGACGGCGGCACGGGCGTCGGCTGCAGCGGGAAGCGGTGGCGACGCTTGTGGCGAGGCGGTGGTGGTGCGAGCTTGCGGCGGCGGGGCGAGGGGGGAGGGGCGGCGGCGGCGGCTCCTTATAAAGGCCCGAGGGGGGGGCGTGGGTTGTGGAGGGGGCAAGGCGGCGGGGCGGTGCGTGTCCCAGTCGGACACGGCGTCGGCGGCGGCGGGAGACCGCCTCGCGGTCGGGGGCGACACGGGCGAGGAGCTGGGCCGCGGCCTACTCGGTTGGGCCTTGGACCCGATCAGGCGAGAAGATGTTTTTTTGAATAAAATCTTGCCGAAAAAAATCCTAATAAAATATAAAAAAATTCTAAAAATACCAGAAACAATTTTCGCCATCTAAACCTATTATTTAGAACAAAGTGAACATTTTTCTGGCCTAAAAATGCAATTTTAAAAAGTACACATTTTTCTAAATTCAAATAAAAAGGCGAATGAAATATAAATTTGATTTTAAAGTTTCTCCTCCAATATTCCACTCTTTTGAAGAAGTCATATTATCTTCTCTCTTTTATTTTGAATATTTGAGATAATTGGAGAGAAAAATATTAAAATCAAATTGATCCTCTTTTCAAATTTGAGAAAATTCAAATATGAAAATTTATGAAATCCCCAACTCTCTCCTTGGGTCCTTGAGTTGCTTAAGATTTCTAGGATCACAACCAAAATGCAAATAAAAATATGATATATATGCATATGATGACCTATGTATAACATCAAAATTGAAAATTGGGATGTTACAAACCTACCCCCCTTAAGATGAATCTCGCCCTCGAGATTCGGGTCGGCTAGAGAATAGGTGTGGGTGGTCTTTCTATAGGTCTTCTTCTAACTCCCAGGTGGCTTCATTCTCGGTTTGGTGGCTCCAGTGAAGTTTGCAAAATTTGATAAACATGTTGTGGGTAACTCGGCTGGCAAACTCAAGAATCTTGACGGGTTTCTCCTTGTAGGTCATATCACTCTCCAACTAAATTTCTTCTAGGGGCACTGTATCTCTTAGAGGAATATCGGCCATCGCATCATGGCACTTCTTCAACTAGGAAACGTGAAACACATCGTGAACTCCTGGCAATCCTTCTGGTAAGTCCAATTTGTAGGCAACTTCTCCCATACGTTCCAGAACTCGATATGGTCCTACAAATCTCTGGGCTAACTTCCTTTAACTACAAATCATTTAACTCCTCGCAATGGTGACACACGAAGATATGCTCTGTCCCCAATTTCATAAACTACCTCCTTGCATTTAGTATCGGCATAACTCTTCTACCTGGACTAAGCTACTTTCAATCTATCTCGAATCAACTTAACCTTCTCTTCAGACTCTTTGATCGAATCTGGTCCAAACAACTGACAGTCTCCAACTTCATCCCACATTAACGGTGTCCTGCATCTCCTTTCATACAAGGCTTCAAAAGGGGCAATCTTCAAACTAGCCTGATAACTATTGTTGTATGAGAACTCTGCGTAAGGTAAATTGTCATCCCATCTAGATCCATAATCTAGCGCACAAGCTCTCAACATGTCCTCCAGAATCTGATTGATTTTCTCGGTCTGTCCATTTGTCTGCAGATGAAAGGCTATACTAAACCGGAGAAAAACCAGTTCGGGTTTTCAGCAGTTAACCGAGGAAAAGTCGTCGGCGGCAATGGCGGGATTCGGTGAACGGAGGGGCGGGGCTTGGGCGGCGGCGTGGCTCGGCGGTGACGACGACATGGGCGGCGGCTACGGCGGGAAGCGGCGGCGGCGCACAGCAGTCGGCGGCGGTGGTGGAGTGCGGCGACGCTTGCGACAGGGCGGCGGTAATGCGAGCTTGCGGCAGCGGGGCGAGGTGAGGTGGGGCGGCAGCGGCGGCTCCTTATAAAGGCCCGAGGGGGTGTGTGGCTTGTGGAGGGGCAAGGCGGCGGGGCGGTGCGTGTCCTAGTCGGACACGGCATCGGCGGCGGCTGCCGTGTGGCGGTGGGAGACCGCCACGCGGTCGGGGGGCGACACAGGCGAGGAGCTTGGCCACGGCCTGCTGGGCTGGGCCTTCGACCCAGTCTGGCGGGAAGAAGTTTTTTAAAATAAAATCTCACCCGATGAAAAAATTCTAAGAAAATATAAAAAATTCTAAAAATACCAGAAACAATTTTCACCGTCTAAACCTATTATTTAGAGCGAAGTGAACATTTTTCTGGCCTAAAAAATGCAATTTTCAAAAATGCATATTTTTCTAAATTCAAATAAAATGGCAAATAAAATATAAATTTGATTTTAAAGTTTCTCCTCCAATATTCCTCTCTTTTGAAGAAGTTATATTATCTTCTCTCTTTTATTTTTAATATTGGAGATAATTGGAGAGAAGAATATTAAAATCAAATTGATCCTCTTTTCAAATTTGAGAAAATTCAAATATGAAAATTTATGAAATCCCCAACTTTCTCCTTGGGTCCTTGAGTTGCTTAAGATTTCTAGGATCACAACCAAAATATGGTGACCTATGTATAACATCCAAATTGAAAATTGGGATGTTACACTTCTTTGATCTCTTATATGCATGATTGATTATAGCCTCATATTTCTTCTACGATATTTGGGTTTTGTTTGGCCAACTTGATCTATTTATCTTGCAATGGGAAGAGGTGCTTTGTCATGGGTTCGATCTTATGGCGCACTAGTAGAAAAAGGGCCATTTGTCCCGGTTCGTAAGGCCCATTTGTCCCGGTTGGGGAACCGAGACTAAAGGGTCGGTACTAAAGCCCTACACCTTTAGTCCCGGTTCTTACACCAACCAGGACATATGAGGATCGACATGGCCACTGCGGCTTTCCCAGGCAAGGGGGGCCTTTTGTCCCGGTTGGTAGCACCAACCAGGAACAACATGCTACCACGCGTCAGCAGTTCAGTGGCTA
>NC_041392.1:670627726-670652297 GCF_002162155.2 Triticum dicoccoides
TGTAGGGTTAATTTAGGTGTTTCATATATTGTGTTAGCTAGCTAATAGAGAGAAATGTCCTCTCTTATCTCCATTCTTGGTCGACGCTATGTACTATACATACAGAGAGGGCTCGACACGCTATAGCTACTAAGAAAATTAATGAAGTAAACCATAAGTATAGAAGTTCGTCAGGAACATATGCATACATAGAGAAGTGATGTCGACCTCTCCTTCTCCAGGAGATTGGTCGAACAACAAGTTTTCGTTTATCTATCCGGCGCTACTAGCTACATATATGTATGTATGTATATATATATATATATATATATATATATATACACACACACAATGTAAGATCTCCTACAATCCCCTAGCATCTGAACTCAAGTTCCACATGGTATTCTCCGGCTTTATTGATGACGTGGTCAAGAAAGAATCCCGCCAATTCCTCTTGAATTGCTTTGATGCGATCTTGTGGTAGGAGTTCATCCTGCATCTGCCACATCTAATTTGGAGAAGGGGGTCAATACATATATATCAATGAAACATAACACAAATTATGGTAATAAAATGAAATTGTGAATATTATTGCTTACGCACATCAAATTTTCTTTTAGAGTAGCCCCGCTTTTTTTGGAAGTCACGTTGTAAATGAACTCGCAAACATAGTATCCACAGTAATCATTCCCAGGTTCCTGCCACAAGCACTTTACGAGAAATAGAGGTCAATCAAACTGATAATGAAGCATTATAAATGGTATTGATGAAAGTAGCTAGAATCAACGGGATCGAGATGCGCGGAACTAGCTAGCTAGCACTACTTACTTTCGGGTATGTCCATCGCAGCTCCCCCGGCAGTCCCGGAGCTTGTGCGGTGAATAGTTTCCAAACCCTGCGAGACAAAGAAAACAATTACTTGATATCAGATGAACAAAAAGTTGTCGATATGGTGCGATAATGATCTATTGAACTTACTTCTTAAGCATTTTACTCATGTCCACATAGGTCTCGGGATCTTTTCATCTCAAGTCTAAGATGGTTACTAGTCCCTGCTCAAGCTTAATCTTTAGGAGAATATAGTGGAAGTTGCGCACGCATGCATAACGCATCAATTACATTACTATAACCTCGAGTTATAAGGGAAACCGAATATGCACAAGACAGTAAAACTCACTTGAAGTTGTAAGGAAAGTGCATTTTATCTTTGTTTGATTTATTAGCAACGATTTGAGCAAGTTTGCTTCGGTTTCTTTGGCTTGAAATTTAACCGTAAATTCATCTATGAGATTTGTGTTAATGAACCCAATATCATAGATTTCTGCTTTTCTGCATTCGACGATCTTCAGTCTGCATAATATAGTGAGGATGATCATATATACATGCAATGAAAGAGTTGAGCTATATATAGAGACTTAATGACAGAAGTAGTATTTACAGACAGTAGCAAGTGACAATTAATTTATCGAGGGCCTTCTGATTGAACCATCGGAAGAACTCCTCAAATGGAACAGTCAACAGTTCAATTCCAACGAGGTCGTGCTCCTCTTTAACTCTCAGCGTCAAATTATCCTCCACCCAGACTCTTTGTAGGTTTTCATGTACCAATCATGGAATCTTCGCATCATCATTCTTACAGGTGGACTTCCATCTCTGATGAGAGGCTTCCCGTACTGGTATTTGTGTTCGTCCACCTCCATTATATCATAATGTGCATCATCGGGCAGGTAATCACCAGGATTGGTATAACCGGGCACCATCCTCGTATCATTAACGGCGATATCGCTAGACACCTTAAGAGGGGGGCAGGATTGGTACACTTGTTCGCCGAGCTGGGAAATTTTATCCCAGCTCATCATTATGCTAACCTTCGATCACTGATAGTACTTCCCGACCGCTCCGCTTCGATATATGACTTTTCAGTAATGCGCTCATAGTTGTTTTTCGACGGAGACGGTGGTGGTTTCTTCAGGGCAGTGATAGTGCGCTTTGCTTTCACCGGCTCTATCTTCTCCTTCGGAGGTGGATGTTTCTTTGCTTTCACCTCTTCAAAGAAGTCCCTCACTTCGGCTTCCACAATCTTCACGTTTTCCTCCACGGTCCTCTTGTATGGTAACTTCTCTAGAGGCTTGAGAGATGGACCGAACTTGTATTGCCTCCCGCTTCTGGCTATACTGCTAGACGCCGGAGCAGACGGAGCGGCTATAGCTATCTTGTTTCCTTGCTTACGAGGCGGAGGAGAAGGACTACGACGCACCGGAGCGGCCGGAGCGGCGGCGGGTCTCTTCCACCCCTGCTGACGAGACGGAGAAGAAGGAGGCTGGCTACTCGGACGCGCCGGTCCAGGCGAAGAAGGAGGCGGAGTGCCGCCATGCGCCGGAGAAGGAGGCAGAGTGCCCTGATCACTCGTCGGAGGAGGAGGCGGAGTGCCCTGACTCACCGAAGGATGAGGAGGAGGCGTCCAGTTCGGAAGGTTGATGAGCTCCTTCCGCCATAGGCATGGAGTCTTCAGAGCAGAACCCAGCCAAGTCTCCCCTTCACCGGTAGGGTGGTCAAATTCAAGCTCCTCAAATCCCTCTGTTATTTCATCCACCATCACCCTAGCATATCCTTCTGGAACTGGACGACAGTGAAAAGTTGCGTCGGGTTCAGGAGGTCGAACAGAGACAACAGCAGCCTTGACTTTCAAGTTCTGCCATTGCGTCATAAGGTGGCAATGTTGAGACTCCGTGATAGCATCCACGGGATAGCTAGCAGGAGCCGTGAAGACAGGCTCTATCTGAAGCAGCTCGGTGGAAGCCACGTTGCTTCTCTGCTGAGATGGCGGGGTACCTTCGGCAGGTCACTTTCTGTGAAGTGCTTCTCGTTCCTCTAGCGCTTTTACCCTTGCATGTAGCGCCTGCAGTTGGGTCTGCTCCACTGCCCTCCTCCTCTCCTGGCATTTGTAACCGCCTGCATCCGAAAACCCAGCCTTCCACGGAATGGAGCCTGGCGTGCCTCGTGTCCGTCCAGGGTGCTCAGGATTCCTGAGGGCCATTGTGAGCTCGTCGTTCTCTCTGTCTGGAACGAACGTCCCTTGCTGCGCTGCGGTGATATAGTCCTGAAGCTTCGTGATGGGTATTCGCAGTTGCTTGTTCATCCAAATGCACTTCCCTGTTACAGGGTCCAAGGTTCCGCCAACCCCGAAGAACCAAGTCCGGCAACGGTTTGGCCAGTTCAATCTGTCTGGTTCGACCCCTTTATCAAGCAGGTCATTCTCAGCCTTGGCCCACAACGGTCGGGCTTTGAGGTAGCCACCCGACCCTGTGTGATGGTGATGCTCCTTCTTTGCAGCATTTATCTTGTTTGTCTTGTGGGCCACAAATGCGTCCCAGTAGTCTCTGATCTTCTCATATCGGCCGGTGAATTTTGGTGTCTTTTCTTGGTCGACAAACGTTATTTTCAGCTCATTCTTCCACCTCCTGAATAGATCTGCCATCTTCTTAAGGGCATGAAACTTGATCAATGGCTCTTTAACTAACTTTTCTGGATCCTCCTCTGGCGGTAGGGTAAAATTTGCCTTCAGCGCGTCCCAAAGATCATCTTTCTTCCTATCATTGACATAAGACACCTCAGGGTCTTCCTTCTTAGGCTTATACCATAGGTGGATGCTGATCGGGATTATGTCCCTAACAAGAACCCCGCACTGACAGAAAATGCTTCCTTGGTCCAGATGGGTTCAATCGGTTGGCCATCACACGCGATTGTTGTGATCATGAACCATTCATCCAAGTGCAACTTTTTCTTTTGTCCTCGTCTCTTTACCAAATTTGTGCTCAATCTGGGGGGCTAGAAAAAAGAAGAAAGACGAGAGTTAATATGTGTACATACCAAAATAACGAATGCATCAATTAGCTGGTCAGCACATGCTTAATTAATATATATACCTGTCCGGACTCTGTTCGGTCATCAGAGCCGTCATCATGATCTCCTTCTTTCACCAGCATTCGGTCACCGGAGCGATCATAATCATGTCCTTCCTCCTCCATTGTTCGATAACCGTAGCCTGCTTCACCCTCTCCTTCCAGACCATCAGTTTCTTTGAGATACGACATGACATTACCTCCGGCTGTGATTATGTCCCCCAACACCTGTTCTGCTACCTAGTCTCGGTCGTGCTCCATAGTTTCTGCAAATATTCCAACATGGCAATTATTATACAAACATGACAGATGGATATATTAGTGGAAAACGTAGACCTAGCTAGCTAATCACAACAAGGAATCATATTAGTGGCCTCGACGCTTCTCTAGGGTTTGGGATGGCCTCGGCAACGCTTCAAGGGTTTGGATCAACTTGTCCCAATTGCCAGACCCTCGACCGTCGACCGCTCGGTGATCCACGATCCTCTGCGTACACCCCCCTCATGTCAAAGTTATCGGGGAGGGGGTATATCGACCCCCCTCATGTAGAAGTTATTGGTGAGGGGGTATGTCGACAATGACATACCCGATAAAAAATAAGAAGATGAAGAAGAAGAAGAAAAGAAGAGAAGAAGAAAGGAATAGAGGAGGAGATCGAAGAAAAAAAAAGAAGAAAAAAAGAGGAGAGGAAGAAAGGAATAGAATAATTCTATTTTTTTCTTCTCCTCCTCTATTCCTTTCTTTTTCTCCTCTTTTCTTCTTCTTTTTTCCTCTTCTTATTTTTTTCTCCTCTTCTGCCTCTCCTCTTCTTCTCCTTCTTCTTCTCTTTCTTCCTCTTCTAATTTTCCTTTTTTCCTCTCCTCATCTTTTTCTTCTTCCTTCTTCCTTCTTCCTAGATAAAACTTTTCTAAAAATGTAACTTTTGCATATATAGAAGTTTTTCTTTTTCTTCATTCTTCCTTCTTCCTAGCTAGATATATAAAACTTTTTCTAAAAATGTAACTTTTGCATATATAAAACTTTTTCTTCTTCCTTCCTTCCTTCTCTTCCTTCTTCCTAAGTATATATAACTTTTCTAAAAATGAAACTAACCTAAAATGCACTAAATCAGAGAACGTACATAGATAAAACTTTTCTAAAAATATATCTTTTGCATACATGAACATATATACACAGAACATACATACATATATACATTTTTATAAAAATGCAAAAAACAATCATCATATATATGAAAAAAATCTGAAAAAGGCCATATAATCAGATATACACACATACATATACTCACTCATATACATATAATCTGGAAAAAACATCATATATAAGTGGAAAAAATAGGGAGGAAAGGACAAGGCCGGGAAGGGGGCGGCGCCGACCTGACAAAGGAGAGGTGCGGCGTGGTCGGGGCAAGGGCAGAGGCACGTCATCGGTGTAGAGGGAGGCAACGACGGCATGGTCGGGGCAGGGGCGACGGCGACATGGTCGATAGGGGCCGGGCAGGGCGAGGCAGAGGCACGGCGAGGGCGCGCTGCATGGTCGGGGCAGGGGAGACGGCGGCGTGGTCGGGGCGGGGTAACGCCAGTGTGGTCGGGGCGGGCCGGTGGCGGCGTGGTCGGGGCAGGGGCGGCGGCGTCGACGGGGCAGAGGGCGGCGACGGCATCGACGGGGCGAGCTCGGGCAGCCTGGCGGCGTCGTCGAAGGGATTGAAGAACTAAAACGAATTTTTCACAAGTGCTGCTTATATAGACGAAGCATTGGTGCCGGTTCGTGGCACAATCCGGGACGAATGCCCCCTTTGGTCCCGGTTCGTGCCACCAAACGGGACCAAAGGTCTCTTTTCAGCAGCCCAAAGGGCGGGAAGCAGAGGCCTTTGGTCCGGATTGGTGGGCATTGGTCCCGGTTCATGCTACCAACCGGGACCAATGTCCTGCGCCTGCCAAAGCCGCGGTGCGGTGGGATGTTTAGTCCCACCTCGCTAGCAGAGGAGCGGCAACACCTGTTTATAATCGCTGCCTCGCCATCTCCGTTGAACTCCTCAGAACTTCAGGCCTATGGGCCTAATCTCACACCGCTATGCCTGTGGGCTTGCTGGGCCTTCTGCGTGCCTGAATCCTGGCCCATGGATGGGTTTCTAGTCGTATTCACGCCATGGTGGCCCAGTAGATGGCATTTTTTATTTTTTGCCATTTTTTTTGTTTTCTTTTTTTGCTTTATTTATTTTATTTTGTTTCTACTTAGAACAAAATACTTACTGTTGCTATTTTATTTATTTGATAAAAATTATTTTTGCTTATAATGTTTTAAACAGAAAATACTTTGATAATTTTAGTTCCATAAATTTTATTTTATTTATTTTATTTTATTAAAGTTTATTTCATTAAAGTTTTTCTTATTTTATTTTATTTTGTTTCTACTTATATATTTTATTAAAGTTTATTTTATTTTGTTTCTACTTAATTATTTTATTAAAGTTTATTTTATATTATTTTTTTCTACTTATTTATTAAAGTTTATTTTGTTTCTACTTATTTATTTTATTTTGATTCTATTTATTTATTTTATTTATGATAACTCTTTTTTCTATTAAAGTTTCTATCAAAAAATTCTTATTGCTTTTTATGTTTTGAACATAAAATACTTTGATAATTATTTTATGATAATGAACTCTGAAAAGGTTGAAAGTTGGCATGGTATCATCATTTCACCCACATAGCAGGTGCAAAAAGGTTGAGAGGGTTACGACAAAAACTAGATGCACTTCGTGTATCAGGGTTTCATACGGAAACTCGTCTGTTACAAAGGGATTTCATTTTTTGAACTTATTTGAACTCCAGACTTTTTGTGTGTTCGAAATGCACCATTCAAAGCCACATCATCAATTTTCAACCCGTTCTGACTTCATTTGTTCTTTTTCATGCATTTACTGATTTGGTTGAGCTATAAGACCCTGAAATTGAAAAGCATTTCAAATGAACTCTGAAAAGGATTAAAGTTGGCATGGTATCATCATTTCACCCACATAGAATGTGCAAAAAAGTTGAGAAGGTTACAACAAAAACTGGATGCACTTCGTGTACAAAATGGACAATCTCTTTCGAAGTATCAGGGTTTCATACGGAAACTCATTGGTTACGAAGGGATTTCATTTTTTAAACTTATTTGAACGCCAGACTTTTTTGTGTTCAAAATGAACCATTCAAAGCCACATCATCAATTTTCAACCCTTTCTGACTTCATTTGTTATTTTTCATGCATTTATTGATTTTTTAGCTATAAGAACCCAAAATTGAAAAGCATTTCAAATGAACTCTGGAAAGGTTGAAAGTTGGCATGGTATCATCATTTCACCCACATAGCATGTGCTAAAAAGTTGAGAGGGTTACAGCAAAAACTGGATGCACTTCGTGTACAAAATGAACAATCTCTTTTGAAGTATCAGGGTTTCATACAAAAACTCATCTGTTACAAAAGGTATTTTATTTCTTCACATGTAACTGCAGTGATATTCTAGATCAAAGGCATCATCATAATAGTTGTGGAGAGAGAGTCTTCACTTTTTCTTCAGTTGTGTCCTTTGCTTATTGCGCCATAACCATGGATAATCTTCATCGTTTAACACGGTGCTTGGGCCAGGCTAGACTTTAAAGGTAGGAATTTCATAAAACTTTTCATAATCTTTAGACATGTCTGTCTTGCCCTCCACTCCCACGATGTCTCTTTTTCCTGAAAGAACTATGTGGCGCTTTGGCTCATCGTATGATGTATTCGCTTTCTTATCTTTTCTTTTTCTCAGTTTGGTAGACATGCCCTTCACTTAGAAATCCTGCGCCACATCATTGGCTAGGACAAACGGTTCATTAGTGTACCCAAGATTGTTCAGATGCACTGTTGTCATTCCGTACTATGGGTCTACTTGTACCCCGCCCTCCTGACAGATTGACCCATTTGCACTTAAACAAAGGGACCTTAAAATCTTGTCTGTAGTCAAGTTCCCATATGTCCACTATGTAACCATAGTATGTGTCCTTTCCCCTCTTGGTTGCTGCATCAAAGCGGACACCGCTGTTTTGGTTGGTGTTCTTTTTAACTTGGGCGATTGTGTGAAATGTATTCCCATTTATCTCGTATCCTTTGTAAGTCAATACAGTCGAAGATGGTCCCCTGGACAACGAGTACAGCTCATCACAAATAGTGTTGTCACCTTTGAGACGTGTTTCCAACCAACTGCTAAAAGTCCTGATGTGTTCACATGTAATCCAGTTGTCACACTGCTCCGGGTGTTTGGAGCCCAGACTGTTCTTGTGTTCATCGACATACGGGGTCACCAAGGTAGAGTTCTATAGAACTGTGTAGTGTGCTTGAGACCAAGAATGCCCATCCCTGCATATTAAACCTGCGCCACATCATTGGCTAGGACAAACGGTTCGTCAGTGTACCCAAGATTGTTCAGATCCACTGTTGTCGTTCCGTACTATGGGTCTACTTGTACCCCGCTCTCCTGACAGATGGACCCATTTGCACTTAAACAAAGGGACCTTAAAATCATGTCTGTAGTCAAGTTCCCATATGTCCACTATGTAACCATAATATGTGTCCTTTCCCCTCTTGGTTGCTACATCAAAGCGGACACCGCTGTTTTGGTTGGTGTTCTTTTTATCTTGGGCGATCGTGTGAAATGTATTCCCATTTATCTCGTATCCTTTGTAAGTCAATACAGTCGAAGATGGTCCCCTGGACAATGAGTACAGCTCATCACAAACAGTGTTGTCACCTTTGAGACGTGTTTCCAACCAACTGCTAAAAGTCCTGATGTGTTCACATGTAATCCAGTTGTCACACTGCTCCGGGTGTTTGGAGCCCAGACTGTTCTTGTGTTCATCGACATACGGGGTCACCAAGGTAGAGTTCTATAGAACTGTGTAGTGTGCTTGAGACCAAGAATGCCCGTCCCTGCATATTATTGAGTCCCATCCAAGCGTGCCATTTCCCGTTAGTCTCCCCTCATACTGCGATTTAGGGAGACCTATCTTCTTAAGGCCAGGAATGAAGTCAACACAAAACCCAATGACATCCTCTGTTTGATGGCCCATGGAGATGCTTCCTTCTGTCCTAGCGTGGTTACAGACATATTTATTTAGGACTCCCATGAACCTCTCAAAGGGGAACATATTGTGTAGAAAAACGAGGCCCAGAATGACAATCTCGTCGACTAGATGAACTAGGATGTGTGTCATGATATTGAAGAAGGATGGTGGGAACACCAGCTCGAAACTGACAAGGCATTGTGCCACATCACTCCTTAGCCTTTGTATGATTTCTGGATCGATCACCTTTTGAGAGATTGCATTGAGGAATGCACATAGCTTCACAATGGCTAATCGGACGTTTTCCGGTAGAAGCCCCCTCGATGCAACCAGAAGCAGTTGCATCATAATCACATGGCAGTCGTGAGACTTTAGGTTCTGGAACTTTTTCTCTGGCATATTTATTATTCCCTTTATATTCGACTAGAAGCCAGACAGGAGCTTCATACCGAGCAGGCATTCAAAGAAGATTTCCTTCTCTTCTTTGGTAAGAGCGTAGCTGGCATAACCTTCATACTGCTTTGGAGGCATGCCGCCTTTTTCGTGCAAATGTTGCAGGTCGCCCCGTTCCTCCGGTGTATCTTTTGTCTTCCCATACACGCCCAAGAAGCCTAGCCGGTTCACGCAAAGGTTCTTCGTCACGTGCATCACATCGATTGAAGAGCGGACCTCTAGCTCTTTCTAGTAGGGTAGGTCCCAAAATATAGATTTCTTCTTCCACATGGGTGCGCGTCCCTCAACGTCATTCGGAACAGATAGTCCACTGGGACCCTTTCCAAAGTTTACGTGTAAATCATTGACCATAGCAATTACGTGATCACCGGTACGCATGGCGGGCTTCTTCCAGTGATCTGCCTCGCCTTTGAAATGCTTGCCTTTCTTTCGACATTGATGGTTGGTCGGAAGAAATCGACGATGGCCCAAGTACACATTCTTCCTGCATTTGTCCAGGTATATACTTTCGGTGTCAGCTAAACAGTGCGTGCATGCGTGGTATCCCTTGTTTGTCTGTCCTGAAAGGTTACTGAGAGCGGGCCAATCGTTCATGGTTACAAACAGCAACACGTGTAGGTTAAATTCCTCCTGTTTGTGCTCATCCCACACACATACACCGTTTCCATTCCACAACTATAAAAGTTCTTCAACTAATGGCCTTAGGTACACATCAATGTCATTGCCGGGTTGCTTAGGGCCTTGGATGAGAACTGGCATCATAATGAACTTCCGCTGCATGCACATCCAAGGAGGAAGGTTATACATACAAAGAGTCAGGGGCCAGATGTTGTGATTGCTTCTCTGCTCCACGAAAGGATTAATGCCATCCGTGCTTAAACCAAACCATACGTTCCTTGGGTCACCTGCAAACTCAGCCCAGTACTTTCTCTTGATTTTTCTCCACTGCGACCCGTCAGCGGGTGCTCTAAACTTCTCTTCTTTCTTACTGTCATCTCTGTGCCATCACATCAACTTAGCATGCTCTTCATTTCTGAACAGACGTTTCAACTGTGGTATTATAGGAGCATACCACATCACCTTCGCAGGAACCTCTTCCTGGGGGGCTCGCCGTCAACATCACTAGGGTCATCTCGTCTGATCGTATACCGCAATGCACCGCATACCGGGCATGCGTTCAAATCCTCATACACACTGCAGTAGAGGATGCATTCATTAGTGCTTGCATGTATCTTCTGCACCTCCAATCCTAGAGGGCATACGACCTTCATTGTTGCGTACGTACTGTCGAGCAATTCGTTATCGTTTGGAAGCTTCTTCTTCAATATTTTCAGTAGCTTCTCAAATCCTTTGTCAGATATAGCATTATCTGCCTTCCACTGCAGCAATTCCAGTACGGTACCGAGCTTTGTGTTGCCATCTTCGCAATTGGGGTACAACCCTTTTTTGTGATCCTCTAACATGCGATCGAACTGCAGCTTCTCCTTTTGACTTCCGCACTGTGTCCTTGCATCAACAATGACCCGACAAAGATCATCATCATCGAGCATATCGTCTGGTTCCTCTTGATCTTCAGCAGCTTCCCCCGTTGTAGCATCACCGTATTCAGGGGCAGATAGTTGTCATCGTCCTCTTCTTCGCTATCTTCCATCATAACCCATATTTCTCTGTGCTTCGTCCAAACATTATAGTGTGGCATGAAACCCTTATAAAGTAGGTGGATGTGAAGGATTTTCCGGTCAGAGTAAGACTTCGTATTCCCACAATTAGGGCACGGACAACACATAAAACCATTCTGATTGTTTACCTCAGCCACTTCGAGAAAATTATGCAGGCCCTTAATGTACTCGGAGGTGTGTCTGTCACCGTACATCCATTGCCGGTTCATCTGCATGCATTATATATAATTATGTGTGTCAAAACCATTACAGATTCACATGGATAGATAAGTGACTAAATTAATAGAAGTTCATCATCACATTAAAACCAAAGTACATACATAGTTCTCACTGAACAACATATAGCTCTCCAGAGCATCTAGTTAAACCATACATTGAAACTATGTAAAACCTTTCAATGCAACAACAAATGCGATCATAATCACAACCAAGGTAACAATTGATCCAACGGCATAATGATACCAAGCCTCGGTATGAAGGGCATATTTTCTAATCTTTCTAATCTTCAACCGCATTGCATCCATCTTGATCTTGTGATTATCGACAACATCCGTAACATGCAACTCCAATATCATCTTCTCCTCCTTAATTTTTCCCCTTCAAATAATTGTTTTGTTCTTCAACTAAATTTAACCTCTCGACAATAGGGTCGGTTGGAATTTCCGGTTCAACTACCTCCTAGATAAATAAAATCTATGTCAACTTGATGGGCATAATTGTCATAAACAATAAATGAACCAAATAGTTATAAAAGATAATATATATACCACATCTGAATCATAGCCAGGACGAGGGCTGATGGGGGCAGATATCAAAACCATCGCACTATATAATAACAAGAAATAATAAAATTAAGAAAATTATACAAGTATCTATCTAAAGAAAGAATTTTTCTTTCAGAAGAAGATAAGAACAAGAGGCTCCCCATGGTGGTGCCAGCGACGAGATCGACGCGGGTGATCGACGGTGGTGAAGACGGGGACGGGACGTGACGGACCGATAAACCTAGACAAATCTCGGGGAAATGGAGCTTGGAGGTCGAGCTTCAAGAGGAGAAAGCTTAACTAGTGTGGCTCGGCATTTCATCGAACACCTCATGTGCATAGGAGGTGAGCTAGAGCACCCCAAATCTCTCCCTCGCCGGCCAGGAAAAACAGAGCAGTGTGGAGTGCTCTGCTCGCGGGCAAGGGGTATATATAGCCACCTCATTGGTCCCGGTTCTAGGTACGAACCGGGATCAATGGTTGTGGGCCAGGAGCGAGGCCCATTGGTCCCGGTTCATGCCTAGAACCGAGACAAATGGGTCCACATGAACCAGGATAAATACCTCCCGAGGCCCGTCCGGGCCCCTGGGCGCACGAACCGGGACGTATGCCCCCCATGGGTCCCGGTTCTTGACTGAACCGGGACTAATGGGCTGGCCAGCCTCGAACCAAAGCCCCGTTTTCTACTAGTGGTGCATAATTCCAGTGACAGAAGGGGTACCGACCCATATGTATTGTTGCCATTAAGGATAACAAGATGCGGTCTATTTCTACATAAATAGATCTTTTATACATCATGTCATCATTCTTATTGCATTACTCCGTTTCTCCATGAACTTAATACACTAGATGCATGCTGGATAGCGGTTGATGTGTGGAGTAATAGTAGTAGATGCAGGGAGGAGTCGGTCTACTAATCTTGGAGGTGATGCCTATATAATGATCATTGCCTGGATATCATCATGATTATTTGAAGTTCTATCAATTGCTCAACAGTAATTTGTTTACCCACCGTTTGCTATTTTCCCCGAGAGAAACCACAAGTGAAACCTACGGCCCCCGCATCTCTTCTTTAATATATTTGCCTTTGCGATATATTTTCCTTTGCTTTTATTTTCTGATCTATTAAACCAAAAATACAAAAATATCTTGTTGCACTTTATTTATTTGGCGTTTGATCTATCAATATTTACAACTCTCTCACATCGGTTTGCCAATTTCTGGTGCCGTTACCCGAAAGGGAATGACAACCCCTTTAATACGTCGGGTTGTGAGTATTTGTTATTTGTGTGCAGGTATTGTTTACGTAGTGTTGCTTGGTTCTCTTACTGGTTCGATAACCTTGGTCTCGTCACTGAGGAAAATACCTACCGTCGATGTGCTCCACCATCCCTTCCTCTTTGGGGAAATACCAATGTAGTTCTAGCAGACATCAAAAGGAATTTCTAGCGCCGTTGCCGGGGAGGATGATCTACATCTACCAGGTTCCTAATCAAAAATCTCATCTTCTCACAATTTACATTATTTTCCATTTACCTCTCGTTTTCCTCTCCCACACTTCACAAAAATATTTCGTTTTGTGTGCCTTGTTTTTTTCGTTCGTCGTCTTCTTGTCGGATATGTTTTTGAATGCAATCTTGTTGCGTAGTCACCATGACTCAAGAGAACACCAACTTGTGGATTTCTCAAATACTAACAACAATGATTTTATTGGCACTCCGCTTGCTCCTCCCGCCACTAGTGCGGAGTCTTGTGATATTAATACTGCTTTGTTGCATCTTGTTATGAAAGATCAATTTTCCAGTACTCCTAATGAGGATGTCACATCCCATCTTAATACCTTCGTGGAATTATGCGATTTGCAAAATAAAGAAAATGTGGACAATGATGTTGTGAAGATGAAATAATTTCAGTTTTCTTTGCGTGATTCTGCAAAAAGATTGGTTTTCTTCTTTGCCACGCAATAGTATCGATTCTTGGAATAAGTGAAAAGATGCTTTTATCACTAAGTATTTTTTGCCTGCAAAAATTATGTTCCTTAGAACCCAGATCATGAATTTCAAGCAACTTGAACATGATCATGTTGCACAATCTTGGGAAAGGATGAAAATGATGCTAAGGAATTTCCCAACTCATGGGTTAAATCTTTGGATGATCATACAAAAATTTTATGCGGGGTTGAATTTTGTTTCTCGTAATATTTTAGATTCCAGCGCGGGTGGTACTTTTATGGAAATTACTTTGGGTGAAGCCATCAAAGTGCTTGATAATATTATGGTAAATTATTCACAATGACATACCGAAAGAGCTCCTACTAGTAAAAAAAGTTAATTCGGTTGAAGAAATTTCTTCTTTGAGTAAAAGAGTTGATGCTCTTATGAAATTGGTTGCTAGCAAAAGTGTTCCTATTGATTTCAATGATATACCTTTGTCTACTTTGATTGAGAAAAATAGTGATGCCCTAGATGTGAATTTTATCTTGCGAAACAATTTCAATAACAATGCTTATAGAGGTAATTTTAATCCTAGGCCTTTTCCTAGTAATTCCTCTAATAATTATGGTAATTCCTATGGAAATCCTTCTTATAATAATAGGAATACCTCTGATCTTGATAATAATATTAAAGAATTTATCAACACGCAAAAAAATTCAACACTACCATAGAAGAAAAGTTGAATAAGATTGATGATTTGTCTAGAAGTGTTGATAGAATTTCTCATGATGTAGAAAATCTCAAGATGAAAATTTTTGTGCCTAAAGTTGAGGAATCAATTAAAGCTCTTTATGTTTCTATCGATGAAAGTAAGAAAAGAACTGCTATGCTTAGAGCTAAAAGAGAGTTTTTAGAAAAAGCATTTTCTAGTGATTGCTTTCATAAAAATGATGACGATCTTAAAATAATTTGGTGTTTCTTCTATTGATTCTTGTTTAGTAAAATTAAGATTGATGAAAAAGGGACTGCAGAAGATTCAACTTTAGCTAGAAGGCGCCCCGATAATTCGGAGGGTGAAAATCTTGTTGAGAAAATTGATAAAGGTGGGTTTGAAGAGGTCCAAGCTTTAACTAGTGATGTGCCCACTCTTTTGGATTACAAAGACTTTAATTCTGATAGTTGCTCTTTTATTGATTGTATTTCTTTGTTGCAATCCATGATAAATTCCACCCGGGCTTATGAACAAAATAAAGCTTCTACTAAACATATTTTTGATGTTATGATGAAAGCTTTAGAAGAAAAGTTGGAATTAGAAGTTTCATTCCTAGAAAAATGCATGATGAATGGGAACCTACTATCAAAGTCAAGATTAAAAATTATGAGTGTTTTGCTTTGTGTGACTTGGGCGCTAGTGTTTCTACAATCCCGAAATCTTTATGTCATGTGCTTGGTCTTACCGATATTGAAGAGTGTTCTTTAAATTTGCACCTGGCGGATTCTACCATTAAAAAGCCTATGGGAAGAATTAATGATGTTCTTATTATTTCAAATAGGAATTATGTGCCCGTAGATTTTATTGTTCTTGATATTGATTGCAATCCGTCTTGTCCAATTATTCTTGGTAGACCGTTTTTGCGCACTATCGGTGTCGTGATTGATATGAAAGAAGGCAATATTAAGTTCCAAATTCCACTAAGGAAGGGTATGGAACACTTTCCTAGAACAAGAATTAGGCCACCATATGAATCAATCATGAGGGCATCTTATGGATCTCGAAACAAAGATGACAAAACTTAGATCCTTTGCTTTATGCCTAGCTAGGGGCGTGAAACAATAGCGCTTGTTGGGAGGCAACCCAATGAATAAAATTTATTTTGGCTTTTTGATTTTTGTTATTGAGTGTTTGCACAATTATGCTACTGTTATGATTGTGTTTTTTGTGCTTATTACTGTTTGTGCCAAGTAAAGCCTTTAGGACCTTCTTGGGTGATAGTTGTTTGATCTTGCTGAAAAACAGAAACTTTTGCACTCACGAAAATGATTTTCATTTTTAACATACAAATTATTTTTAAAGAAGATTTGTATAAAAATTACTCAGGCCATCCTAATTTTTCGCAATTTTTTGATTTACAGAAGTATTCGAAATACCCAGATTGTTATAGACTATTCTGTTTTTGACAGATTTTGTTTTCTTCGTGTTGTGTGCTTGTTTTGATGATTCTATGGTTTTCTTTGATGAGTTTTTGCCATAGAAATGATAGAATACAGTAGATATAATGCAAGAATAAAGTATGAATTGGTTTGCTACATTACTTATAGTAGTGATTTGCTTTCTTATACTAACGGATCTCATGAAGGTCTTGTTGAGTTTTGTGTGATTGAAGTTTTCAAGTTTTGGGTTATCTTACGATGGATGAAGGAATAAGGAGTAAGAAGATCCTAAGATTTGGTATTCCCATGGCATCCCAAGCTATTATCCAAAGATAAGCAAGCAACTAAGCTTGGGGATGCCCTAAGTGGCATCGCCTCTTTCTTCTAACGCCCATCGGTGTTTTACTCGAAGCAATATTTTTATTTGTCACATACTATGTGTTTTGATTGGAGTGTCTTGTATGATATGAGTCTTTGCTTGTTTTGTTTTGTGTTTTAAGTCTTGAATCCTTTCTGGACACACCTATTTGAGAGAGACAAAATTAATCCAGGACTTGTTAAAATTGCTCTCTATGCTTCACTTATATCTTTTTGAGCACGGTGTGCTTTAGTAATTTTGAAGAAATGCTCTCTTGCTTCACTTAGATTTATTTGAGAGTTAGTAAAATTTTCAAGAAATTCTCTATTTCTTCACTTAAATTAATTTGAGAGAAAGAAATATTATGCTCATGGTCTTCACTTATATTTGTTTGAGCTTATCAAAAGCAACACATGAAAATTAGTTCCAAAGTGATAGATATCCAAGAAGGATATAATAAAAACTTTCATGACGATGATTGGACAAAATAAACTTGATTCCTTTTAATAGTTTTGAGATATGATGATGTGATATGTGAGTCATGTTGATGAGTAATTATGCTTTAGTAAGAATATTGGTGTTAAGGTTTGTGATTCCCTATGCAAGCACGAAAGTCAGTAGTCATGCAATGAAATTACATCCTACTTGTGGTGCATTATTAAGTGTTAATTATGCTTAATGCTCGCTTATGAGATTATTCATTTCTTGGTTGGTCGCTTCTCAATCTTTTGCTAGCCTTCATTTTGCACTAAGTATGATCACTACTTGTGCAGCCAAAATCCTTTAAACTAGTTTTGCCACATGAGTCCACTATATCTACCTATATGCGGTATTCTTTTGCCGTTCTAAGCAAATTTGTATGTGCCATCTCTAATTTTCAAAATAAACTTCTCTTTTGTGTGCTCGTACCCCTCGCGATACGGTGAGGGGTGGCTAATATTTTCCATGCTAGATGTGTTATTCTCATGATGAGTGTTTATTCACTTGTCATTGCAGGAGAGTAAGGCAAAGGTATTAGGGATGTCCAGTCCCGAAATGAAAAATGAATTTACTTTATGTTGTCAAATAATAAATTCCTTGGAAAGTGTTGGTATGGAAGGCACCCGTGGATACGGTTAGCCATGGAAAGTGGTAGTACGGTGGAAAAAGGAATAAATTTTAATTTCTATTTGGGAACCGCCTATGATATATCTAGCATGGAAAGTATTGGGAACTCTAAGTCATTTTCGTTGGTGGGAAAAGTATGCCTCTCAAAATGTTTTTATCTCTCAATTTTCGCTTTGAGCTCTCGCACCTCTACAAATCCCTACTTCCCTCTGCGAAGGGCCTTTCTTTTACTTTATGCAATTTTTATTTTTAATTCGAGTCTCCATCTTCTATAATAAAAGCACCAACTAAGGGGCACTATGATCATACTTGAGCATTGGGTATAGTTAATATGCGAGTGTGTTTCATGAATGGATCAATGATTGAGCATGATGGGCTAGGGATAACTTATTTTAACGTTGATATTTTGAAAGACATGGTTGCTTGTTGGTATGCTTGAGTATCTAAATTATCATGTCAAAACTAGACTATTGCATTGAACAATATAAAATTCCAAATGTCCATGCAATAAAGAAAAGAATATGAGATGACATGTTAGGCAACATTCCACATCAAAAATTATGTTTTTATCATTTACCTACTCGAGGACGAGCAGGAATTAAGCTTGGGGACGCTGATACGTCTCCAACGTATCTATAATTTTTTTATTGTTCCATGCTGTTATATTATCATTGGATGTTTTATAATCATTTTATAGTCATTTTATATCATTTTATGGTACTAACCTATTGACATAGTGCCAAGTGCTAGATGTTGTTTTCTGCATGTTTTTTTACATCGCAGGAAATCAATACCAAATAGAGTCCAAACGCAGCGGAACTTTTTTAGGATTTTTTTGGACCGGAAGACATCCAATGGGCCGGAGAAGCGCCTGGGGGTGCTCCGAGGGGAGCACAACCCACCATGGCGCGCCTGGAGGCCTAGGCGCGCCCTAGCGGGTTGTGCCCACCTCAGGTGCCCCCTGAACCGACTATTTGCTCTATAAATACCCCAATATTCCAGAAACCCTAGGGGAGTCGACGAAAATCAATTCCCGTCGCCGCAGAGTCTAGAACCACTAGATCCAATCTAGACACCATCACGAAGGAGTTCATCACTTCCATTGGAGCCTCTCCGATGATGCGTGAGTAGTTCTTTGTGGACCTTCGGGTCCGTAGTTAGTAGCTAGATGGCTTCCTCTCTCTTGTTTGATTCTCAATACAATGGTCTCTTGGAGATCCATATGATGTAACCCTTTTTGCGGTGTGTTTGTTGGGATCCAATGAACTTTGAGTTTATGATCAGATCTATGTTTTTATCCATGGAAGTTATTTGAGTCTTCTTTGATATCTTATATGCATGATTGATTATAGCCTCGTATTTCTTCTTCGATATTAGGGTTTTTTGGCCAACTTGATCTATTTATCTTGCAATGAGAAGAGGTGCTTTGTGATGGGTTCGATCTTATAGTGCTTGATCCAAGTGACAGAAGGGGAACCGACACGTATGTATTGTTGCCATTAAGGGTAACAAGATGGGGTCTATTTCTACATAAATGGATCTTGTCTACATCATGTCCTCGTTCTTATTGCATTACTCCGTTTCTCCATGAACTTAATACTAGATGCATGCTGGATAGCGGTCGAGGTGTGGAGTAATAGTAGTAGATGCAGGTAGGAGTCGGTCTACTAATCTTGGATGTGATGCCTATGTAATGATCATTGCCTGGATATCGTCATGATTATTTGAAGTTCTATCAATTGCTCAATAGTAATTTGTTTACCCACCGTTTGCTATTTTTCTCGAGAGAAGCCACTAGTGAAACCTACGACCCCCGGATCTCTTCTTTAATATATTTGCCTTTGCGATCTATTTTTATTTGCTTTTATTTTCATATCTATTAAACCAAAAATACAAAAATACCTTGCTACACTTTATTTTATTTGACATTCGATCTATCAATATTTACAACTATCGCATGTCCGTTTGCCAATTTATGGCGCCGCTACCCAAAAGGGATTGACAACCCCTTTATTACCTCGGGTTGCGAATATTTGTTATTTGTGTGCAGGTGTTGTTTGTGTACCGTTGCTTGGTTCTCCTACTAGTTCGATAACCTTGGTCTCATCACTGAGGGAAGTACCTACCGTCGTTGTGCTACTTCATCCCTTCCTCCTTGGGGAAATATCGACGTAGTTCTAGCAAACATCAATGCCCAGTCTCATGCTCACATCAAATCAAAATATAATTGCAAACAAAACTCCCCGAGGGCTGTTGTTAGTTGGACCGTACCCGTTGTTTCGGACCTGCCGTGAAATGTGCTTGTCGGTGGTGGAGGAGTATAAACTTTACCATTATGTTTGGTAACTACCTATAATGTATCTAGTATGGAAGATACCGAGATCTGTTGGTTGCTATGTTGACAATGAAAGCATACTGCTCAAAATATTATTCA
This sequence comes from Triticum dicoccoides, assembly GCF_002162155.2. NCBI lineage: Eukaryota > Viridiplantae > Streptophyta > Magnoliopsida > Poales > Poaceae > Triticum > Triticum dicoccoides. The sequence goes on from NC_041392.1 coordinate 670,647,572, forward strand.
TCTCTGTTTCAAAAACTTGAGCTCTGGCACCTCTGCAAATCCCTGCATCCCTCTGCGAAGGGCCTATCTATTTACGTTTATGTTGAGTAATCATCCTCTTATAAAAGGCACCATTTAGAGATAACCACTATCATTTGTATGCATTGTTATTAATTTATATTGAGTATGACTGTGACTGGATCTCTTTTACCATGGATTACAATGTCTAGTCAGTCCTTGATCTTCAAGGGTGCTCTACATTTATGTTTTGCGGTCTCAGAAAGGGCTAGCGAGATACCATCTTGTTATATCATATCATGACTGTTTTGAAAAAGTGTTGCCATCCGAGATTTATTATTATTGCTCGCTAGTTGAGTATGCCATTGATATGAATAAATGTGAGACCTAAATGTTATTGTAAATATGGTTAGTTCATAATCCTTGCTGAAAACTTGAATGCTGGCTTTACATATTTGCAACAACAAGATCAAACAGAGTTTGTAAAAAAATTTCTTTATCATTTTCAGTTTGTCAACTGAATTGCTTGAGGACAAGCAATGGGTTAAGCTTGGGGGATTTGATACATCTCTATCGTATCTACTTTTCCAAACTCTTTTGCCCTTATTTTTGACTCTAATTTGCATGATTTGAATGGAACTAACCAGGACAGACGTTGTTTTCAGTAGAATTGCCATGGTGTTATTTCTATGCAGAAATAAAAGTTCTCGGAATGACATGAAACTTCATGGAGATTATTTTTGCAATAAATAAAAAATATTGGCAAAAGAATCAACCAAAGGGGACCCACACCCTGTCCACAAGGGTGGGGGCGCGCCCTACCCCCTGGGCGCACCCTACGGTCTTGTGGATCACACGAGGCTCCACCAACCTCAACTCCAACTCCATATATTCACGTTCGGGGAGAAAAATATCAAAGAGAAGAATTCATCGTGTTTTACGATACAGAGTCGCCATCACCCCTTGTTCTTCATCGGGAGGCCAGATCTGGAGTCCGTTTGGGGCTCCGGCGATGGGAAATCGTCGCCATCATCATCCCCAACCTTCCTCCATCACCAATTTCATGATGCTCACCACCGTGCGTGAGTAATACCATCGTAGGCTTGCTGGACGGTGATGGGTTGGATGAGATTTACCATGTAATCTAGTTAGTTTTGTCAGGGTTTGATCCCTAGTATCCACTATGTTCTAAGATTGATGTTGCTATGACTTTGCTATGCCTAATGCTTGTCACTAGGGCCCGAGGGCCATGATTTCAAATCTGAACCTATTATGTTTTCGTGAATATATTTATGTTCTTGATCCTATCTTGAAAATTATAGTCACCTACTACGTGTTATGATCCGACAACCCCGGAGTGACAATAGTCGGGACACTTCCCGGTGATGACTGTAGTTTGAGGAGTTCATGGATTCACTAAGTGCTAATGCTTTGGTCCAGTACTTTATTAAAAGGAGGCCTTAATATCCCGTAGTTTCCAATTGGACCCCACTGCCACGGGAGGGTAGGACAAAAGATGTCATGCAAGTTCTTCTCCATAAGCACGTAGACTATATTCGGAATACATGCCTACATTATATTGATGAATTGGAGCTAGTTCTGTATCACCCTATGTTATAACTGTTGCATGATGAATGACATCCGACATAGTTATCCATCATTGATCCATTTCCTACGAGCTCGTTTCATATTGATCTTTGCTAAGTTACTTTTCCGTTGCCACTATTACGATTGCTACAAAACTGCTACTGTTACTTTTGCCACTGTTACCGTTACTTCCATATTACTTTGCTACTAAATACTTTGCTGCAGATATTAAGTCTTTCAGGTGTGGTTGAATTGACAACTCATCTGCTAATACTTCAGAATACTTTGGCTCCCCTTGTGTCGAATCAATAAATTTGGGTTGAATGCGCTACCCTCAAAAACTGTTGTGATCCCCTATACTTGTGGGTTATCAGCACACGGCGGGTATCATTATTTTCTGACCTTCACAGATGATTTGAGTAGGTATGGGTATATCTAGTTGATGAAACACAAGTCTGAAACATTTGAAAAGTTCAAAGAATTTCAGAGTGAAGTGGAGAATCATCATAAGAAGAAAATAAAATTTCTATGATCTGATCGTGGAGGCGGATATTTGAGTTATGAGTTTGGCCTTCATTTAAGACAATGTGGAATTTTTTCACAACTCACGCCACCTGGAACACCACAATGTAATGGTGTGTCCAGACGTCATAACCATAATTTATTATATATGGTGCGTTATATGATGTCTCTTTCTTATTCGCCTTTATCGTTTTGGGGTTATGCATTAGGTACAACCGCTTTCACATTAAATAGGGCACCATCTAAATCCGTTGAGATGACACCGTATGAACTATGGTTTGGCAAGAAACATGAGTTCTCGTTTCTTAAAGTTTGGGGATGCGACACTTATGTCAAAAGGCTTCAGCCTGATAAGCTCGAACCCAAATCAGAGAAGTGCGTCTTCATAGGATACCCTAAAGAAACTATTGGATACACCTTCTACCACAGATCCGAAGGAAAGATCTTTGTTGCTAAGAATGGGTCATTTCTAGAGAAGGAGTTTCTCTTGAAAGAAGTGAGTGGGAGGAAAGTATAACTTGATGAGGTAATTGTACCTTCTGTTGAATTGGAAAGTAGCATATAAGAGAAAACCGTTCCCGTGATGCCTACGCCAAATAGAGAGGAAGCTAGTAATAATGATCATGAAACTTCGGATCAAGTTACTACTGAACCACGTAGGTCGACTAGAACACGTACCACACCAGAGTGGTACAGTAATCATGTCCTGGAACTCATGTTGTTAGACAACGGTGAACCTATGAACTATGAAGAAGCTATGATGAGCCTAGATTCCAACAAATGGCTTGAAGCCATGAAATCTAAGATATGATCCATGTATGAGAACAAAGTGTGGACTTTGGTGGACTTGCCCAATGATCATCAAGCCATTGAAAATAAATGGATCTTCAAGAGGAAGACAGACGTTGATGCTAATATCACTGTCTACAAAGCTCGACTTGTCGCGAAATCTTTTCGACAAGTTCAAGGGGTTGACTACGACGAGACTTTCTCACCCGTAGCAATGTTTAAGTCTATCTGGACCATGTTAGCAATTGCCGCATTTTATGATTATGAAATCGGGCAAATGGACGTCAAAACTGCATTCCTTAATGGGTTTCTTAAAGAAGAGTTGTATATGTTGCAACCAGAAGGTTTTGTCGATCCTAAAGGTGCTAGCACAGTGTGCAAGCTCCAGCGATCCATCTATGGACTAGTGCAAGCATCTCAGAGTTGTAATATATGCTTTGATGAGGTGATCAAAGCATATGATTTTATACAAACTTATGGTGAAGCCTGTATTTACAAGAAAGTGAGCGGGAGCTCTGTAGCATTTTTGATATTATATGTGGATGACATATTGTTGATTGGAAATGATATAGAATTTTGGATAGCATAAAAGGATACTTGAATAAGAAATTTTTAATGAAAGACCTCGGTGAAGCTGCTTACATATTGGGCATCAAGATCTATAGGGATAGATCGAGACACTTAATAGGCTTTCACAAAGCACATACCTTGGCAAAATTTTGTAGAAGTTCAAAATGGACCAGTCAAAGAAAGGGTTCTTGCCTGTATTGCAAGGTGTGAAGTTGAGTAAGACTCAAAACCCGACCACAGCAGAAGATAGAGAGAGAATGAAAGTCATTCCCTATGCCTCAGCCAAAGGTTCTATTATGTATGCCATGCTCTGTACCAGCCTGATGAGTGCCTTGCCATAAGTTTGACAGGGAGGTACCAAAGTAATCCAGTAGTGGATCACTTGACAATGGTCAAGAATATCATGAAGTACCTGAAAAGGACTAAGGAAATGTTTCTCGGTTATGGAGGCGATAAAGAGTTCATCGTAAAGGGTTGCGTCGATGCAAGCTTTGACACTGATCCAGATGACTGTAACGCCCCTGATGTAACTTACCATATTTGTACTCCAACTCTTGCCATTTTTGGCTCTAAGTTATGAGATTCCCTCGTGGTTAGGTTTTTATCTTCGTTTTTCTTTTTGTCCATGTCATGCATTTCATATCATGTCATCATGTGCATCGCATTTGCATACGTGTTCATCTCATGCATCCAAGCTTTTTCCCCGTTGTCCGTTTTGCATTCCGGCACTCCTACGTCCTCCGGAGCCCCCTTTTTGTCTCTTTTCGTGTGTGGGTGTTAAACGTTCTCGGATTGGACCGAGATTTTCCAAGAGGCCTTGGTACACCACTGGTAGACCACCTGTCAAGTTTCGTGCCATTTGGAGTCCGTTTGATACTACAACGGTTAACCGAGGAACTGTAAAGGTCTCATGTGTGTTGCAGCCCAACACCCCTACAAAGTGGCCCAAAACCCATCCAAACCCCCTCCATCCTCTCGGCCGTTCGATCATGATCGCGTGGCCGAAAACTGCACTCCATTTGGACTCTCCTAGCCCCAGAATCTATAAATAGACCTCCCCCTCCGAAATTCGCGGTCAAAACCTACCCTAACCTCCTCCCGCCGCCACCGGACGCGTCCGCCACCGCCGCCCATCCAACCCCGCGCCGCCACGTGTCAACGCCACCGCCCCCACGCCGCCGGCCCGCCGTGGCCCGCAGCAGGCCCGCAGGGCCCGTGCCATCGCCACCCCGACCGCGAGAGCCCACGCCCGAGCGCTGCC
>NC_041392.1:670652598-670673455 GCF_002162155.2 Triticum dicoccoides
CGCCGCCGCCGCCCGCAGCTCGCCGGCCGTGTCGCCCGCCGTCGCCGGTCCCGGTCGCCGCCCACGCCACCCAAGGCCGCCTGCTCCTCCGCCCCTCATCGCCGTGCCACCTCCGCCGGCGCCGGATCCGGTGAGATCCAGTCGGATCTTTGGCCACCGCCTTCTACGAGCTCCGGCTAAGACCCCGGCCAACCTCGGTTTTGGCGCGCTCAGATCCTGATCCAGAGAACCCTAGGGTTGACCCCTGTTTTTCCCTGTCTTTTATATTTTACATTTTCTAGCCATGCTCATCATGCCATAACGTCATGTGTGATGCTCCGTTTTGGGCGTGCCATATATCAAAATGTTCATCTGGATGTCCTCTTCATCGTGTTCCATTGCACCATGCTTGTTTGAGTCCATCTTGATGCCTAAATTGCTGTTGCAAGAGTGCTTCATAATGTTAGATCCTGTTACTTAGCAGATCTTGAGCATTTGTCATTTTTGCCATGATTTTTGTGTGCTGCATATGGTCATGAGCTCTACATGTGTTTTGGGCTATGCCATGCCATCTTTACAGGGGTGTATGCCATGTATTTTTGTGATCAATGTGGTGACTAGCACATGCATGCAAAGTAGCTCTCGTAATGTTGCTGATTTCAGGGACTTATAATTTCACTGTCATTTCCATGCTGTTATTTTAATGCCATGTATTCATGTCGCTACAGAGATATCCATGTTTCTTTTGAGTATGTTCAGTAAGGATAATTTGGACATATGGTTGTGCTCTATCCATCCATGTCCCTGTTTGCATTTATGGAGTACCCTAGCATGACTCAATCTTGCTCTACTTTTGCTATAAAATGTTCCTGGTAGATTGTTTACGTGTTAATCATTTTTGCCAAGGTTGTTGTAGTTGATCCATGCATGCTATGAACTTGTTCTTGCTTTGCTTGGCTTCATGATCACGTCTTCTTGATGGGAGTATGCTTAGTTTGTCATGCAATGCCTTGTGTTGAGTGCATCGAGCTCGCAAACATGCCTTCGTAACTCTGTTTTTTGCCATGTCCAGTTTTCTGCTAAGTCTGAATCTGTTAACGAAACATGCTATGTTTACATGTGTGCCATCATATTTTCTGTGCCCTTTTGGCTTATGGTCAGTAAGGGATTGTTGTTATATGCTTTGAGTAGATTCATGGCATGCCTTTGTTTGCTATGTTCTATTCCTGTAGCATGTTGATATCTTGCTCTAAACATTGCTTCTTGATGTTAATTCCTGACATGTTAGTATTTTCACTAAGTCTGTGATGCTGATATCTTTTGCACTTTTGACATGCTTGTTTGACCATGCTATTGTGTGATTTTGCCGTAGCTTAGTGTTCATCTTTTGTCAAGCATCTTGAGTAGATCACAGCCATGTGCTTTGTTGCTAAGTTAGAGTGCAGTAGCTTAGTTTCTTATTGTATTTTATATGGCATCATGCTGCTAATCGCAGAATTGTGCCATTCTTGTTTTGCTTGCCATTTGCAAACCGTGCATCCGATTCCGGTGATCTTTCTATCCATTTCGACCGAAATCAACTCATCTTTACAGCGGCACTCTTGGTTTGCCAAGCTGATGCCTGGTTCAATCTTTTCCTTCTGGAGCACGCATATGCATTGCATATCCCATCTCGCATATCATGCCATGTTTTGCATCATGTTGTTTGCGCATTGCACCGTGGTTGTTTGTGGTTTCCTTTGCTTGTGTTCTTGCTTTGGGTAGAGCCGGGAGACGAGTACGTGATCGAGGAACCCGTTGAGTATGCTTACGAGGATCAAGCTTACGTCAACTCGGAGAACTTTGTAGGCAAGATGACCATACCCTCGAAATCACTTCTACATTTGCTTGCTAGTTTCTCGCTCTTTTGCTATGCCGCGATACTTGCCACTTGCTATATCATTCCTCCCATATTGCCATGTCAAGCCTCTAACCCACCTTGTCCTAGCAAACCGTTGTTTGGCTATGTTACCGCTTTGCTCAGCCACTCGTATAGCGTTGTTAGTTGCAAGTGAAGATTGGAGTTTGTTCCTTGTTGGAACATGTTTATTGTTGGGATATCATTATTATATCTTGTTTACTTTAATGCACCTATATACTTGGTAAGGGTGGAAGGCTTGGCCTTATGCCTGGTGTTTTGTTCCACTCTTGCCGCCCTAGTTTCTGCCATACCGGTGTTATGTTCCTTGATTTTGTGTTCCTTACGCAGTTGGGTTATAATGGGAACCCCTTGACAGTTCGCCTTGAATAAAACTCCTCCAGCAAGGCCCAACCTTGGTTTTACCATTTACCAACTCCTCCAGCAACTCCTCTCGACTGTGCTTTGATTCTCTTCTCGCTCTCATTTGCGTAAGATAGCCACCATATATGCTAGTGCTTGCTGCAGTTCCACCTCACTACCTTTTCCTACCCATAAGCTTAAATAGTCTTGATCGCGAGGGTGTGAGATTGCTGAGTCCCCATGACTCACAGATTTCTTCCAAAACCATATGCAGATGCCGATGATGCCATTACAAGGGATGCGACCGAACTCAAGTGGCAGTTCGACGAGGATTCGGGACGTTACTATGTTTCCTTTCCAAACGATCATTAGTGGAGCCCAGTTGGGGCGATCGGGGATCTATCACATTTGGGGTTGTCTTTATTTTGGTTCCGTAGTCGGACCTTGATTGTATTCTGAATGACGTAATGCTATATTTATGTATTGTGTGAAGTGGCGATTGTAAGCCAACTCTTTATCTCTATCTTATTCAGTACATGGGATGTGTAAAGATTACCCCTCTTTCAACATGCCTACTATGCGGTTATGCCTCTAAGTCGTGCTCCGACACGTGGGAGATATAGCCGCATCGTGGGTGTTACAAGTTGGTAATCAGAGCCTTCCCTGACTTAGGAGCCCCCTGCTTGATCGAATTGTTGGCGTTGTTGAGTCTAGGAAAATGTTGTGAGTCTTATAGGATTATATATATCGAAGAGTAGGATTCTTTTTACTCCTCAGTCCCTTCGTCGCTCTTGTGAGGCCTCCTGACGTAGAGTTTTGACTCGTCTCCTCTCAAATTTCACGAAATTTTTTATTAGGATCACCCGGGTATCTTGCCATCGTTCCGATGGTTTTGTGACGAGAACATTGCTCTTGGTGCCTCCTGACATTTAGGGGTTGTGGCAGTGTCTCGGGGAGTTGAGCTCCGAGGTGTTGCCGTCACAATTTTATCGTTGCAGTTCTGGAATACCTGAGTTTCGCCGACATCGAAAATCTCCTTTATGCAGTTGTTGGTGAGATAACCTCGACGCCACCCAGTACTGGGGTGGGAGTTCGGGAGTATTGCCATAACTCGTATAACGGATGCTTTTCAAAGATTGAGGTAAATGATTTCCGAAGGTTTCTTGGTTATGTGTTGAAGGATGGATACAGCTGGATGTAGGATTTGCTAGTTTTGGGTGAGATATTATGCTTCACATGTATCCCTAACACCTGATTGCATAACCAGAAAGTTTCAGGAGTTTCATAGGTGGGAATTCTTGTAGCTCTAGTATTTCTTCCGCAGATATTTGGTTTGTGATTGGGTAATCCTTACCAATTATTTGTTCATATTTGTACCTTGTTGTTTTATTCATCTACCTTTATCTAAGTGGCTTATCAATTTATGAAAGTGTGATCATTTACTTTGGAATTCATTCGTTCATCCTTGTTCGAATGTTAAGGCTATATGTTGCAATTTCTATCCATTGATTCAGCTTGAATATATGTCTGTCAAGATGCTAACGGATGTCCACCTCTTCAGGATGGCTCCTCCAACGCGTCAGAATCCGGAACCTCCACCACCACCTCCACCTCCGGAGGCATGGCAAGCTGTCATGGCCGCTACCAACGCCAACACGCAGATGCTTATGCAACTCTTGCAAGAGTGCAACCAAGGAAATCAAGGCCATGGCAACAATCAAGCTCAGTTTGCTACCCTCAACCAGTTCCTCACAAACCAGCCGAAGTCTTTCAGTAACTGTGTCGAGGCCACAGACGCTAATGATTGGCTCGTTGATATCTGCAAACATTTTGAGTGTAGCAATATCAAACCTAAGGACTTTGTCAATTTTGCTTCGTTCCAACTCAAAGAACAAGCTGCTGAGTGGTATCAATAATACAAAGATTCTAGAGGAGGTCGTGTGATTACCTGGGATGATTTTCGCCAAGACTTCAAAGCTCACCACATTCATCAAAGTGTTGCTGAGAGTAAGCGTGAGGAGTTCCGCAATCTTAAGCAAGGCAGCTTGTCTGTTTACCAATACAACATCCTATTTCAGAGGCTCGCTCGCTTCGCCAAACGAGACGTCCCTGATGAGAAGAGCATGATTTATCAATTCAGAGGTGGCCTCAGAGAAGATCTTCAACTAGCTCTCGTGCTTTTTGAGCTGAAACAGTATGATGAGTTCTACAACATGGCACTAAAGCAAGAGGCTGCTCAGCTCAAGTTGATGCTTCTAAGAAGAGAGTCAGGGTTGAAACTTCTTCTTCTTCAACTCAAGTGGTAGCTAAGCAGCAAAAGTTCTGGGTGCCTCCTCCTCCTCCGTTCTGTCAGCCCTGTCAGCAAAAGAGAAAAGGTGGCAATGGATCTTCCCACCCACCCAACCCAGGCTATCAGAACAAAGCTCCGTCTCATGCTCCAAGTTCAAGTGCTCTGTATCACCGTCCGCTCTCAGAGGTGACTTGCAACAAGTGTCAGCAGAAGGGTCACTATGCAAACAAATGCTTCAATCAGAGGCGCCTTCCGCCTCCTCCTCCTGTGAGATCTGCCAGCAATGCAGTGGTCAAGCATAATCCCAAGTTTGCAAAGGTCAACATGATGAACGCAACTCAGGCAGAGGACTCTTCAGAAGTGATCATGGGTAACCTTCCTGTTAACGATATTCCTGCAAAAGTCCTTTTTGATACTGGTGCATCGCATTCTTTCATTTCAAGACCTTTTGTGGCTATGCATGATTTGGTTACTCAAGTATTGTCGATACCTCTGTCTATTGTTTCTCCGGCCCGACAAATGACTTCTCGAGTATTCGTTCCGGATGTGTTTATCAAGATGGGCGACTATAAGTTGTTGTCTTCTCCTATTGTTCTTGGTGACTCGGATATTGGTCTAATTCTCGGCATGGACTGGCTTTCTAAGAATAAGGCTCGGTTTGAGTATGCTGCCAGTCAGATTCAATTGACACACTCGTCTAAGGATGTGATCATCTATGCCACTCGTGACGATACCATTCGATTGTTTTCTCTCAATGAGAAGGGCGAGTTGAATGCCATCTCTCAGATTCCAGTCGTTTGTGAATATCAAGACGTCTTTCCAGAAGAGCTTCCAGGAATGCCTCCTCACCGGCCAGTTGAATTCGTCATTGATCTTGAGCCTGGCACGGAACCTGTTTGCAAACGTCCGTACAAGCTTGGACCAGAAGAGTTGAAGGAGCTCAAGAAACAACTCAATATACAAGAGCGTATGGGTCTGATCCGACCGAGTTCTTCTCCATGGGGTTGTGGTGTTCTTTTTGTCAAGAAGAAGGATGGCACGGACCGACTCTGCGTCGACTACCGTCCATTGAACAAGAAGACCATAAAGAACAAGTACCCACTCCCCAACATCAATGAGCTTTTAGAACAACTCAAGGGTTCTCAAGTATTCTCCAAGCTTGACCTTCGTATTGGCTATCATCAGATTCACATTCATGAACAAGATATCCCCAAGACAGCATTCAGAACAAGTTATGGTTCCTATGAATACACTGTCATGTCTTTCAGCCTTGTCAACACTCCTCCAACGTTCTCTCGCATGATGAACTTCATCTTCAACCCTTACACAAATGATTTCATCTTGGTGTATCTCGATGATATTTTGGTCTTTTCCAAGAACAAAGAGGATCATGCTAAGCATTTGAGATTGATGTTGGACAAACTCAGAGAACATCAATTCTATGCGAAGTTTTCAAAGTGCGAGTTTTGGCTTGATGAGGTTCTCTACCTTGGGCATATCATCTCCGCCAAGGACATAGCTATTAATCCTCAGAAGGTGTCTACAATTTTGAATTAGGAACAGCCTCAGAATGTGAAGCAGATCCGCAACTTTCTTGGGCTCGCAAGCTATTGTTGAAGATTCGTTGAGAATTTCTCTAAGATCGCGAAGCCTCTTTCCAACCTCCTCCAGAAGCATGTGAAGTATGTCTGGATGCCTTAATGTGACTTCGCTTTCAACACCCTCAAAGAGAAGTTAGTCACAGCTCTAGTTCTGACTCCTCCTGATGAATCCAAACCATTCGAGGTTTTTTGTGATGCTTCCCTTCAAGGTCTCGGTGCTGTGTTGATGCAAGAGAAGAAATTTGTGGCCTATACCTCTCGCCAGTTGAAGCCCAACGAAAAGAACTACCCCACTCATGACCTCGAGTTGGCGGTAGTTGTCCATGTTCTTTTAACATGTAGACATCTCTTGTTGGGAAGGAAAGTGGACATCTTCACGGATCATAAGAGTCTCAAGTACATCTTCACTCAACCCAACCTCAACCTCAGGCAGACTCATTGGGTCGAGATGATTCAAGAGTATAACTCGAGTATCGAATATACTCCAGGAAAGGCCAATGTCATTGTAGACGCTTTGAGCAGGAAGGCTTACTGCAACAGTTTGATTCTCAAGCCCTTCCAAGCGGATCTTTGTGAAGCTTTCCGCAAACTTAATCTTCAAGTTGTTCCTCAAGGATTTCTTGCCAACCTCCAAGTCTATCCTACTTTGGAAGATCAGATTCGTGAGGCACAACTTCTTGATTCAATGGTGAAGAAGGTCAAGAATGGGATTGCCAAGAGCCAACCCAAGTACAAGTGTTATCGCCTTGATGACAAAGATACTCTATTCTTCGAGGATTGAATTGTTGTTCCTAAGAGTGACCTTTGTAAAGTCATTATGAACGAGGCTCACAATTCACTCCTATCTATTCATCCTGGAAGTACAAAGATGTACCATGACCTCAAGCAGTCGTATTGGTGGACTCGAATGAAGCAAGAGATTGATCAGTTCGGGAATGAATGTGATGTCTGCAGAAGGGTGAAAGCAGAACACCAACGGCCATCTGGTCTCCTCCAACCTCTTGCCATTCCAAAATGGAAGTTTGACCATATTGAGATGGACTTCGTGACTAGATTTCTCAAGTCCAAGCGTGGCAATGATGCTATCTTTGTTGTCATCGACAAGCTTACTAAAGTGGCTCATTTTCTTCCTATCAAAGAATCTATCATAGCAGCCCAGTTGGCAGAGCTATATACCTCCAGGATTGTCTCTTTGCACGGCATTCCACAGTTGATATCTTCAGATCGTGGAAGCATCTCTACTTCTAAGTTCTGGGATTCCTTCTAGAAGGCCATGGGCACCAACATTCGCTTCAGCACAGCCTTTCATCCTCAAACTAGTGGACAAGTCAAGCGAGTAAATCAAATTCTTGAAGATATGCTCAGGGCTTGTGTCATTTCCTTCGGTATGAAGTGGGAAGATTGTCTTCCATATGCCGAGTTCTCCTACAACAACAGCTTCCAAGCGAGTTTGGGCAAGGCCCCATTCGAGATTCTCTATGGCAGAAAGTATCGTACTCCTCTTAACTGGTCAGAGACTGGTGAACGTCAACTTCTTGGCAATGACTTGATCACAGAGGCTGAAGAAATGTGCAAAGTCATTCATGAAAATCTCAAAGCCGCGCAATCGCGCCAGAAGAGTTACTATGATAGCTAGCATCATGACTTGGCTTTCGAGATCGGAGACCATGTCTACCTCCGCGTCTCTCCAATAAAATGTACTCATCGCTTCGGTATCAAAGGGAAGCTTGCCCCTAGATACGTGGGTCCTTTCAAGATCTTTTGCAAAAGAGGCGACCTCGCCTATCAACTTGAGCTTCCATCCAACTTTGCAAACGTGCACGACGTGTTTCACGTGTCTCAGCTTTGCAAGTGTTTCAAGACTCCTGACCGCACCATCAACTTCGAAGAGATTGATCTCCAAGAAGCCCTGTCTTATCATGAGCATCCCATTGCTATTCTTGAAGAAACCAAGCGCAACACTCGCAACAAGTCTATCAAATTCCTGAAAGTGAAGTGGTCACACCATTCCGACCGAGAGGCCACCTGGGAACGCGAGGACCACCTCCATTCCGAATATCCGGAGTTCTTTCAGTCCTAGATCTCAGGACGAGATCCTTTCGTAGTGGTGGAGTGTTGTCACGCCCACGATGTAACTTACCATATTTGTACTCCAACTCTTGCCATTTTCGGCTCTATGTTATGAGATTCCCTCGTGGTTGGGTTTTTGTCTTTGTTTTGCTTTTTGTCCATGTCATGCATTTCATATCATGTCATCATGTGCATCACATTTGCATACGTGTTCATCTCATGCATCCGAGCTTTTTCCCCATTGTCCATTTTGCATTCTGGCACTCCTACGTCCTCCGCCGCCCCCTTTTGTCTCTTTTCGTGTGTGGGTGTTAAACGTTCTCGGATTGGACCAAGATTTTCCAAGCGGCCTTGGTACACCACCGGTAGACCGCCTGTCAAGTTTCATGCCATTTGGAGTCCGTTTGATACTCCAACGGTTAACCGAGGAACGGTAAAGGCCTCGCATGTGTTGCAGACCAAAACCCCTCCAAAGTGGCCCAAAACCCATCCAAACCCCCTCCATCCTCTCGGCCGTTCGATCACGATCGCGTGGCCGAAAGCCGCACTCCATTTGGACTCTCCTAGCTCCTAGAATCTATAAATAGACCTCCCCCTCCGAAATTCGCGGTCAAAACCTACCCTAACCTCCTCCCGCCGCCACTGGACACGTCTCGCCGCCGCTGGACGCGTCCGCCACCGCTGCCCGTCCAACCCCGTGCCGTCACGTGTCAACGCCTCCGCCCCCGCGCCGCCGGCCCACCGCGGCCCGCAGCAGGCCCACGGGGCCCGTGCCATCGCCGCCCCGACCGTGAGAGCCCGCGCCCGGGCGCCGCCGCTCCCCGCCTTCCGCGCCATCCTTGCCGGCGCTGCTCTTCCGCCGCTGCCGCCCACAGCTCGCTGGCCGGGTCGCCCGCCATCGCCGGTCCTGGTCGCCGCACGCGCCAACCAAGGCCGCCTGCTCCTCCGCCCCTCGTCGCCGTGCCACCTCCGCCGACGCCGGATCCGGTGAGGTCCGATCGGATCTCCGGCCACCGCCTTCTCCCCGAGCTCCGGCGAAGACCCCGGCCAACCTCGGTTTCCGCTCTCTCAGATCCAGATCCAGAGAACCCTAGGGTTGAACCATGTTTTTCCCTCCAAGTCTTTTATTTTTTACATTTTCTAGCCATGTTCATCCTGCCATAACTTCCTGTATGATGCTCCGTTTTGGGCGTGCCATATATCAAAATGTTCATCTGGATGTCCTATTCATTTTGTTCCACTGCACCATGTTTGTTTGAGTCCATCTTGATGCCTAAATTGATGTTGAAAGAAAGCTTCATAATGTTAGTTCCTGTTACTTAGCAGATCTTGAGCATTTGTCATTTTTGCCATGATTTTTGTGTGCCGTATATGGTCATGCGCTCTACATGTGTTTTGGGCTATGCCATGCCATCTTTACAGGGGTGTATGCCATGTATTTTTGTGATCAACATGGTGACTAGCACATGCATGCAAACTGGCTCTCATAATGTTGCTGATTTCTGGGACTTAGAATTTCACTGTCATTTCCCTGCTGTTATTTTAATGCCATGTATTCATGTCGCTACAGAGATATCCATGTTTCTTTTGAGTATGTTCAGTAAGGATAATTCGGACATATGGTTGTTCTCTATCCATCCATGTCCCTGTTTGCGTTTATGGAGTACCCTAGCATGACTCAATCTTGCTCTACGTTTGCTATAAAATGTTCCTGGCAGATTGTTTACGTGTTAATCAATTTTGCCAAGGTTGTTGTAGTTGATCCATGCATGATATGAACTTGTTCTGCCTTTGCTTGGCTTCATGATCATGTCTTCTTGCTGGGAGTATGCTTAGTTTGTCATGCAATGCCTTGTGTTGAGTGCATCGAGCTCGCAAACATGCCTTCATAACTCTGTTTTTTTGCCATGTCCAGTTTTCTGCTAAGTCTGAATCTGCTAACGAAACTTGCTATCTTTACATGGGTGCCATCATATTTTATGTGCCCTTTTGGCTTATGGTCAGTAAGGTATTTTTGTTATATGCTTTGAGTAGAGTCATGCCTTGCCTTTGTTTGCTATGTTCTTTTCCTGTAGCATGTTGATACCTTGCTCTAAACATTGCTTCCTGATGTTAATTCCTGACATGTTAGTATTTTCACTAAGTCTGTGATGTTGATATCTTTTGCACTTTTGACATGCTTATTTGACCATGCTATTGTGTGATTTTGCCATAGCTCAGTGTTCATCTTTTGTCAAGCATCTTGAGTAGATAACATCCATGTGCTTTGTTTCTATGTTAGAGTGCAGTAGCTTAGTTTCTTATTGCATTGTAGATGGCATCATGCTGCTAATCGCAGAATTGTGCCATTCTTGTTTTGCTTGCCATTTGCAAACCGTGCATCCGATTCCGGTGATCTTTATATAGATTTCGACCGAAATCAACTCATCTTTCGAGCAGCACTCTTGGTTTGTCAAGTTGAGGCCTGGTTCAATCTTTTCCTTCCGGAGCACGCATATGCATTGCATATCCCATCCCGCATATCATGCCATGTTTTGCATCATGTTGTTTGCGCATTGCCCCGTGGTTGATTGTGGTTTCCTTTGCTTGTGTTCTTGCTTTGGGTACAGCTTGGAGACGAGTACGTGATCTAGGAACCTGTTGAGTATGCTTACGAGGATCAAGCTTACGTTAACTCGGAGAACTTTGCAGGCAAGATAACCATACCCTCGAAATCACTTCTATCTTTGCTTGCTAGTTGCTCGCTCTTTTGCTATGCCGCGATACCTACAACTTGCTATATCACGCCTCCCATATTGCCATGTCAAGCCTCTATACCATCTTGTCCTAGCAAACCGTTGTTTGGCTATGTTACCTCTTTGCTCAGCCCTCTCATAGCGTTGTTAATTGCAGGTGAAGATTGGAGTTTGTTCCTTGTTGGAACATGTTTATTGTTCGGATATCATTATTATATATTGTTTACTTTAATTCACCTATATACTTGGTAAAGGGTGGAAGGCTTGGCCTTATGCCTGGTGTTTTGTTCCACTCTTGCCGCCCTAGTTTCCGTCATACCGGTGTTATGTTCCTTGATTTTACGTTCCTTACGCGGTTGGGTTATAAAGGGAACCCCTTGACAGTTCGCCTTGAATAAAACTCCTCCAGCAAGGCCCAACCTTGGTTTTACCATTTTCCACCTAAGCCTTTTTCCCTTGGGTTCCGCGGACTCAAGGGTCATCTTTATTTTAAACCCCCGGGCCAGTGCTGCTCTGAGTGTTGGTCCAAACTAGAGCCCCTTGCAGCGCCACCTCGGGGAAACTCGAGGGTTGGTTTTAGTTGTACGGATTGCTTATCCGGTGTGCCCTGAGAACGAGATATGTGCAACTCCTATCGGGATTTGTTGGCACATTCGGGTGGCTTTGCTGGTCTTGTTTTACCATTGCCGAAATGTCTTGTAACCGGGATTCCGAGTCTGATCAGGTCGTCCTAGGAGAAGGAATATCCTTCGTTGACCGTGAGAGCTTGTGATGGGCTAAGTTGGGACACCCCTGCAGGGTTTTGAACTTTCGAAAGCCATGCCCGTGGTTATGGGGAGATGGGAATTTGTTAATATCACATTCTAGAAAACCTGTCACTTAAATTAATTAAAATGAATCAACACCATGTGTAGCCGTGATGGTCTCTTTTCGGTGGAGTCCGGGAAGAGAACACGGTCTCGTGTTATGCTTGAACGTAAGTAGTTTCAGGATCACTTCTTGATCTGTATAGCTTCTCGACCGTGCTTTGCTTCTCTTCTCGCTCCCGTAAGCTTAAATAGTCTTGATCGCGAGGCTGTGAGATTGTTGAGTCCCCGTGACTCACAGATTACTTCCAAAACCAGATGCAGGTGCCGATGATGCCATTACAGGGGATGCAACCAAACTCAAGTGGGAGTTCGACGAGGATTCAGGACGTTACTATGTTTCCTTTCCAGACGATCAGTAGTGGAGCCCAGTTGGGGCGATCGGGGATCGATCGCATTTGGGGTTGTCTTTATTTTGGTTCCGTAGTCGGACTGATTGTATTCTGAATGATGTAATACTATATTTATGTATTGTGTGAAGTGGCGATTGTAAGCCAACTCTTTATCTCTATCTTATTCAGTACATGGGATGTGTAAAGATTACCCCTCTTGTAACATGCCTACTATGCGGTTATGGCTCTAAGTCGTGCTCCGACACATGGGAGATATAGCCGCATGGTGGGTGTTACAATGACTCTGAGTCTCAATCTGGATACGTGTTGAAAGTGGGAGCAATTAGCTAGAGTAGCTCCATGCAGAGCATTGTAGACATAGAAATTTGCAAAATACATACGGATCTGAATGTGGCAGACCCGTTGACTAAACTTATCTCACAAGCAAAACATGGTCACACCTTAGAACTCTTTGGGTGTTAATCACACGGCGATAATAAAATTGTTATTATTATCTTTCCTTAATGATGATAAAGGTTTATTATTCATGCTAGAATTGTATTGACCGAAAACTTAAATACATGTGTGGATACATAAACAAATACCGTGTCCCTAGTGAGCCTCTACTAGACTAGCTCAATGATCAAAGATGGTTAAGGTTTCCTAAACATAGACATGAGTTGTCATTTGATAACGAGATCACATCATTAGGAGAATGATGTGATGGAAAAGACCCATCTGTTAGCTTAGCATATGATCGTTCAGTTTGTTGCTACTGCTTTCTTAATGTCAAATACATGTTCTTTCGACCATGAGATCACGAAAATCCCGGATACCGGAGGAATACCTTGTGTGCTCTCAAACATAAAAATGTAACTGGGTGATCATAAAGATGCTCTACACGTATCTCTGAAGGTGTCTGGTGAGTTGGCATGGATCAAGATTGGGATTTGTCACTCTGTATATCAGAGAGGTATCTCTGGGCCCTCTCAGTAATACAACATCATAAGAAGCTTGCAAGCGAAGTGACTACGGATTTAGTTACAAGATGATGTATTACAAACGAATAAAGAGACTTGCCGGTAACGAGATTAAACTAGGTATAGAGATACCGACGATCGAATCTCGGGCAAGTAACATACCGACAGACAAAGGGAATTATGTATGTTGTCATAAAGGTTCAACCGATAAAAGTTCTTCGTGGAATATGTAGGAATCAATATGGGCATCTAGGTCCCACTATTGGTTATTGACGGAGAGGTGTCTCGGTCATGACTACATAATTCCCGAACCCACAGGGTCGAACGCTTAACATTAGTTGATGCTAGAGTAGTATTGGGATATTTGATGAGTGGTAACCAAATGTTGTTCGGAGTCCTGGATGAGATCCCGGACATAACGAGGAGTCTCAGAATGGTCGAGAGGTAAAGATTTATATATGGGAAGTCATATTTTGGGTTCCATAAAAAGGTGCGGCTTTTTCGGTATTGTATCAGGAAGCTTCCAAAAGGTTCCCGAGGATTCCGGGGGGGTACGGAAGTCCACAAGTGGGTCCACCATGACCCAAGGGCTAGAATGGGCTGCGGGGAGGCACCCTGCCCTTATTGGGCTAGGCATACCAAGTCCTCAAAAGCCCATGTGGGTAAGTAAGGCAAAACAGGAAGGAGTCCTAGTAGGAACAGGATTGGACTTGGAGTCCAAGTCCTCTCCCCCTTAGTCGCGCCCTAGGGCTTGGAAGGATTGTTTCTCATGCCCCTCCACCTATATATAGAGGGGAGGGGGCACCCCAAGAGCACACACAAAGCCCTTGGCGCCCCTCTCTTTCCCGTTACTCTGTAGTTCCACCGCCTCGTCCCAGCGACGCTTAGCAAAGCGATGTCAATGCTCCACCACCACCATCACCAC
Source organism: Triticum dicoccoides (assembly GCF_002162155.2). Classification (NCBI taxonomy): domain Eukaryota; kingdom Viridiplantae; phylum Streptophyta; class Magnoliopsida; order Poales; family Poaceae; genus Triticum; species Triticum dicoccoides. Next base: position 670,666,637 of record NC_041392.1, read on the forward strand.
CACGCCATCGTGTTGGTTGTGATCCCATCTATTTCTCCTCTCCCGCTTGATGGATTAAGAAGGAGGAGACTCCATCGAGCCGCATGTGTGCTAAACTCGAAGGTGTCGTCCGTTCAGCACTAGATCGTTTGGATCGTCATCAGATCATGAAGTGTACGACTACATCACCCGCGTTGATAAACGCTTCTGCTTAGTGATCTACAAGGGTATGTAGATGCTCTCCCCCGCTCGTAGCTATGCGTCTCCATGGAAAGATCTTGCGTGTGCGTAGAAATTTTTTGTTTTCCATGCAACGTTCCCCAACAGCGTCGTACCGCGCCGCCCGTGCCTGTGACTGTGCCTCACGTGCCTGCGACCGCACCATGCAGGCTGAGACAGAAGTCGGGTGCATGGAGAGTGACGACACTACAAAAAAATACACTTTCGTGATGATACGTGTTTGTCATAGTAGTTCGCGTTTTTTGTCATGCATGTACATCCATGACAAATTTATGACAGAATCAAGATAGTCATACCTGTTCTACCGTAGAAGTGTTCCATGACATTACCAAAATTATCATCACGGAAGTGTCCACTTCCATGACGATAAATCGCGCGTCACAGAAGTGCTTTCGTCAAGGGTGACCGACACGTGGCATCCACCGTAACGGAACGCCGTTAAGCTATCGGGTCGGGTTTTGGATCCGATAACCCGTTAACAACCCCGATCAATGGGAATTTTCCACGTGTAAAATCATCATTGGCTGGAGGAAACACGTGTCAGCTCATCGTCGGGACAGATGTCATCCACTCATTGGACCGAAGGCGCCTATGATACGTTGACACGTGGCATGGCCCAATAGAGGCCCATTCCTGTGAAAAGGCTGGCCCGTTTGACTTGATCAAAAGGTGGCGGGCCGGCCCATGGAAAGCCTATTAACGGCCTGTTCGCATATAGCCCATTTACAGCCCGCTAACCTAAGGCCCATTACGCCCTATCTGAAGTCGGCCCAGTAGCGTCATCTGGGCCATCCAATATGATTCCAGCCCGTTTTCACTTCCGGCCCATGTATGTCCCATGATGTCTTTTGGCCCATATGAGGCCCTATGTAACTCTTGGCCTATTAACGGCCCATGGTGAAACTGGCCCGTAATGAATAGTGTATCACTTTACACCCATTAACGGCCCGTGGTGAAACTGGCCCGTAATGAACAGTGTATCACTTTATACCCATTAACGGCCCATTATTACGTTGTGCCGTCTCCAGCCCATGTTATCTTTCGGCCTTCTCAGAGCCCATTTATTCTTGGGCTCATTTCCAGCATTCATTTACTTACGGCCCGTTACTGTCATTTTCTGCTTATGGGCCAAATTCAGCCCGTGGTTACAGTCGGCCCGTTTGTGGTCCGTTAATATGTTGGGCCGTTTTCATAGCATCATCAAATACGGCTTATTAATGATGGCCCATTATGGTCGGGCCATGAACGGACGATTCCAACTCTAGCCCATGTACGGCCCGTATAAGGCCCATTGATGATACGGCCCGTAGAAGGCCCATTGATGATACGACCCGTAGAAGGCCCATTGTTTCTACGGCCCGTAGAAGGCTCACTATTTCTACGGCCCGTAGAAGGCCACTGTTTATACGGCCCGTAGAAGGCCCACTGTTTCTACGGCTTATAGGAGGCCCAGTGTCACTACAGTAAATATTAGCCATGGTTATTGTGGCCTAGTTTTAAAAAATAGGTTATTGCAGCCAGTAGCAAACCACAGAAAAAGAACTGCATTGACTACAAGCAAACAAATAAACAAGACAAGAAGGAAATAAATAAGAAAGCAACTTACACTAGGCTATCACGGCTATTACACATATTACATCCACTGGGCATCAAAGTTCGCCACCAGTGCAAATATAGGGAACACAGCAGCATATAAATGCCGTAGCAAACCAAGTCCAGAACTAAAACCACTTCAGAAAAGCTCAAGAAACAATATCCTGGGTACCCATAATGCTGGCAAGATGCTTAGCAACATTATTAACTTTCTCTTGTTTGGCGCTTAAGTCCTCCAGCACTTGCTATTGCACCAGAAAGTACGCATCTGAATTCTGCAAGGACTTCCTTAGTCCTTCGACTTCCTGTCGCATAACATCTGATCGATGTCTTTCAACTTGAAGTTGAGAGTCAAGAAGCCGAACTGATTCAGGCAATGAGTTTGAAGAGCTGGTGCCAGCAGTGGTAGCCAGTAACTCGAACACTACATCAGGACATGACTTTGGGGTTGTCTTAGTGTCTTCAATATAGTTTTTATCAGCTTTCTTGGAGACCAACAGGGATGTCTCACTGTCTTGAACGTTATCTGCATTACTTCCTTTACCATTGCATAACAGGGTACTCTTCTCCAATATTTTATCCGTGTTCTAAAAGAGAAACAAACAAACACATCTCGGGTTTACAATGTAGTATATGAAACTCATTTTGGTAAACCAGTTCAGTTTTAAGGTGGACAGGATAACAGCATGAAACAAACATATACCTATGTAGTATGGTCACTGTATGGTATATATCATTCTAGTTTATGTTGCCAAATCAAGATAGATACAGTTCGAATCATATCTATTTAAGACAAAGCAGCATAGACAGAATATAAGTGTGGGAAACTACACAGCAATAATAACACTTGTAATGTGCACGGCATGAGAACATAACTGTTTATTCAATTGAAACTGAAATCAACATAGAGCAAGTTACAACAGCAAACAGCCAAACACGTTTAAGAAATAGGTTTAAAACATACATGTTGTGCTATTGGAGTTTCAGTTGCATCCTTCAAATTTGAAATTAGTTGGTATCAGTAAATACAGTGATGCAAGAGCAAAGTAGTATGAACCATAGCTACAGAACCTGACCTGAGAACAATTCTTCTTCTGCTTTAAGCGTTGACTTCGGGTTCGGAGTGGTGGTCCTCGTGATTTGGGCACTGCAGTTGCCTTACTAACTGCTCGTGTTTGGGTGCTCTGTGGTGGAGACGGTGTTGTGTCAATGGGAACTGGGTGTCTATCTGCTGGGGTTGGGGTTAGAAGGGGTGTAGCTGGTTCTCTGTCCAACTGGGTAGGGGTACAATCTGCATGAGTGTGGGTTATGTGTGGTGGGGCTGGTTCCTGGGCAAGTACAGCCGTGGTTCTATCTGCATCGACAGGTAGCACGATCTTTTCTGAAGACCGTGTTTTTACTCCCACGGATACTGCCATCACTCCCTCCAATTGAAATGGTTGATAAACAAGAAAAGTAATTGAATGTACAGACATTGTAAGATAGACAGGTGCAATGGATAGCAGGGAAGAAAACAGGGCATGAAATAATTAACATTTATGTTGTCTAAGCAAACAGAATAGCAGGACATAATTTCACATATATGATGGTTAATTAAACAGGATAGCATGACACAATTTCACATGTATGATGGCTAACTAAACAGGATAGAATGACATACTTCAAGGACAAAATATGATGACTATGTAAACAGGATGACATGATATAACTATACGATGTGTCTATTAAAGTGGTTGGCATGCCATAAATCACAAACATGCCGTCGATGGAAACATGATGGCATGATATAATTCACGGATAGAATGACATAATTTAAATATGATGACTATGTAAACAGGATGAGATGATATAACTATATTATGTCTTTAGAAAATGCGTTGGCATGCCATAATTCAGATACATGCTGTCTATGTAAACATCATGGCATGACATAATTCAAATATATGATTTATATACTAAGGAAGTGAGCAGAGGGCAATCGCATATATGATGTGTCAACTAAGGAGATGGCATCCAATATTGTGTATATGATGTAAAAACTAAGCATTGCAATACAACATATGCATTATATGAGTGATATAACCCTGCCAAGTTTGAGCATACACCTTAGGGGGATAATAGGACTAGTCATCTGCCTCTGAATCCTCCTCTGAAGAGCTACCTATAACCAGCAAGATATCTGCTTCAGCAGGTAGCATTGTCTACTTTACAGACCTTGTTTTCACTCCAGATTTCTCCATCACCGATTCAAATGGCTGATGCACAGGAAGAGCAGTTGAATATACATACATTGTCGACAAAAGCAATGGGAAATACAAAAAAAGGACGGCATGATATAATTCACATATATGACGCTTGCCTAAACAACATGGCATTGCATAATTCACATACATAATGCCTTGCAACAAGATAACATGGCATAATTCACATATATAATGTCTTGCAACAAGATGGCATTGCATAATTCACATATATGGTAATTAGACACTAAACAGGTGGCATTCACACATAGCATGTCTAAACTGAGCAAATGACATAGCAATGCAAGATACCATACGCACGATATGAGCAACATAACCCTGCCAAGTTAGGACATGCTCCTCGGGCGGGGGGGGGGGGAATATGACTGGTCATCTGTCTCTGAATCCTCCTTTGAGGAGCTATCGGTAACCAGCAAGACATGCGCTTCGTCAGATATCATTGTCTGCTCTGAAGACCTTGTTTCCACTCCAGATTTTTCCATGACCGTGCCAAATGGCTGATGCACAGGAAGAGTAATTGAATGTACTAAAATTGTTGACAAATTTAACACATAATAAAATAATGATGGCATGATATAATTCACATATAAGATGACTGGCTAACCAGGGTGGCATTGCAAAATTCACATATATGATGCCTGGCTAGACAAGATGGCATTGCATGATTCACATATACGATAAAGAAACTAAACAGATGGTATTGACACAAAGCATGTCTAAACTAAGCAGATGACATCTTTAATGTATACAGTAAGCAATGCAAGGCACCATATGCATGATATTACCAACATCAGCATGCCAAGTTAGAGCGAAGACCTCATGGGGTAAATAGGAGTGGTCTTCTCCTTCTGAATCCCCCCCATAACAGTTATCTTCCTCTTGATTACGATCCGAAATGGGTGGAGGGGGGCTGCCTTTGCGCCCACCATGGAACGACGTCTGCATGAAATTTTATTACCACGCAAGGCTCGTCTCTTTTGCTCTACATGATCAGTTCCATTATGTACAATAACTGGCATGCATAGGAATAAAACATAGTGAGATTATGTAAGGAGTGCATGCACAAATCCAGAGTGATGGTAGCAAACTGTGGATAGATCCAAAACCAATGATAGCAGGCAGATAATAGCTGTAGTTAAAAAATACAGATAATGGCTCCTTTAATGTTTGTTTGCACCCAACATGAAACTCATAGTAGACACCGGAGATTAACCAGATAGTAGACAGATAGTACTGATTGCTGCCCCAATATGTACCCCACAACCATTTAAAAACGCAAGTTTCAGCATTAGTTTGGACCTGACTCGGAGTCTAATAGGTGAACACGACGATAATGTAGCATGTCATCATATTAAGAGATGCATAACGTAAGAAGACACGGAAGAGTGCGACCTCTCTTGCGGACCGGCGGCGGGGAAGAAGATCTGAGGCGGCGAAAGACGGTCTGGAGAGCGGATCCCTGCTGTGGTGAACCCTTCCGTCGTTGGAGCAGCTGAGCTGGGGTGGAACACAGCGCCGCAGGAGCAGGACAAACCACGCAAGGTTTTCTTTGACACATATCTGTAACATAAGTAATTTAGTAAGGGCTTGCTTGAATTTGAGGATTCTAACAATGCAGGGATAGGAAATAGACAGGAATAGGATAGGAATGCACGTGCAAAACAGAGAATTTAAAAACACAAGATTCCTGCCAATCTGGGTGTTTGATTCACAACAATTGGAAGATCACACGATGCAAAAAAGCATGGTCAGATTAAGTCAAACCACAAGAAAATGTACGGTTATAATGCTATTATGCTACCATCTCTTAGTCTTGTGCTTGATGAATAGGAATATGAAAAGGAGGAGAAGTGGAAATTAGAATTCCTACGGTTTTTCTTTCAAGGAGACACTTAAGGAACAAATCCTACAATTTTCCTTTGCTCCATTCCTTTGCACCAAATTCATGAAAAGTAGTACCATAGGAAACTTTCCAATTCCGATGTTTTTCATTCACTTTTCCTTTCAAGCACTAGCGATTCTAGTAGGCAGGCTTGAGCAAGGAAAATCCTACACTAAAAAATGTTTTTGTGCTACTTCTATTACTTTGGACCCAGGCCACTACCATACTAGCTCAACTCCCAGGCCCATCGACAAATGCATAGCTCAAACGCGTAGAGATAAATAATAATGGCGTTCAAGAGAGTCCATCACGGATAGCTAAGTTGCCTGGTACCTCACTGCTTGTCATATAGTAGGATAAAATAATCGTATTTCCTGTTACTACGAGTGCTCAGTGGACAATATATATAACATGTAGAGTAAAAAAGAGATGCAACAAGTGTACAACCTGAGTGGAATTCTAATAGCATCCCCAATACATGACGTAAAATACATAAACACAAAGTGCTAGATGTAAAATACATCAGCCGCTCATCTCTGAAGTTAACTGTCGAAACTGAATTGAACTGTCGAAACTGAACTTAACTGTCGAAACTGAATTTTGCTGTTGAAACTGAATTTTGCTGTCGAAACTGAACGCACTAGCAAGGTGAGGCTACACGATGGTCGACTGACTTTTTCATCTCTACTAAGTCGATTTTGCAGCCGTTGGATAGGAAATCAAGGGCATGTGGTTCATCTTCAACCTCCACCCCCCTGAGCCGGCCAAACAGCAGCACCCCGCCGCCCGCGGCCGGTGGTGCGCCGCCCCGCCCTCCCCTAAAACACTCCCCACTGCCGGTCCGCCGCCGTCCCGGCCATCCCT
>NC_041392.1:670673903-670677351 GCF_002162155.2 Triticum dicoccoides
CACGCCACCGCCCCACCACAGTCGACAACCACTGCCCCCATCCTGAACCCTAAGATAGATAGTGGGGTACCTCTCCGGCGAGCCCCCCTCCCCGCTGCGGCTGGTACTTCCTTCACCCCGGCAGCATCGGAGTGAAGTGTAGCTAAATCGGAGCAGCATCGCAAGGAAGAGCAAGAGCGAGAGCAGCAGCGCGAGCAAGAGCAATAGCAAGAGCAGAGCAGGCAGGGGACCAAGAGCAAGAGCAGAGCAGCAGCGCGAGCGAGAGCTAAAGCAGCAGCAGGTCCTACTGATGTGGACGTCGCCGCCGAGGGAGCGATGTCGTGGAGGAAGTGGCCGGCGATGCCGTGGTGGATGGAGCCGCGCCATGTCGGCTCGGGACCGAGCGCCGGCAGCACCGTGAGATCGAATCAAGAAGAAAATGGGGCGATTAGTGTACAACCTCTTTGGTGGTGCCGATTAGGCCGCAGCTTCATCCGAGGAAACCGTGATGATGATGCTCTTCCGGTGGTGCAGGTGAAGACGGAGGTGTGGGAATGGAGGTGGCGCAAAACACGAGGGGGGCGTCGGGGCAGCTCCTTGGAGGTGGAGGATAGGGTGGCTGAACCGACGGGACAATGAGATCGACGACGGATCCTCATCCGGTACGGTGGATGAGGGACGTCGAGCTGTTGCTGTGGACGATGTCGTCGGGGAAGAGGCTCCGGCTGGGTGGTGGACGGAGCAGGGTGTGGGGTTTCGTCGCGGGTTTTCGCGGCCTCGGTGTACGAATGGGTGGGCGGATGGGATGGCAGTGGGGAACCATGGCTTAGAGACGCACTTGTCCAAAATGTGGGGTAAGTTACGAAAGTACCCCCACCGATTTGAGGCGGTTCTTTCGGTTCAGGGGTACCACGGGCATTTCGCGTGTCGGGATTTCACAGGAGGTGGGAGTTTTCGCACGCGTTGTAATTTCGTAATAGCAAGGCGCGGGTTGAGATGGAGGGAGTTGTCGGAGCACAACGAGACAAAGATATATCTTAAATATTTCGGGCTAACAAGGCCCGGGTTGAAGAGGCGGGAGTTTCGCAGCACGATAGACAGAGACGCTAGCTTGAATTTTCGACATAACAAGGCGCGGCTTCAAATTTCGGAAGAACAAGCTTAACGTGTACCCAAAAAGACAATTTGCACCTCAACACGCACAACACACACGCAAACACCATTTAGACTAGAGTAAGGTACACGTGCATTGCACGCATGAGATTTGGCAACCAAATTATGAATAAATACCACATTATAGCATGCAAGCTTTGAGTCATATATGCATGATGTAGATGTTCGTTTAATTCTTATAGTTCGTTTCATTCAAAACCATCTAGTTTTTATAAGAAAGCTAATCTATTTTAAGATTCATGGAATTGTGCGTCTTAAGACATAAAGTAAAAACAAATAATGGCAAATCATGTAGAAAAATATTTGGGCAATTCTGATACAGAAGATTCTAGAACAAATAAGAAGTGCTTGTGTTTTGATGTTTGTGCATTATGCTTAAGTTCAACCATGGAGTATTCTAGATTATACATGTGGCGAAATCTGGTGGAATCTAGATCATATCCAACAGCCAGTAGTGCTCAAATTTGCCATCTTTGGACCATCGGATTCGCCTCATCGAACGACCATCTTTCAAAGTTAAAGTTACCCGCACACATTATAAAAAAATATAAAATACAATATATATATATATATAGGGGTATAGATATAGATATGTGATGCAAAAGCCGCCCATAATCTCCAATTAGAATAGTTTGTCCATGCATGGATGCGACGTGGCCAAATGATGTCTGCCATCGGTATCTCAAATTCAAATCAGTCTGACCTTGTTCAATGTGTATACATTACAACATGCTCGTTTCCAAACCACACCGCGCAGATCTCCGTTATATTCATGCATGCATGGGTTTCAAACATCAGTATCTCTTATTCAAATATTTGAATTCAGCTTTACATTGATTGTGACCTCACCTATTCAGCTATTCTTTTACACCCACACAGTAGTCTTCTCTTTATAATTGTACCACTTACTTTCTCTCGTGCATGCATGCACACACACTACCAGTTGGCATTATCCACCGCACGCATGCAATCTTTTTCTTCAGGTCGATCTCCCATGAAGGCACACACCAACACACACACCCCTCTCCATCATACCGGGCATTCTTTATCTCTCACGCGTGCATGCGCAACGATCGATGTTCCTCTATGTATGTGTGTATATAGCTAGGTCTTTCATAGTTTTCCACACAAACTGGTCAATCAATATATCGAGTGAGGTCTCACCCTCTTTCCCATGTCCACATCGATCAATCTATACCTCTCTATATAGGATTAACATATATAGCTAATACACCCACATTAATTATGTATGCAATGTCCCCCTCTCATCGTGCATGCCTTCCGCTTCATCTCTCATACGCGTGCACAATGGCGAAGACAGGGAGCAGTAAGGGCCCTGCCCCCCTCCCCCCCTAACATCACTATATATCAAGGCTAATCTGAATGTGATCATTAGACAATTGCTGATAAAAATGGCTTAAGCTCATGAATTGACCCTCCTCGTAAAGGATTAGCAATGCTTGGCCCCCTAGCTCATTTATTTTTCATGGCTCCGCCACTGCGCGCATCAGCGCACGTGTTCGCCCCCTCTCTCTAAATATCGATCTCGCACTTGTGCATTCCTTCATAGTCTCCCTCCACTCGGCCCCTCGCACCATCTTCTAGCCCCCCACCGGATTTTGCCACATGTACAATCTAGTAGACTCCTGTGACGCTCGGGTAATCAAGCTACAGTAACCCTCTGGTAATGATGCCATGTCACCACGATTACCGTTGTTAATCTCGTGTTAGTTCGAAACCGTTTCAAATTCAAATTCAAAATCTAGTCAAACGGTAAAAGTTTTGAAAAGTCAAATCTAAAATGTTCAAAGTGTAGCAAACAAATCATAGATGATTATGGTGGTGGATCCAAATTAACATACAATGTTTAAGTGCATTAGATAATAGGAACAGTCGCTGAAACAATAATTTAAACGTCTCTTAAATAATTAAATTATAAAAAAAACTACTTTTTATAACTACAAGAATAATTGTGGCGGTGGTATAAATGCTATTAGTGATTTAGGTGCTAACTATATGTTTTACAAAACTAAAACAATTAGGGTAATAAAATTTAAAACAGAAAAAAAGAAGCACCCCCCCCGCTGGGCCTACCGGCCCAGCTAGCCCAGCTAGCCAGCCGGCCGGCCCAGCCGGCCACTTCGCCTCTGGCCTACGAGGCCACCTCCCCCGAACCCTAACCCTCACCCGATCCCCACTTCCCCCCCCACTCTTCCCTCACTCCCTCGATCCAAATCGGGATCGAGGCGACCACGCCCCCGACCCCGACGACATCGCCCCGACGCACGTCGCCGTC
>NC_041392.1:670677452-670678717 GCF_002162155.2 Triticum dicoccoides
CGTCCCGCTACCCCATCAGTCGCCCGCGACGCCGCCGCCGGTTCTCGTCGTCACCACGCCGGCGCCCCCAATCCGCCTGGACCTCGCCGAAACGCTCCCCCCGCCGGACTGCCTCCCGCTCCACCGCGACGTCCTCCTCACCCCCACTGCCTAGACCCTACGCGCCCCTCCCCGTGAGCACCTCTCCTCCTCCTCCCGGCGCGCGCCTAGCTACCACGGCCACCGGCGTAAGCCGTGCGCCCGCACTTCGCACGCCCTCCCGTCGTCGCCCGCACGCGCCCGGCCGCACTTGTTGCCGCCCCGGGCCGCGGCCTCCTCTCGGCGCCCTCCTCCGGCGACCGTCCGCCCTGCCGTGGCCGGCGCCTCGCCGTGGCCACCGGCCTCCCCTGCTCCCCTCGCCCTGCCGGCTCCGCCCACCCTCCTGGGCGTGCGCCCGAACGAACGGGTGCGGGTTGCGCCCGAACCCGCACCGCCCTGTGCCCGCTAGCCCCCCCGGGCCACTGACTAGGGGCCCCCGCCCCATAACGTTTTTTTTAAGAAAAAAAAATAAAAAAATAAAAAAATAAAAATATTAAATAAATAAATGAATAATAACTAAAATAATTAAAATATTAATTAATTAATTAAGTAATTAATTAAGTAATTAACCCTGATTAGATTAACCTAATCACTAATTAAAAATTAACTAATCTGTAATTAAACTAAACAGAGAATGACATGTGGGTCCCACTGGACCCACACGTCAGGTTGACCAGGTCAATGGTCCACGTTGACTGCTGACATCACGCTGACGTCATGCTGATGTCAGCAAATACTGTTTTGGATAATGTTGAATTTAAATAAATAATTAAAATCAGAAAATGATTAAATCTTTAGAAAATCATATCTTTTAATCCGTAACTCGGATGAAAATACTTTCTACATGAAAGTTGATCAGAACAACGAGACGATTCCGGATACGCAGCCCGTTCGTCCACCACACACCCCTAACATATCAAACACGCAACTTTCCCCCTTCGGTTCATCTGTCCGAAAACACGAAACACCGGGAATACTTTCCCGGATGCTTTCCCCCTTCATCGGTATCACCTACTACCGCGTTAGAACACGTCTAGCTCTGCTTGTTGTCCTGTTATGCACTTGCTTGCTATATATTTACTGTTTCTTCCCCCCTCTTCTCTCCGGTAGACCCCGTGACGATGCTGATGCCCCTGTGGTCGACTACATCACCGACGACCCCTCTCTCTTGCCAGAGCAACCAGGCA
>NC_041392.1:670678867-670679482 GCF_002162155.2 Triticum dicoccoides
GTGACGGTGCTGATGCCCCTATGGACGACTACGTCACCGACGACCCCTCTCTCTTGCCAGAGCAACCAGGCAAGCCCCCCCCCCTTGATCACCAGATATCGCCTATTCTCCTCTATACTGCTTGCATTAGAGTAGTGTAGCATGTTACCGCTTTCGTTAATCCTATTCTGATGCATAGCCTGACATTGTCGCTACATCTGTTGATACCTTACCTGCAATCCTAAATGCTTAGTATAGGATGCTAGTTTATCATCATTGGCCCTACATTCTTGTCAGTCTGCCTTGCTATACTATCGGGCCGTGATCACTTGGGAGGTGATCACGGGTATATACTATACATACATACATACTATACAGATGGTGACTAAAGTCGGGTCAGCTCATTGAGTACCCGCAAGTGATTCTGACGAGGGGGCTGAAAGGACAGGTGGCTCCATCCCGGTAGAGGTGGGCCTGGGTTCCCGACGGCCCTCGACTGTTACTTTGTGGCGGAGCGACAGGGCAGGTTGAGACCACCTAGGAGACGGGTGGGCCTGGCCCTGTTCGACGTTCGCGGATACTTAACACGCTTAACGAGATCTTGGTATTTGATCTGAGTCTGGCTACGAGCCTATA
>NC_041392.1:670679492-670686023 GCF_002162155.2 Triticum dicoccoides
GCTTTCGTTAATCCTATTCTGATGCATAGCCTGACATTGTCGCTACATCTGTTGATACCTTACCTGCAATCCTAAATGCTTAGTATAGGATGCTAGTTTATCATCATTGGCCCTACATTCTTGTCAGTCTGCCTTGCTATACTATCGGGCCGTGATCACTTGGGAGGTGATCACGGGTATATACTATACATTCATACATACTATACAGATGGTGACTAAAGTCGGGTCAGCTCATTGAGTACCCGCAAGTGATTCTGACGAGGGGGCTGAAGGGACAGGTGGCTCCATCCCGGTAGAGGTGGGCCTGGGTTCCCGACGGCCCTCGACTGTTACTTTGTGGCGGAGCGACAGGGCAGGTTGAGACCACCTAGGAGACAGGTGGGCCTGGCCCTGTTCGGCGTTCGCGGATACTTAACACGCTTAACGAGATCTTGGTAGTTGATCTGAGTTGGCTACGAGCCTATACACACTAACCATCTACGCGGGAGTAGTTATGGGTATCCCGACGTCGTGGTATCAGCCGAAGCACTTCAGACGTCAGCGACGGAGCGGCGCGCGCTGAATTGGACTGGAATGCCACTAGGCTAGGTCTGCTTTCGGCCGCCCACGCAACATGCAGGTGTGCTCAGGGCGATGGGCCCAGACCCCTGCGCGCTTAGGTTTAGACCGGCGTGCTGGCCTCTCTGTTTTGCCTAGGTGGGGCTCCGACGTGTTGATCTTCCGAGGCCGGGCATGACCCAGGAAAGTGTGTCCGGCCAAATGGGATCAAGCGTGTTGGGTTATGTGGTGCACCCCTGCAGGGAAGTTAATCTATTCGAATAGCCGTGATCTTCGGTAACAGGACGACTTGGAGTTGTACCTTGACCTTATGACAACTAGAACCGGATACTTAATAAAACACACCCTTCCAAGTGCCAGATACAACTGGTGGTCGCTCTACCTCAGGGATATGAGGAGGGGATCGCCGGGTAGGATTATGCTATGCGATGCGACTGGAGATGCGCTTGGAGATGTTACCTGGATATGCTACTTGGAGATGCTACTTGGAGGACTTCAATCTACTCTCTTCTACATGCTGTAAGAGGGAGGCTGCCAGAAGCGTAGTCTTCGACAGGATTAGCTATCCCCCTCTTATTCTGGCATTCTGCAGTTCAGTCCACTGATATGGCCTCCTTACCATATACCCATGCATATGTAGTGTAGTTCCTTGCTTGCGAGTACTTTGGATGAGTACTCACGGTTGCTTTCTCCCCCCTTTTTCCCCTTTCCTTTCTTTCTGGTTGTCGCAACCAGATGCTGGAGTCCAGGAGCCAGGAGCCAGTGTCGACGACGACTACTACATTGAAGGTGCCTACTACTACGTGCAGGCTGACGACAACGACCAGGAGTAGTTAGGAGGATCCCAGGCAGGAGGCCTGCGCCTCTTTCGATCTGTATCCCAGTTTGTGCTAGCCATCTTATGGCAACTTGTTTAACTTATGTCTGTACTCAGATATTGTTGCTTCCGCTGACTCGTCTATGATCGAGCACTTGTATTCGAGCCCTCGAGGCCCCTGGCTTGTATTATGATGCTTGTATGACTTATTTTATTTGTAGAGTTGTGTTGTGATATCTTCCCGTGAGTCCCTGATCTTGATCGTACACATTTGCGTGCATGATTAGTGTATGATTGAATCGGGGGCGTCACAAGTTGGTATCAGAGCCGACTGCCTGTAGGAATCCCCTTTCCAACTCCTTGGCCGAAGTCGAGTCTAGACATTGAAAACTGTTTTACTAACATGGCTGTGCGGCCCATGGGCCCACGTCGCCATTAGGGTGGTATTAGGATCTTTTACTCCTCGTCTATACTCTGGGATTCTGATCTCTCTTCTATTCGGGTTAAATGATTTTGCTAAAATCTAACTCTAGGTTCTCGCTACCACTTCCTGCCGGAGAACCCTTTCATTACGGATGGTCGACTGCTTCAACGGAATATTCTGACAATACTCTCCGATATTTTCTCGAGACCTTATGCCTATTGCTTTTGCAATTCCCTACCACTGAAAAATCCCTATGGATAAATACTTACACCTATCATTTTTACTTTTATTCCCAGTTGGTCTTGTTATTACAAGATACCCCGAAACACTCGTCGTTGTTTCGATAATCCTTTGAGCTTACTGCCTTGCAGTTCTTGACACATGAATATCCCTACGAATAATTTCTCACACTTACCGAGTATCCACTCATCCCCAGTTGATTCATGTATGTCATCAATCTTCGAAATACCATTCGATCTTCCAAAAATCCTCAGGAGCCTATTGCCCTTGAAATTCTTGCTTGCTTACATTTTGGTTAATCCCATAAATCTAGTAATCTTATTGGCATCCTTTGTCACTATCATTTAAGTCCGTTGATTCTATATGTGTGCGAATGCACGCAATCATCGGTTGATCCTTATATATTATCTTTCCGCTCAGACGTCTTTCGAACAGGAGCTGGTTCTCGGCCAATCAGATTGCCATCGATGGTACCCCTAAGTCTATTCAACTTATCCATCCTTGATCAGAGCGTTGCTCCTGATCCCTTGAATTAAAAATCATAATTCCTTTGCTATTTAAACGTTGAATTATTTAGATGTCCTATAAACCAATGCATTTGCATTCCTTCTTCCTATGATTGGGTATCGATACTCACATCAGCTCCATTGTGGATCACCATATCCACTGTTGGATTATTGTCCGACAGTGTCCTTCATAACTAATCACCTTGTGAGTTCTTTCTCCGATACATAATGCCTTTGGTAAATTGTATCCTCTCCTTTTGCCAACCATGCTCTGCTTTTGAGCTGGTGATATCTACTCTTGAAGATTGTGGTATATGTTTCCACGATACCCTAACGGGTTGATCCGATGCCTTCCTTTATATGTGTGAACTCGGAAGTTTTCACGAGTCATACTCATCTGGTATTTCACCAGGTAAAACTTTCAACACTAATGCCTTTATCAAAGCGAATAGTGAATGGAAGGTTATACATTGAAGAAGTGGGAGTCGACCTTGAACCTTGCGTTCATGCCCAGGGACACGATGTATAACTTATCATGGAAGCTGCTCGTAAAAATAATTATTCCTTTGGTATAAGTTCATCTTATATCTGGGATCTGGCCTTATGCAATCGTGGTTCCGACCATGTTCTCCTTTAAATAACATTTCTCGTGCAAGTTTAAGCACTTGTCTTCTACGGGGTAATACCCCAGTCCAACCTCTACTTTGATTTGCCGTCGAGTATTACCCCCTGGTATCTCAAGATTATCACAGAACTGCACAACTTCTTATGAGTTCTTCATCAAGTGCTACATTCTCATTGATTCCAATTTTTTATGGGCTCTAAGTTATTAAACACTCAATGACACCGATAACTGAACCGAGTCCACACTACGGTTCAACAACTCTTAGTAATATTCTTTAAGTACGAGTTTGAACTCAATCACGTCATTCCGAGCCTACTCGACTATATCATTATCGTGCCAAATTTTAACTGTGCTACCTGGTCCTTCTTTCTGGAGCACAATTTCGATGATGGGCTAAGCTTACATCGATCTTCCTTGTCTTATCGTCTCACCTCAAACAACAAACTTGATTTCAAGTTTATGACGTACCCATGGTTCCAATAACCTTTCGCTTCATCATTCGTTTGACTTGATGTCATCGCCGACCGATTACATCTCCATGAAACCTCTCGACAGAAATTGTCATGATCATCGTCAACATTTCGAGCTCCTTAAGGATATCAATTGAATTCCTGATG
This sequence comes from Triticum dicoccoides, assembly GCF_002162155.2. Classification (NCBI taxonomy): domain Eukaryota; kingdom Viridiplantae; phylum Streptophyta; class Magnoliopsida; order Poales; family Poaceae; genus Triticum; species Triticum dicoccoides. The sequence continues at coordinate 670,683,280 of NC_041392.1, forward strand.
AGAAATACCATCCTTGCCCTCGATGATTTGTGTTATCATCGACCACTCGATTGCCTTCCGTTCAACACAAACTTGTTCGTGTTTTGTGTTATACCTTGAGATCCTTGCTATCCAGCATTTGTTCTCCTTTACCTTGGAGTATTGCCATCTTTTATGTCAAGAATGTTGTGAGAATTTCACCACCTCTTAAGAATTCTTGGTATCGTGATACTTCTCACCATCATCATTCTTTCTTGGTCCTCGTGTTGATTCCAACCGGGGTACCAACAAGTGAACGGTGTTGTTTGGATTCCTTCCTTCTAGCAACCCTATTTTTTTGAAGTTAATGGTCGAAAGTTCATTCTTAGGCTATTGACTATTGAATCACCATTCTGACATTGGTCGTGCAACCCAACCCATATTTCGGGCGCACCTTTCAACCAATGTTTAATTGTGTATGTTTTCCTCGAGCGTACTTCCTTATATCATTTGATCTGACCAATGTTATCTCCTTGTTCACTTAATTGTGGAAATCCATCTTTTGGGAATCTCGGTGAATTGCCGTTGAGTTCACCCGACACCTCCTTGTCCTCTCCTTGGGTTAATGATGGACTCTTGATAACGGAAAACACTTCATAATTCATTTCCCCGAGAATCTTACAATGTCATCTCGTCAATTTGCGTTGCACCTTTTATTCACAGGTATCCTAAGTCTGAGGTATCCTGACACCAATCGGATCTGAATCTCGGTCAGATATGAGGGTTGGGACACCTTTCCAAGAGTTATGATGTTGATCCTTTGATGACCCGCTAACATGATGTCATGCCTAGCACCCCCCCCCCCCCGGCTGGAGGACCTATCATTATAGATTCCTTTTCAGCAAGGTTATCCATTCATCCATGAGGAAATTGTAAGACTTATTCTACAAGTTATTCCTGATGGATCCTTCGTGTTTCCAAAGTCTGATCTTCACCTGAAGACCTTGTCAATGCTATCTCGAAGCATGTCAATGGTACTCCGATTTTCAACAGGAACATTTGAAGCACGATGCTAGATTTTATTTATCATTTATCCTAACACCGTGGTATGGGTAATATCATGAGATTCCTTCCCCCTTTCCTAAATGGTTTTCTACTTTATATCCTGCCATGGATATCTTGCTCTGCTTGTCCTTGGGAAGGATTTACCCCTGAAAGATGTGTTTAAACACATTTTCCTTTTCATTGTTCTGTTTAATCTGATAATCTTAATTTTTCTTTCCATTGGTTGGTTTAACCTTTCTTGAGGTCTATATAATCTAAGCAGTATTATTCTCTTGCTTATGTAAACACCTCGGTGTACAACTCTGTCAGTAAGACCCTGTTACTATTGTTGATGACATTTCAGTAACCACCGATGGACGAGAACTTTGCCTATTGGTCCGCCTCGTTTCAACGAGCAGGAAAATGGTTCTCCTTGTCCCTCGCCTTGGTACCGATGTAGTTGCTGACATATAACTGGCAGGCTAACCTCTGACATGCCTTACTTGCATGATCGTGCAAGACATCACCGCCTTCCTACTTTTAACCCACATGGTGGGCCCATAAACCACAGTTCCACAGGATCGAAACCTGACTCTCCTGTACAACCTGATGTCAAAGTTATTCCTCGTGCTTGACTTTGTATATAATTCACGGGCCACTTGCCTGTTGATCTATTCTAGTATCGGACACAATACTTATTCCCGTTGCTCTTAACCCCTTTCGCACTCTGCTTCAGGCAATTAATGATTGCCTGTCCGCTTGAAACTTCTTATTACACCGTCTTACTTTGCTCTCGATGTGTGTCATTTGTTCAACTCGAGAGATACTCATATGTTCATTCTTGGGATACCCCCAGATGAATTTCCCTTATAACATCCTATCATTGTAGAGCTGCCCCGTACCTATTCGTAAGTACGATGGAGTTCCCCGAAGAAAGGACGACAACTTCATCATGATGCTTTGGAATAAAGAATTGAAGACATCAACGAAAGGGATTAACTTCTACGAGAAGATCCATTAGAATAACCAGAACTTCCCCCTTACTCCCCTCTTAAATCTCGGGACGAGATTTCTTGTAGTGGAGGAGAATTGTGACGCCCGGGTAATCAAGCTACAGTAACCCTCTGGTAATGATGCCATGTCACCACGATTACCGTTGTTAATCTCGTGTTAGTTCGAAACCGTTTCAAATTCAAATTCAAAATCTAGTCAAACGGTAAAAGTTTTGAAAAGTCAAATCTAAAATATTCAAAGTGTAGCAAACAAATCATAGATGATTATGGTGGTGGATCCAAATTAACATACAATGTTTAAGTGCATTAGATAATAGGAACAGTCGCTGAAACAATAATTTAAACGTCTCTTAAATAATTAAATTATAAAAAAAACTATTTTTTATAACTACAAGAATAATTGTGGCAGTGGTATAAATGTTATTAGTGATTTAGGTGCTAACTATATGTTTTACAAAACTAAAACAATTAGGGTAATAAAATTTAAAACAGAAAAAAAAAGCACCCCCCCCGCTGGGCCTATCGGCCCAGCTAGCCCAGCTAGCCAGCCGGCCGGCCCAGCCGGCCACTTCGCCTCTGGCCTACGAGGCCACCTCCCCCGAACCCTAACCCTCACCCGATCCCCACTTCCCCCCCCCCACTCTTCCCTCACTCCCTCGATCCAAATCGGGATCGAGGCGACCACGCCCCCGACCCCGACGACATCGCCCCGATGCACGTCGCCGTCCT
>NC_041392.1:670686527-670695076 GCF_002162155.2 Triticum dicoccoides
CTCGGCGCCCTCCTCCGGCGACCGTCCGCCCTGCCGTGGTCGGCGCCTCGCCGTGGCCACCGGCCTCCCCTGCTCCCCTCGCCCTGCCGGCTCCGCCCACCCGCCTGGGCGTGCGCCCGAACGAACGGGTGCGGGTTGCGCCCGAACCCGCACCGCCCTGTGCCCGCTAGCCCCCCCGGGCCACTGACTAGGGGGCCCCGCCCCATAACGTTTTTTTTAAGAAAAAAAAATAATAAAAAAATAATAAAAATAATAAAATAAATAAATAAAAATATTAAATAAATAAATGAATAATAACTAAAATAATTAACATATTAATTAATTAATTAAGTAATTAATTAAGTAATTAATTAAGTTAATTAACCCTGATTAGATTAACCTAATCACTAATTAAAAATTAACTAATCTGTAATTAAACTAAACAGAGAATGACATGTGGGTCCCACTGGACCCACACGTCAGGTTGACCAGGTCAATGGTCAACGTTGACTGCTGACATCACGCTGACGTCATGCTGACGTCAGCAAATACTGTTTTGGATAATGTTGAATTTAAATAAATAATTAAAATCAGAAAATGATTAAATCTTTAGAAAATCATATCTTTTAATCCGTAACTCGGATGAAAATACTTTCTAGATGAAAGTTGATCAGAACAACGAGACGATTCCGGATACGCAGCCCGTTCGTCCACCACACACCCCTAACATATCAAACGCGCAACTTTCCCCCTTCGGTTCATCTCTCCGAAAACACGAAACACCGGGAATACTTTCCCGGATGCTTTCCCCCTTCATCGGTATCACCTACTACCGCGTTAGAACACGTCTAGCTCTGCTTGTTGTCCTGTTATGCACTTGCTTGCTATATATTTACTATTTCTTCCCCCCTCTTCTCTCCGGTAGACCCCGTGACGATGTTGATGCCCCTGTGGTCGACTACATCACCGACGACCCCTCTCTCTTGCCAGAGCAACCAGGCAAGCCCCCCCCTTGATCACCAGATATCGCCTATTCTCCTCTATACTGCTTGCATTAGAGTAGTGTAGCATGTTACTGCTTTCATTAATCCTATTCTGATGCATAGCCTGACATTGTCGCTACATCTGTTGATACCTTACCTGCAATCCTAAATGCTTAGTATACGATGCTAGTTTATCATCATTGGCCCTACATTCTTGTCAGTCTGCCTTGCTATACTATCAGGCCGTGATCACTTGGGAGGTGATCACGGGTATATACTATACATTCATACATACTATACAGATGGTGACTAAAGTCGGGTCAGCTCATTGAGTACCCGCAAGTGATTCTGACGAGGGGGCTGAAGGGACAGGTGGCTCCATCCCGGTAGAGGTGGGCCTGGGTTCCCGACGGCCCTCGACTGTTACTTTGTGGCGGAGCGACAGGGCAGGTTGAGACCACCTAGGAGACAGGTGGGCCTGGCCCTGTTCGGCGTTCGCGGATACTTAACACGCTTAACGAGATCTTGGTATTTGATCTGAGTTGGCTACGAGCCTATACGCACTAACCATCTACGCGGGAGTAGTTATGGGTATCCCGACGTCGTGGTATCAGCCGAAGCACTTCAGACGTCAGCGACGGAGCGGCGCGCGCCGAATTGGACTGGAACGCCACTAGGCTAGGTCTGCTTTCGACCGCCCACGCAACGTGCAGGTGTGCTCAGGGCGATGGGCCCAGACCCCTGCGCGCTTAGGTTTAGACCGGCGTGCTGGCCTCTCTGTTTTGCCTAGGTGGGGCTGCGACGTGTTGATCTTCCGAGGCCGGGCATGACCCAGGAAAGTGTGTCCGGCCAAATGGGATCAAGCGTGTTGGGTTATGTGGTGCACCCCTGCAGGGAAGTTAATCTATTCGAATAGCCGTGATCTTCGGTAACAGGACGACTTGGAGTTGTACCTTGACCTTATGACAACTAGAACCGGATACTTAATAAAACACACCCTTCCAAGTGCCAGATACAACCGGTGGTCGCTCTACCTCAAGGATATCAGGAGGGGATCGCCGGGTAGGATTATGCTATGCGATGCGACTGGAGATGCGCTTGGAGATGTTACCTGGATATGCTACTTGGAGATGCTACTTGGAGGACTTCAATCTACTCTCTTCTACATGCTGTAAGAGGGAGGCTGCCAGAAGCGTAGTCTTCGACAGGATTAGCTACCCCCCTCTTATTCTGGCATTCTGCAGTTCAGTCCACTGATATGGCCTCCTTACCATATACCCATGCATATGTAGTGTAGTTCCTTGCTTGCGAGTACTTTGGATGAGTACTCACGGTTGCTTTCTCCCCCCTTTTTCCCCTTTCCTTTCTTTCTGGTTGTCGCAACCAGATGCTGGAGTCCAGGAGCCAGGAGCCAGCGTCGACGACGACTACTACATTGAAGGTGCCTACTACTACGTGCAGGCTGACGACGACGACCAGGAGTAGTTAGGAGGATCCCAGGCAGGAGGCATGCGCCTCTTTCGATCTGTATCCCAGTTTGTGCTAGCCATCTTATAGCAACTTGTTTAACTTATGTCTGTACTCAGATATTGTTGCTTCCGCTGACTCGTCTATGATCGAGCACTTGTATTCGAGCCCTCGAGGCCCCTGGCTTGTATTATGATGCTTGTATGACTTATTTTATTTGTAGAGTTGTGTTGTGATATCTTCCCGTGAGTCCCTGATCTTGATCGTACACATTTGCGTGCATGATTAGTGTACGATTGAATCGGGGGCGTCACAACTCCATGGTTGAACTTAAGCATAATGCACAAACCTCAACACAATAGTGGTTCTCTTTTGTTCTAGAATCTTCCGTATCATAACTGCCCAAACTTTTTTCTAGTTGAATTGCCATTATTTGTTTTTACTCTATGCTTTACAATGCACAATTCCATGAATCATAAAATAGGTTAAGGTCTTCTTTGATTCAAAGGATGCTCAAAGGAATTTTGGAGGATTCTAATCATTAGGAATTTTTCCTATCTTGGTTGTTTGATTCGTAGGATTGTAAACCATAGGAATTTTTTCCATATGATTCATTTGCACTAGATTTCATAGGAAACATCCCATCCACTCAAACCTCTTTGAAAGAATTCTGCGTTTTTTCTATGCACAATCAAACACTTGTACAATCCTATAGGATTCAAGAAGACATTCCACTATAATCCCATGTTTTTCCTATTCCCGCGTGTCGTGGTTCTAAGTCTGACAGTAGAGTGGGGGTAGGTATGGAGAGGCAAGGTCCTAGCTATGGAGAGGTTGTAAACACAAGAGATGTATGAGTTCAGGCCCTTCTCGGAGGAAGTAAAAGCCCTACGTCTCGGAGCCCGGAGGCGGTCGAGTGGATTATGTGTATATGGATTACAAGGTGCCGAACCCTTCTGCCTGTGGAGGGGGGTGACTTATATAGAGTGCGCCAGGACCCCATCCAGCCCACGTAATGAAGGAGTTAAGGTGTATTAAGTCCGGGGCGTTACAGGTAACGCCCCACATAAAGTGTCTTTACTATCATAAAGTCTACTTAATTAAAGGCCGTTGCAGTGCAGAGTGCCTCTTGACCTTCTGGTGGTCGAGTGAGTCTTCGTGGTCGAGTCCTTCAAGTCAGTCGAGTGAGTCCCTCGTAGGTCGACTAGAAGGTGATCTCTTCTAAGGGCGTCCTCGGGCAGGGTACTTAGATCAGGTCTGTGACCCTACCCTAGGTACGTGACTCCATCATTAGCCCCCGAATCGATTGAGGCTTGAGTGATGAAGGACTTGATGTTGTTTCCGATTAGCTTCCGCATACTGGTCGTGCGTTGTTTTTGAACCAAAAAATTCTCTCTGTTGATAGTGAACAACTTTTCTTCAGTCGACTCGATCCATTCTTTTTCTTCGTCGAGTGATCTTTTGGACTTCGCTGATTTCCGAGCGACGGATCGCAGGAAATCCCGCGTCTGGCAGACTGATCTGCCGTTCGCGGATTCCGCGGGAAACGGAATTTGGGGGAGCGCGCGAAGCGGAGCGGACCGCGGCGCTCGGATGGGATGGGGCGTAGACGCTTCAATCCCCGCGCCGCTTTTTCCGGCACGTATCACGCTTGCGCAACTGTTACAGGATATGATTAGATCGACCGGGCCCACCTGTCATCCACTCGGAAGGGATCTTATAAATGCGCCCGGCGAGGGTTTTTTGAACAGTGCCTCAGCATTCTCTCTCTCTGCTCCCTTCGTCTCCGCCCAACGCGCTCGCTCTCGCCTCCGCACAACTTCTCCTCACGCGCCTCGCCGGTAGCCATGGTCAAGGAGAAGACGGCGGCGTTGGAACGCGCGAAGAAGGCGTCGGCAACGGAGAAGGCGAAGGGGAGATCCACAAGCCGCGGCGGGTCTTCGTCTAGATCTCGCCTGCCGAAAGGCTGGGTCCAGGGAGATTGGATCCAATCGACCATCACGGAGAAGGATCTCCTCGACATGGCCAACGAGGGCCTGATCCCTCATGGAGCTGCGAGGCTTCCGGGGAAAGAGTGGCAGCCCCAGCCTGAAGAGGGTGAGTGCGTGCTTCTGGCTACCCATGTCGACCGCGGATTCTCTTTGCCGCCGAGCATTTTCTTCCGTGGTTTCTTGAACTTTTTTGGAGCGCAACTCCACCACTTTACCCCGAACTCTATCGCCTATCTTGCCGCGTTTGTGTCCATGTGTGAGAGTTTTCTGGGCTGTCGACCGCATTGGGGCTTGTTCAAGCACATATTCACATGTCGCTCTCAAACCGTGAAGAAGGCGAGCCCAGGCGACGAAAGAACCAGAGTTGTCCAAATGTGTGGGGGTCTGGGGATCCAGGTGAGGAACAAGAGAACCTTCCCAGCCATGACATTTCCCGAGTCAGTCAGAGGCTGGCAGTCGACCTGGTTCTACTGCCAGGATCAGTCGACACCGGGGCAGTCGAGTGGACTCCCTCAATTTACCATGGACCGAGTGAACAAGCCCTCCTCTCTGAAGTTGATTCCAGAGGAGAAAACTGACGTGAAGATGCTGATGGAGCGTGTAGTTCAGTTGGTTCGGGAGGGAGTGACGGGTATGGATCTCCTGGAGGTTTTCCTTAGGCGTCGTATTCAGCCCCTTCAGTTCCGGAGCCATTGCATGTGGTTGTACTGCAGGACTGAGGATGTGACTCGGGTCAATCCAGAAACAGTCGACGATGCCACTCTGGAAAGGTGGATGGCCGCTGTTACTGGGAACAAGGATAACTCTCGTGGAGCCAGAAGGATTCCTCCACTCGACTGCCACAGTGACCCAAACAAGGTATGTCTGCTCCACTTCCCATTGTATTCTCGTCATATTTATTTCTGTTTTCTCTGCCGGTCAGTCGACTGATCTTTGTCTTGATGTCTATCAGGCCCTCACTGAACTGTACTCGATGCCCAACGGAGCACAGGCTCCGACCGAGGAGGGAGAAGCGAGCGGGGGCGAGAGCCAGGAGGAGGAGTGGGACTCGGACGCCACTGAGGCTGATGATGATGATGATGACGATGATGATGACGATGAGGACGAGGAAGAGGAGGAGGAGGAGGAGGTCGCACCACCGCGCTCGGAAAGGCGGTCGAAACGTGTCCATGACCCTGCGACTGAACGCGGCGAGGGGGTTGCGACTGTTACCCAGTCGACCAAGCGCCCTCGGACCACCTCTCCGGCGCCGACTAAAAAGGCGTCGAAGCAGCCCAGGGTGGCCCCGTCAAAGCCGACCAAGCACCTGCCGAAGATGAAGGTGTCCATCCCCACCATATCAGGGTAATCATGTTGCTTAAGTCTTCTTGTTTTGTGTGAACTTTATCTCTGGTTGGCGCTGGAGTTAGTCGACTGACTCTTTGGAGTTGCAGTGCTGCTACTTCTGAGACCTCGGCCCGGGCTGACGACCATGAGATGGAGGACGTAGCAACCTCAAAGCCTGGTACTATACTCTTAACACCATCTTTAGTCGACTGACTCATGATCTAATCCTGATTCTTTTCTGTAGCTCCATCCAATGTTGTTATCACTCTCCCTGATGATGATGAAGATGAGGAACCGCTGAAGTACAGAAGGAGTAGGAAAGCGTCTGCCAGCAGGGTGACCCAGGATGTGACGGTGCCTGAGACTCTGGGCGCAGAGGAGGAGAACACCACTCGACACACCGTGTCCTTCGCAGATCCACTGACGAGTGCTCTGCAGCCCTCCCTCTTCACGACGCACCACGTCCCAGAGGACCAAGCTGGCGCAGCGAAGGAGGCGATACGCCAGGCAGGGATCATGATGGAGCAGTTGAAGACCATCCGGAATGCGAGCCAGGCAGCTTACGACGCCAGTTCCGCCCTCCAAAGCAATGTTCAGGTCAGTCGACCACCGTTTGTTCTGTTAGGATATGCTATCAAAAACTTTTCTTTCCAGAATTTATAGTAGTCACCTAGTGGGTGTGTCGAGTTAAACTCCGTGTTAGCGGGGGCACGCTGAGTGCACCCGCTGGGTGTAGTCCCCAAGGCTAAGGTCGACTGCTGGCAGTCGGCCTTAGGCTTTATAATTTCAGTCTTTCCGTCATTCGACTATGGCGACTGGATTTCGCAAACCGGTCGACTGGTCGACTCTGTCTCCAAGACTAACGGTCGACTGCTGGCAGTCGGTCTTGGGCTTCATAAGTTCAGTCTTTCCGTCATTCGACTATGTCGAATGGATTTCACAAACCGGTGGGGGCACGCTGAGTGCACCCACTGGGTGTAGTCCCCGAGACTGTGATCGACTGCTTGCAGTCGATTACAGTCTTAAAGAATATATCTCTTTTTTTGAGGTCGACTGGTCGACTCTATCTTCAATAGGATTAGTGGGGGCACGCTGAGTGCACCCACTGGGTGTAGTCCCCGAGACTACGGTCGAATGCTTGTATTCGGCTGTAGTCTTAGAAACGCGTGATTTTTCCTTTTCCACTCGGAAGTGAATTATATGTGACATTTAGTCGATTGGTTCCTCGCAGAACTCCTGTGATCTTGTGGCTCGCTACTCTGAGCTGGAAAACAAGCACATTCAGCTCGAGCTGAATTTGAAGCTGGTTCAGGAGAATCTGACGAAGGCAAAGGAGGAGACCGAAGGTATGTTTGGTGAGACCTTGACGACTGCTTTTTCCCTTCATTTGTTTCAAAATCTGATCTTGCTGTAACTTGCAGGTAAGGTGAGGGAGGCCCAACGGAAGAAAGACCTTGAACTAGCTGAGAAGATCAAGCTTGTTGACGAGAAGTTAGCTTCAGTCGCCAAGCTTGAGCAAGAAAATACCAATCTGAAAGCTGCTCTTGGGAAGAAAAAAGATCTGGAGGCCTTCCTGAATGGTCTTGCCAAGAAGCTGTTTCTTATGCTTGAAGGTAAATCTCTATGCTCGGCAATCATTTCCAACCGTGGTTTTTCCATTCGACCATTGCCTTGACTCGGTGATCGTCCTTGCAGAATTTTGTCAAAACTTTGAAGAAGAAACTAGCCGGCTGGAACCAAACCTTGACCCCGTCAATTCTCCGATGAACGACAAAGTTGCCATGAATGTTTTCGGACTGGAGTCCCGTGTTGCAGCTGTCGTGGACTATCTTGCAAGGCTGAAGGTCGCCACATGTCGCATCGACTCGATGCTCTCGCCCGGGGAGACACTTCAGAACGACCTCGAGTCGCTGATGGCTCGCTTGAACATGATCCCTGGTCGAGTGCAGGAGTGGAAAAAGTCCTCGTCTCGGTGCGGTGCAGATGTTGCTCTGTGTCTGGCCCGAGTCCACTGCAAAGATGCGCGAGAAGACAAGCTGGCGGCCCTCCGGGTGGCCAACACCAAGAAACACGACTTCAGGTCCTTTATGGAAACTTTCCTTGCGGCTGCCACTCGGATCGCAGATGGAATTGATCTTGATGAGTTTGTTGCGCCTTCCAGCCCTCCACAGGAGGGGTAAAAAACTTCTTCTAAGCTCGACGCTTTAAATTTGCCTCGGTATGCCGAGTGGAGTTGTAACCGATAAACCTTAACGGGATTAGCGCCTGAGCACTTTCGGTTCCTTTAGGTATCGATCCGAACTTGAATTTGGTGTTTGAATATGACTGCTTTTGGCACGAAATGTCTTTTGCAGGTTCAAAGCAGCGCGCTTACTGCAATCGACTTATTCCTTAGTCCACTTAGGTGAACGCTGGGCTGCAGCTCAGCCTCCCGAGTGAGAGGTTTGCTCTTCACTCGGTAGGATTTCTATATCTTAGACGAGCACTGGGCTGCAGCTAAGCCCCCGAGTGAGAGGTTTGTTCTTCACTCGGTAGGATTTTGATAACTTAGGCGAGCACTGGGCTGCAGCTAAGCCTCCGAGTGAGAGGTTTGCTCTTCACTCGGTAGGATTTTTATATCTTAGGCGAGCACTGGGCTGCAGCTAAGCCCCCGAGTGAGAGGTTTGCTCGACACTCGGTAGGATTTTGAAAACTTAGGCGAGCACTGGGCTGCAGCTAAGCCCCCGAGTGAGAGGTTTGCTCTTCACTCGGTAGGATTTTTATATCTTAGGCGAGCACTGGGCTGCAGCTAAGCCCCCGAGTG
>NC_041392.1:670695557-670719122 GCF_002162155.2 Triticum dicoccoides
GTAGGATTTTGAAAACTTAGGCGAGCACTGGGCTGCAGCTAAGCCCCCGAGTGAGAGGTTTGCTCTCCACTCGGAAGGATTTTGATAACTTAGGCGAGTACTTGGACTGCAGCTAAGCCTCCGAGTGGAAGTCTGGCTTACCACTCGGTAGGATTTTTATAACTTAGGCGAGTACTTGGACTGCAGCTAAGCCTCCGAGTGGAAGTCTGGCTTACCACTCGGTAGGATTTTTATAACTTAGGCGAGTACTTGGACTGCAGCTAAGCCTCCGAGTGGAAGTCTGGCTTACCACTCGGTAGGATTTCTATATCTTAGGCGAGCACTGGGCTGCAGCTAAGCCTCCGAGTGGAAGTCTGGCTTACCACTCGGTAGGATTTTCATTTAATCTTAGGCGAAACGGATTTGCTGCTAAGCCTCCGAGTGGGAGTCCGGCTCACCACTCGGTAGGATTTTTACAAACTTAGGCGAAACGGATTCGCAGCTAAGTCACCCACTGAGGGAAAATTTTATTGGACAAAATAAAAAGTGACAAAAATTATGGAGGAACTATGACACTATTATTTTGAGGTCCATGAACTACAGAAGTACTTTATTGCAACTCATCCGAGTGATTAAACTTAAGTGTAAAATGGGCGGAGTAGTTCCACGTTCCAAGCTCGGGGCTCGTCGATATTATGTTCGACGTTGTAAAGACGGTACGCCCCGTTGTGGAGAACTTTGGTGACGATGAAGGGTCCTTCCCAAGAAGGAGCAAGCTTGTGTTGTTTCTTCTGATCCACTCGGATAACTAAATCTCCTTCCTGGAAGGCTCGACCCCTCACATTTCTGGCGTGGAAACGGCGCAAATCTTGTTGGTAGATGGTCGACCGGATCAGAGCCATCTCCCTTTCCTCCTCTAAAAGGTCGACTGCGTCCTGCCGCGCTTGTTCAGCTTCTGCTTCATTGTAGATTTCAACTCGAGGAGCATTGTGGAGCAGATCACTCGGCAAGACTGCTTCAGCTCCGTAGACCCAGAAGAATGGAGTTCTTCCGGTCGACCGATTAGGTGTGGTCCGCAGTCCCCAAAGCACCGAGGGAAGTTCATCGACCCAAGCTCCAGCTGCATGCTTGAGATCACGCATCAGTCAGGGTTTCAATCCCTTGAGAATCAGGCCATTGGCTCGCTCTGCTTGTCCATTCGACTGCGGATGGGCGACTGAAGCATAGTCGACTCGTGTTCCTTGAGAGTTGCAGAAATCCCTGAATTCCTCTGAGTCGAAGTTCGACCCATTATCCGTAATGATGCTGTGCGGGACTCCATATCTGAATATCAGTTCCCTGATGAAGCTAACAGCAGCACCGGCGTCAAGGTTCTTGATTGGTTTAGCCTCAATCCACTTGGTGAACTTGTCGACTGCTACCAGTACATGCGTGAAGCCACTTCGACCTGTTCTCAAAGGACCGACCATGTCCAACCCCCATACTGCGAAAGGCCAGACGAGTGGAATGGTCTTCAGAGCTGATGCAGGTTTGTGTGACATATTCGAGTAGAACTGACATCCTTCACACTTATCCACTATTTCCTTTGCCATCTCATTCGCCTTTGGCCAGTAAAATCCGGCTCAGTATGCTTTGGCCACGATGGTCCGAGAGGAAGCATGATGACCACAGGTCCCCGAGTGGATATCATTAAGGATGATTCGACCTTCTTCTGGTGTTATGCACTTCTGACCAACTGCAGTCGCGCTTTCTCTGTATAACTGCCCTTTGATTACGGTAAAAGCTTTAGATCGACGGACGATCTGTCGAGCCTCTTCCTCATCCTCTGGGAGCTCTTTTCTCAGGATATACGCGATATATGGAACTGTCCAGTCGGGAATGACCACCAAGACCTCCATGACCAAGTCGACCACCGCTGGGACTTCAACCTCAGTCGGATCTGTGGCACTCTTCGGCTGTGTAGCTTCTTCGGTGAAAGGATCTTCTTTGACTGACAGAGTGTGTATATGCTCCAAGAACACACCACTCGGAATGGCTTCTCTCTTGGAACCTATCTTTGCTAGATCATCAGCTGCTTGATCTTTCAGTCGGGGTATATGATGGAGCTCCAACCCCTCGAACTTCTTTTCCAGCTTCCTCACTGCACTGCAGTATCCAGTCATGGCTGGGCTTCTCACGTCCCACTCCTTCATCACTTGGTTGACCACTAAATCTTAATCGCCATAGACCATCAGGCGACGGACGCCGAGTGAAATGGCCATGCGCAATCCGTACAAGAGGGCCTCATACTCTGCCTCATTGTTGGAGGAATCAAAGTGAACCTGGAGCACATATCTAAGCTTATCTCCTCTGGGGGAAACCAAGACAACCCCAGCACCGGAACCATTCAACATCTTAGAGCCATCAAAGAACATGGTCCAATGCTCCGAGTGAACTTCAGTCGGCTACTGCTGTTCAATCCACTCGGCGAGGAAATCTGCTATGGCCTGGGACTTAATGGCTTTCTTTGCCTCAAACTTGATATCAAGGGGAAGAAGTTCAATCGCCCATTTCACCACTCGACCAGTTGCATCTCTGTTATGCAAAATCTCTGATAGTGGAGCGTCGTTGACGACTGTGATGGAATGATCAGAGAAATAATGAGCAACCTTCTTTGTGGTCATGTATATTCCATACACAAGCTTCTGATAATGAGGATATCTCTGCTTGGATGGAGTCAAGACTTCAGACAAATAATACACTGGGCGCTGAACTTTGAGAGCTTTTCCTTCTTCTTCCCGCTCGACCGTAAGCACAGTACTGACGACTTGTACTGTGGCTGCGATATAAAGCAACAGAGGCTCTTTGCTGATTGGGGCAGTAAGCACCGGCTGGGTGGAGAGCAGAGCTTTTAGCTCGACAAACGCTGCATCAGCTTCTGGAGTCCACTCGAACTTGTCTGCCTTCTTCATCAGTCGGTAAAGAGGCAATGCCTTTTCACCAAGTCATGAGATGAACCGACTTAATGCGGCCAAGCATCCAGTAAGCTTCTGGACATCGTGCACTCGCACAGGGCATTTCATTCGGAGAATAGTGCCGATCTTCTCTGGATTAGCGTCGATCCCTCGCTCAGAAACGAGAAAACCGAGTAACTTGCCACTAGGAACTCCGAATGTGCACTTTGATGGATTGAGCTTGATATCATACCTTCTGAGGTTGGCAAATGTTTCGGCGAGGTCAGCGAGCAGGTCGGAACCTTTTTGTAACTTGACGACGATATCATCCATATACGCTTCCACATTCCGACTGATTTGAGTGAGTAGACACTTCTGAATCATTCGCATAAATGTGGCTCCGGCATTCTTGAGGCCGAATGGCATGGTGATATAGCAGAAGCACCCGAATGGAGTGATGAAAGCTGTTTTTACCTCGTCGGGTCCGTACAGACAGATCTGGTGGTACCCGGAGTAGGCGTCTAGAAAAGACAGTCTCTCGCATCCTGCGGTCGAGTCAACAATTTGATCTATGCGAGGGAGAGGAAAATGATCTTTCGGGCAGGCCCGGTTGATGTGCTTGAAATCAATGCACATTCGGAGCGATTTGTCCTTCTTAGGAACCATGACGACATTAGCGAGCCACTCGGAGTGGTATATCTCTCGGATAAATCCTGCCGCCAACAGTCGAGCCACTTCCTCACCAATGGCTTTTCTCTTCTAGACGGCGGACCGCCGAAGATGCTCTTTGACTGGTTTTGCAGATGAGTCGACTCTTGGGCGATGCTCAGCCAGTCCCCTGGGAACACCTGGCATGTCAGCGGGCTTCCATGCAAAAATGTCCCAGTTCTCACGAAGGAACTGGATGAGCGCTTCTTCCTATTTCGGGTCGAGTGTTGTGGAGATGTGGGTCGGAGCCGCATCGGGGTCGGTCGGGTGAATGTGAACAGGCTTCGTCTCACCGGACGACTGAAATGCAGATTCTGTGGCGGGTTTCTTGGATCGCAGCAAGTCATTCGGATCTGCGTTCTGCTTGTATTCTTCGAACTCGACCGCTGTTACCTGGGAATCAGCAATCTTTGAGCCCTTCTAAAAACACTCTTCTGCCTTTTTCCGATCACCGGTGACAGTGATCACTCCTTTGGGGCCGGGCATCTTCAATTTGAGGTACACGTAACATGGTCAAGCCATGAACCGTGCATAAGCTGGTCTCCCCAAAATGGCATGATATGCACTCTGAAAATCCACGACCTCAAACGTCAACTTCTCTTTGCGAAAATGTTTCGAATCACCGAACACCACGTCCAGAGCTATTTGGCCGAGTGACTCGGCTTTCTTCCCTAGTATAACTCCATGAAAGCTCATGTTACTGGTGCTCAGTCGGGACATCGGAATGCCCATTCCTTTCAGTGTGTCTGCATACAACAAATTCAGCCCACTACCACCGTCCATCAGCACTTTTGTCAGTCGAGTGCCTTCGACAACTGGATCGACCACCAAAGCTTGCCTCCCAGTGGTGGCAATATGAGTCGGGTGATCAGATTGGTCGAATGTGATGGGTGTTTGGGACCATCTCAGATAATTTGCTTTTGCTGGGGCAACCATGTTCACCTCACGGTTAATAACTTTCAATCGACTCTTGCTTTCCACGTCTGCAAAGATCATCAGAGTGGAGTTGATATGCGGATATCCTTCCTCACTGTCCTCCTTGTCTTCGGCCTTGTCTGACTCCTTCTCCTTGTCTTTAGACTGTTTTCCCTGAAACTGCTGGATCAGGAGTCGACATTGGCGAGTGGTATGCTTCGGGTAGATGATATTCCCCTCTTCGTCTTTCTTCGTGTGGATGTGACACGGCATATCCATCACGTCGTTCCCTTCCTTATCCTTTACCTTCTTAGGGTTCCAGGATCCTTTTGGTTTCCCTTTAAACTTTCCCTGAGTCACGGCCAGAGCCTCTCCAGGAGCTGCCGGTTCAGCCTTCCGCTTCTGTTTCCGACTGGTGTTTCCCTTTTCCGACTGACTCGGCTTGTGCTTGCCGCTTCGGAGTCGGTCTTCTTCTTCGTCGTTGGCGTACTTGGTAGCAATCTCCATCATCCGACTCAAGGTCATGTCACCGGTTCGACCAAATTTCAAACTCAATTCTCTGTTCTTGACACCATCCTTAAAGGCGCAGACTGCCTGATGATCAGACACATTCTCCACAGTATGGTGCAAAGTGATCCATCTCTGAATATACTCCCTGAGAGTCTCATTGGTCTTCTGCACGCAGACTTGCAGCTCCGTCAATCCAGCAGGTCGCTTGCAAGTTCCTTCAAACGTTCTGATGAACACTCGGGACAGATCTTCCCAAGTGTAAATGCTACTAGGAGGAAATTGAGTTAACCATGCCCTGGCAGAACCTTCCAGCATGAGGGGCAAATGCTTCATGGCCACCTCGTGGTTCCCACCACCAATCTGAACCGCCACTCGGTAGTCCTGAAGCCAAGTTTCAGGCTTAGACTCACCAGTGAACTTGCTGACTCTTGTTGCCAACCTGAAATTGGGAGGGATCACTGCGGCTCTGATAGCTCTGCTGAAACATTCAGGACCAAAAACATGCACTCGACTGCTTGTGGGCGCATCTCTGTCGAGTCCACCTCGATGGGCTCTGTTCCGGTCGACCAAGCCTTGCACGATAATGGATCGCGCGTCGAAGCCTGGTTCTCTGGGGTCGACTGGAACTCTTCGTCCTGCACTGAGCTGACGTCTGTCATCTTGCTGCCGAGGAGCGTAAGACCCACCCCTCGGAGGGGAATTGGGCACTCGACGCCTATCATCTCGGTCGTGTCGGTCTCCATATTGGTCTCGCCGATTCTTGCGCCCTTCACGCCGCGGAGGCGATCTGGGGCTGTGAGCCGACTGGACCGTATTCGCAGCGACGGATCGACTGTGAATTCTGTTGTGCGACTGCGACACGGCCGAATTCTGATCGCCTGCTGCCCGGAGCAGATCCCTGATCTGCATCAAGCCTCTGCCAGCTTCCGACTGAGAGGGCTGGATGGACACTGCAATACGGGTCGCAGCTGCTAAATTCTGGACTGGGGTTCGATATACCTGAGTCGGCGGAAAGAGTTGACGTCGACTGGTGTCGGGAACTCGTTGCCGCGCGCGCTCATCGAGTGCCCGCTGAAGATTCACCAGTCGAGTGCGTTCGGCCAAATTGGCTAAACGTGCCTCCTCTAGGGCGCGAGCCTCGGGGGTTTCTCCTACGATGGGAGTACGCAGGACATCCACGTTCCTGTGGCGAAGTTCCTCTCTTTGCAGAGAGTCGAGTGGCTCGGGCTGGTACTCTTCGTGGTCTCGTGCGGGGTCACCTCCGTCGCCTGCCCCACCATCACGGGCGAAGCCAGGGGGACTGCAGGGCCCATTGACCATCAGGATTTCCGCCGCTAGATCACTGCTATCGCACTCGGATGCCGTCTCTACGGAGCCAGTCGACAGATCGAACAGGCCATAGAGAGATTCGTCAGGCTCGATTGCCGCAACTTGAGTGGTGGCCGTCTGGCGAGCCACCGCGTGCCTCACCCACCGCTAAAGCCTCGACCGGCCTGAGTGCTTGCACTGGCGGGAGACCGGGAGGGTGGCCGATGGGGGAGTCGACCGATACGGGGTCGACGGTTGCCGCAGCAGAACGCCGCGGACACATGCGCGAAAATGCGTCGCACCGCGGACGGGGAGCGCATCGACGTCGAGTGGAGCCTCCTGGAGCCAGGCGGAGTCGTCGGCGACGAAGGTGAGAGCACCGAGATGGATCTCTCGAGCCTCAACCAAAACTCCAGCAGCCACCATGATGAAAGTACTCGGAAGAATCGCAACTTCTCCACAAAATCGCTAAGACACCCGCCCCACGGTGGGCGCCAACTGTCGTGGTTCTAAGTCTGACAGTAGAGTGGGGGTAGGTATGGAGAGGCAAGGTCCTAGCTATGGAGAGGTTGTAAACACAAGAGATGTACGAGTTCAGGCCCTTCTCGGAGGAAGTAAAAGCCCTACGTCTCGGAGCCCGGAGGCGGTCGAGTGGATTATGTGTATATGGATTACAAGGTGCCGAACCCTTCTGCCTGTGGAGGGGGGTGGCTTATATAGAGTGCGCCAGGACCCCAGCCAGCCCACGTAATGAAGGAGTTAAGGTTTATTAAGTCCGGGGCGTTACAGGTAACACCCCACATAAAGTGTCTTTACTATCATAAAGTCTACTTAATTACAGGCCGTTGCAGTGCAGAGTGCCTCTTGACCTTCTGGTGGTCGAGTGAGTCTTCGTGGTCGAGTCCTTCAAGTCAGTCGAGTGAGTCCCTCGTAGGTCGACTGGAAGGTGATCTCTTCTAAGGGTGTCCTCGGGCAGGGTACTTAGATCAGGTCTGTGACCCTACCCTAGGTACGTGACTCCATCACCGCGTTCTTAGATTTTTTATAAAAACTAATTGATTTTGAATGAGATGAATTATAAGAATTAAACGAAGGGCTACATCAGGTATACATGACTCAGAGCTTACATGCTATAGTGTGGTATTTATTCATAATTTGGTTGCAAAATCTGATGCGTGCAATGCACGTGTACCTTACTAGTACTTCGAGTATGTGCAAAACACGTAAATTAGAATACCAATGGCACGCTACATAGTGTCTCTCTTACAGTTCATGAAGCCACATGGCACATGTGTAGGCGTTGTCGCGACCTCCTTGCGTGGATTGATCACAGTGACGTGCTGCTAGTTTCAGAAGAATGTACTCGTCCTCCCTGAGCCATACTAGCGCTACATGCACAAAGCGAAGATGTGCACGCACGCCATGCACGCACTCATTCCTCGCACGCACACGCATGTACACGGGCGGACGCAATTTTGTATCGAGATCCACCCCATGTGATAATTTGATGCATGTAAAGTCGTTCACTTCATTGATGGTCAATTAATACAGTGTATGCAAATTGAGTGGACGTGAGGGTGGAAGAAAGACATTATTACTCCACTGCGCGCATGCGAGTAGTTAAATCATGGGTTGCTAGTAGTACTTCCATTGGTCTCCTTCGTATTTTGTGCCAGTTTTTGACAGTAACATAATATTTACGCATTTGAGCAGTGTAGTACCTGAAATTTATGTTCCGCTAAACTCATCAGGAGCCGTTTCGGGCCTCGAAACCAAAACCATCAATTAACCTTTACCTTGTACCCATCACATTCGAAAGCCTGCTCACACCTACTAGTAGTACGTACCAAACCTAAACGTGTTCCCAGTATGCAGGTATTAGTACTAGTGCTAGTACTTAGGTTATAAAAAGGGGAACAACCTAACCAAAAATCACTCTACCTTTCCTCCTCATAAGTTCTTCTTCTTCGTCCGTCGTTGCCATGGCCGGTGAGCAGAGCTCTAGGTCGAGAACTACTCATAACAAGGTAGCGGCAACCAAGGCTGCGGAAAAAAAAGAGGGCTTGCCGCCACGCAGAGACCTCCAAAGATCTCTCATGGGCAGGCGATGGCTCCCAGGAGCGCCCTAGCTGCGGAGGCAAACATGCCGAGCCGGCGGAGTTGGAGTCGTTATCCCTCGACGGCATGCTCGATCAGCTCAATAAGCAGAAGGAGTTCATCCAAGGCTTGATGGACTTGCTGAAGGAGAGCCTCGAAGACATGCCCGCTGAGCTCAATCAGCAGGGGGAGTTGACTGCCGGCTTGGTGATGCTGCTGAAGAAGAGCATTGCCTCGGAGAAGAAGGCGACCGGCGAAATCCTACGACTTCGGGAGGACAATGCGAAGCTCTGCCACGAGATCGACCTGTTGAAGGAGAAGAACGCCAGCTGGAAGAAGCTGCATGAGAATAGTAGTTCCTCGATGAAGATGCTATAGGCCCTCGCCATGGAACAGAAGGAAGAGTAGGAGAAGCTCCGCATCGAGCACCCGGCTACTGTCAAGGTATGTAATATGGCCGTGGAATAGATGATGAAGGCTCGCGTCGAGAAATGCCGCGTCATGGACACAATGATGAAGATGGCGGAGGAGACGTGCAAGGATATGGAGGTCATGGAGGCGATGAAGAAGGAGTTACGACTCCGTGGCGAATTAGATCCTTTGGGGTGATAATCTTCCTTCTTATTTTGCTCCTGTGTTTCATCTTTTGCTTCAGGTGTTTTGCCGCACGTGGCACATTCTCTGCGAGGCATGAATAGAACAGTGTTTTTTTGAGGGAATGAATAGAACAATGCTAACAATGAGATGACTAGCAAATTAGATCATTTTTTATCGCCATATGGCACTGGGCTGCCATGTTTCGTGCTCCTCCGTCGCAGTACTACTCCAGTGGAAAACTAGAGTATACCGCACGTTTGTTTGCTCCTCCTCGATCAGGTCATTGGTGCATTTATACGAGCAGTCAAATCAAAAGGCCCCGCCTTCCAGCAGTAATGAGCCGTCAAATCACAAAGGCCCTCGCCTCTCGTGAAACTGACCAAGCTAGACTACCCCGCCCTCTAGCCTTTTAGAAATGTATACTTTTGAACAGCAGTAGTATCGATGGATTGCGACAAGGAGCAAAACTTGAAATTAAAAAAAAGGTGGTACATATAGAGAGTGCTCGTCGCCAAATTATGCATATGGTACTATTAAAAAGGCTAGTCACAATAATGGTGTCCAGCACAACCCACCCCTCAAATAAAACTAAGAGGGTGCTTGGATACGTTTTAGTCCCATGACTAAAAGTAGTGGGACTAAAACATGCTAGCCTCACCAATGCTTGGATCCAAATACTAAAAAGGCTAAAATCAAGTTAATCAGCATTTATTATCATCCAAACCCTCCAATCCAGAACTTGCCTGCGTTAAAGGAGAGGAGTTAAATGAGTAGAGAGAGGACCAATCCACATTTTAGTAGGGGTACCCCTGACTAAAAAAATTTAGTCTCAAGACTAGTTTTAGCCCCTCTTTAGTTAGGGGTGCTTGGAACTTGAGCCTCTTAAAGAGACTATTTTTAGTCAGACTAAAATAAGTCCCTTGGATCAAAGCACCCTCTAAGCATCCTAGAATTCTTTGACAAAACTAAGCACCCTAAAATTCTTTGACAACTAAATTGCTGGCTATATGATGTTGGCCATATAGCTTGTACGTATATAGTGTGAAGAAACGAGTGGTAGTACTATACCAACTAAAAGATGAAATGTAAGAAATACTAGTATGTACGTACTGAAGAGTTAAAGTAACGAGAAGAAACATCACATAGTTCTGCTGGGGGCTCAGCACAACACACCCCTCAAATTAAATTAAGCACACCTGAAATTAAACTTTGCAACTATTCTGGTAGACACTGCATTAGAACCACCATGAGCAACGACACTGCCACCTTACTCGGAGTCCTCGTCCACGTCCTCGACTTCGTCCTTGTCCCTCTTCCTCTTGGCCGATACTTCTTTGGTTGAACCACACACTTGGCTGTTGCTCTTCATCCAACCCTTGTAGATATTGAAGCAAAGGTAGCCATCCATTTCAGCTTAGTGGATGTGGTCTATATCTAGTACATTCCACTGCCATGCATGATGATGAAATGTGTAATGAGGTTTCTCTAGTTTATCGTACGAAGGATGAACCATGGCTCCTGCCAGGGTCAGCATTGAAGGTTGGCGAGAGGACACCAGCCGATTCTTCTGGAGGTCGAAGGTGTTGCCTACAACGAGGCCTATCCGACGTAGGACTTCTTTGTCGTTACCAAAGTCTACAGTAACAAATTTCACTGTTTTGTCCTTGAGGAAGTTCTTAAAATCCTGGCACTCAACGTCGGCATGGCATATGTGGTAGACCAAGCAAATGTTATGTACGCAAACCTGGATCACGGCGGGCTTCTTCCTCTCTTCGTCCTTTAGATCCTTCTCTCGTCCCACGACTGTGGTGTACTCAACATCTAGCCCAGCGGCCCACTCATCATATGAGTTTTCGAACATGCTTCTGAAGCGAGAAAGGCATCCTTTCACCGTCACGTAAGAACGGGTGTAAATGACGTCGAATTCATCGCTGGTGATGGTTCTAACCTTGTACTCACCACCGATCGTGGAGATTTGGGACGCCATGGATTTGGGAGGAGGGTTAGGATTAGTGGAACTGCCGTAATGTGAATGGACAGGACGACTAGGAGTGAACCGCCGTAGTATTGAAGGACGTGCGGGGATGAGTAGGAGCGAACTGCCAGCGTGCGAACGGTAGGGTAGTGGCTTTCCATTCTCCCATGGTACGGGCTTCCGAGAGCCCTTGGATCTGAGATCAAACGGTTGCATGGCGTGATTCTAGACCTATGGGTGAATATCCTAGCCTGGAGGGTTATTCTGCAAATTTTCAGCAACTTAGCATGCGACCGTTTGATCTCAGATCCAAGGGCTGCCAGCAGCCCATATCACGGTCGCGCCTACCATGACCGTCGTGTCGCTCGCGCGGTCGCGCCCTTGGAGATTTAACAAGGTGCGTTAGGCTATCTGATGTTGGCATGTCATAAATAGTCATCACTTAGTCACTCATACTACAACAAGGTTGGCTATAAGTGTATTTTTTTACTCCTCTGTATCTCTTTCTTCATACTCAAGGAAGAAACGGTGCTAAGCGCGTGTATTTATTGCATTTGCCATGGAGTGACCTCTTCCAATGAAATGGTGTTGCTAAGTTTGCTTCATTTAATTAGCTATAGACTCAAAATTGTCTTTTCACCTAGGTACACGCGCTTAGCACCATTTCTTCCTTGGGTCACCAAACTAGTCTCTCTCTTCTTGATTAACTTGCCACATCAGACTTTATGCCTATGTGGCAAGCTTAAGCACCTGTAGGAGCAAGTAAAAGTAAGTACAATAGTGCACTTTACATGGCATTTTTGCATATGTGGAGGAAAGAGAGGCAAGGAAAAAGTGGAGAAGTGGGCTCTCATGCAAGAGCGAGCCTCTACTACATGGTGGAGCATTGGGAGAGGCACCTGTATGGAGGTGGTCAGGAATTTGGGACACTCACGCGGGTCGTAGCGCTGCAGTTAAAATGATAATGGCAAGTCAAATCACGGGGCCCCACCTGTCCAGCAGTAACTTGCTGTCAAATTACACAGCCCTATGTTTGCAGCAGCCTACTCCCTTGTCTTTCCGCGTCTCTGTCAAACCGACTAGGCGGAACTGCCCCGCCGCCTACCGCGCAGGAAAAGCCCCGCCCTCGACTTTTAAATAGTATACAGTATACTAATTTTGTATCCATGGATTGTGCACATGCCATGGAGCAAAGCGTCTAGAAAACGGAGGAGAGACGGTGGTCTTGCAATAGAGAAGAGGGAGAGGCGAGAGGTGGTTTTGGAATGGAGATGATGGAGAGGAGAGGAGGTGGTTTTGCAATGGAGAAGAGGGAGAGGAGCGTGCCGCAGCGATTTAGGATTGGATAAGAGGGCCGGCACGCTCTGACTGGATCAAAATCAAAATCAATTTACCCTTTAATTAAGAAAGCGACCCCACATTAACTAGTCTCCCTTTTATTATGGGTCATAATTGACCATGATTTTTGCACATAAAATATATGTTATACGTTGTATACAAGGACACTATCAAAATTACAATTTGCAACTATACAAGGCCACTAACATTAATCGAGGAAAAATTGATGGCGTTTGCCTTGTACTAGCACCCGAGGACATTAATATCCCTTGTGTGCAAGCGGGAGTGAGAAGGTTAGCTTGCATTCTGAACATTAATCAACCAATGAGGAGTAAGAGGGTTGGCTTGTTGTGGTTGGGAGAGAAAAAACACATTAATTAACACGACAATCAAGGTGACAAGCTAGCTTGCAACATTGACTTAAACATAGCATTGATTTTTACCTTGGTACTTGTAATATGA
Source organism: Triticum dicoccoides (assembly GCF_002162155.2). NCBI lineage: Eukaryota > Viridiplantae > Streptophyta > Magnoliopsida > Poales > Poaceae > Triticum > Triticum dicoccoides. The sequence goes on from NC_041392.1 coordinate 670,708,380, forward strand.
GTTTGTGGCCTTGTATACAAAATGGAGGGAGTATAATTTGAAAGTACATTCAGATACGAACCAAACGTTACAATTTTTGGTGACATGCATTCACATTTTGCTTGTCAAATACAGTACGTGGTCAAACTTTGACCCAAAATACGTGAAACAACAAAAAAATACTTCCAAGACCAGCGCCACTCTTCCACTCTTCTCCTCTTAAACCACCGCCGCTCCTCTCCTGTTCCAATCTAAATGCAGCGCCGCTCCTCTCCTCTTCCATTTCAAAACCACCGCCCCTCCTCTCCTGTTCCAGTCCAAAACCAGCGTCGCTCCTCTGCCGTTCCAATCCAAAACCAGCGCTGCTCCTCTCCTATTCCATTCAAAAACCACCGTCGGCGAGTGAAGGTGCTGTGGAGAAGTAGATAGATGGAGTAGTACATCCGATACGTGAGGATCGCAGACGGCGACCCTGTGAAGCTAGCTAGGATCTTGGAGATACAGTCTTGGTTTGACAACAAGGACCAACTAGCGGCGACGGCGACATCCATTGCCAAATATCTGCAACAGAGCGAAAAGGCGGCGATACTCCTGGAGCGAGTCGCGCCGGAGTACATAGAGCTGCTCCTTTGGGCCATGGAGCAAACAGATTCACCGAATACGATCGTGAGGGAGCGGTGGTGGGAGTATCGATCCCAGATGGAGCATCCACCAGAGACTGAAGAATCGAGCATCTACAGGGTGCCGTTTGTGAGGGTGTCCTGCCAGAGCGAGCCGGTGGAGTCTTCGTCGACCGAACCCAACTGCAAGAGGAGAAAAGTAGTTGGCCCGACGACGCTTCCCCGCCATCGTCTCCCTTGTCGTTCACATCGTCTCACGGGGCGGCTGTCTGCCGCCGAGGAATAGGAGAGGGCTGCCCCCCCCCAGCCCAATAGTCGGGCAGGTTGTGAATTGTCAGGAGGAGCTTAGGGTTGTCAGTATTGAATTGTGTTTTGTGTTGTGTATTTTGAGAGTACTTTCAGATTTGAATGTCTTTTGAATTTCAGATTTGCAGTACTGAGCATATAAAGTGTTTTATGAATTCTAGAGATCTATTTTTAGCACCTAAAAAATGTAGTTTCATAGGAGTATAAAATTGCAGGCAATGTGATTCTCAGAGAAGAAACTGCAAGTTTCAGTTTCAGATAAGAAACTACAAGTTCAGTTTCAGATAAGAAACTGCAACTTTCAGAGGCAAAGCATTTATATTAACACGGCCTTTTCAAACAGGGTTAACATCATGTTGGAAGTTTTATTCATGGTCGAAAATGGAACTACCAGCCAGTTAACATCATGCTGATCAACATTCATGCATAGCACATCTTCATATGATGCATAGTCAAAATGCCCACACAATGTCGAGTGTGCGAAACACAGAGAAAACGAGGGACGAAGTTTTGGCAAGTGTTGGACGTGGTTTTGGGCTGCCCCGTCTAGGCTTTCATTTTTAACATGCGCAGCCCACGTCCTCGGATGGTAGGTCCATGGGCCTGTTTGTATTTTCTTAGGGCCATCATGTATCGACCGGCCTATGGACCTCCCATTCGAGGTTTTATTTTTGGCAGCCCAATTTATGTATTTTTTTTGAAGAAAACGCAGAGGTCTGTTCTATCTTTCTATATAATAATACGAACGCCAGGTCCAACTTATGTTTCCCTTCTAACTATATTATATATATTTAAATTATTTTATATGTTGACTGTTTAGTTCACATACTCCCTCCTTTTCGGTTTATAGGGCTTATCTCACAATTTTAGTTTTTCCATTTTATAAGGCTCAATTTGGTTGTTTTCCATCACATGTTCATATTCCAAGGTGCATTAAATCATTGCATGCAAGTATTAAGAGAAAATTGACCAATGCATGTACTTTATGCATGCATGCATTGCAATTTATGCATTGATAAACATAACTTTTTTAGGAAAACATGTGCATTAATTAGGTGCTTTTGCAAACTACAAAAAGTATTCCACCATTCATCATCTGCCTTGGTTGGTGAGATTTTTGAATTGAGCCCTATAAACCGAAAAGGAGGGAGTAATTGGCAAATAGATCTCGCCGCCACCCCCGCCTCCTGACTCCGGGCACGCCTGCCCCCCTCAGCAAGTTCGCTCGCGCGCCCCATGGAGTCACCGGCCATATCCACGAGGGAATGGCTGGAAGACAGGTAGATGTACAAGATGCATCTCCAACATGTCTACAAAGCCTTCCCGTGGATGCTCCATCCGCTCGACTCCGTCGCGCCGGTGGTGCTGCGGGAGACTCAAGGGAGGAGATGGAGGGAGCGGGCGATGCGGATCCGCGACGATGCTCTCTCCTGGACCCAGTGCACGCACGAATGGAGGGAAGCAGAGGAGGAAGCTGCGAGGGAGGAAGCCGAGGAGGGACCGAATCCGTTCTCTCACTCGCGCAGGTGTGCCCGGATGTGCAAGGATCATGTGGATTGGGAGCTGCTAAATCTAGCCCTGCGGATCTACTTCGAAGGAGATTTCTCGGAGAAGCACAGGATGCCCCACCCCAGTGAGCCGCCAATTGCGTTCGTTTGATGGGAGAAAGGAGAAGTGAATTCAGGAGATCCACGCCGTGCTGCGAGATGGGAATGCTTGACTGGACTCCTGCCCACCAGCACGCCACCAGAGCCGAAGAAGGTGGATCCCCTACCTTACCTCTCCCCCAAACCTGCAGAAGATTGAAATTAGGCTTGCAATCTGCTTCAATTGAGCTGTCTGGTGGCTATTTCTGCTTTGTGAGAGACAACATCTGGCTGGAGGATGAGAAGGAACCAGGAACTCCGATGAATTTCCCCTATCACAATGGGGGGGCGCCGGTTGGGTAGTGGTACGGCCCACCTCCGCCCCAAATGGGGGCACAATCTAGGCAAGCTCCTGTAATTGCCCAAGATCAATCTGCTGGTGGTTCTGACTCTCAGATCAGTGGGAAATCTTAAGGCAAGAATCAGCAAAAGAAGAGATAGGACATCCAGAAAACTGCTCCTGCCCCTGCTTCGGGCCTTATGGCATACTCTAAGGTGACCTGCTACAACTGTGGGGAACCAGGGCATCATTTGGATAAATGTGTCAAGCCCAAAAGTTGTTTTATCTGCAAAATGGTTACCATAAAGTTGAGAATTGCCCTGTCAGAAGGAAAACCCACAGTTCTGCTAGATATGTTGGAAGTGCTGCTCCAGGATTATGTCCACCATTGACAGAATTTTCTGTGACACAGAATTAGATAGTTTTATTTCCCCTTTCTAGTTGTAGAGCTCTGCCCACATGTGGTACTGACCACACTCCTTTGCTCTAGGACTCTGTTCTTAACCAAACTCCAAAGAGCAATAGTTTTAAATTTGAAAAGTGGTGGTTGCTTAGAGAAGATTTTACTGAGCTAGTCCGGAAAATCTGGAATGAGCCTTCTAGGAGCAGCTGCCCCCTAGAAAATTGGCAGATCAAAATCAGGAGATTTAGAAGAACTACCAAAGGGTGGAACTCCAATGAGGAAGCTAATCTTAGAAGATACAAAAGTCTTCTCCTCCTTGAGTTTGATTCTCTAGATATTAAGGCAGAAACCACTGACCTCTATGAGGCTGAGACTACTAGATTAAACTTTGTCCATGGAGAGCTCAAGAAAATTTGGCTTCAAGAAGAAATCAAAGCCAAACAAACGTCTAGAGATAGGAACATTAAGGAGGGTGATAAAAATACTGCTTACTTCCATGCAGTAGCTAACCAGAGGAGGATGAAAACCCTCATTCACTCTCTTGATGGCCCTAATGGCCCTGTTACTGAGGTAGATGAGATGCTGAAAGTGGCTAGTGACTTCTACAAAGACCTGTTTAAGAAAGAAAACCCTTCTGGGTTCTCTCTACAAAACAATTTTTTCTCTGCTTCTGAAAAAGTCTCTCCTGCTGAAAATGAGCTGCTAGAAGCCCCTTTTTCAGAGACAGAGGTGAAGGAAGCCATTTTTAGCTCTTATCCTGATGGGGCTCCTGGTCCTGATGGGATTCCCTTCTTGTTTTACCAGCATTTTTGGGACTTGGTGAAAATGATCTCTTAGATCTTTTCCAAGCCTTTCATAGAAGAGAGTTGGATCCAGCAACTTACTCATGGGGGGTCTGTTGGGGTCAAGTTAAATAACCGTGAAAGTGATTTTTTCCTTGCTGGTAAAGGCCTTAGGCAAGGTGACCCCATCTCCCCACTTTTATTTAATTTAATAGTGGACGTTCTTACTAAAATGCTGAGCAAAGCTGCTGATCATAGTCTGATTGCAGGGCTCTGCCTTGAGGTCTGCCCTGGTGGCATCATCTGCCTTCAATATGCAGATGATACCATGCTTTTCTTAGACAATGACTCCACACATGCTAGCAATCTGAAAACTGTTCTAACCTGGTTGGAACAAGTCTCAGGCATGAGAATCAACTACTCTAAAAGTGAACTCATCCCTATCAACATGGATGATCAGGAGTTAGCTGACTTCCTCTCTATTCTAGTCTATAATAAATGTAACTTCCCCATTAAGTACCTAGGTATCCCTCTCCACTATGATAAACTGAGGAGAGAGGATATCAAACCCTTCTGGATAAAATCATTAAAAGGATTGCTGGGTGGAGGGGCAAAATTCTCTCTTACAGAGGTAGATTGATCCTCATACAAGCTTGTTTGGCTAGCATTCTAGTGTATCTCCTCTCCTTCTTCAAGTTCCCTAAATGGGCAGTGAACCTCATCAATTCTCAGATGTCTCATTGCTTATGGAATGATTTTGAGGGAAATAGGAAGCTACACCTTGCTAATTGGGCCCTAGTCACTATGAAAAAAGATTTTGGAGGCCTAAGCATACCTAACCTCCAAGAAATTAACATTTGTCTTCTAGGGTCTTGGATTAAAAGATTCTATGAGGAAGACCTGAAACCCTGGAAGCTTCTTATTGCCCATAAATACCTAGGAAATAAACCTAATATTTTTGTCCCTTCCTCCAACCCTAAGACCTCTAGATTCTGGAAAGGATTAAAATCTATTATGCATGCTATGAAATTTGGCTACAGATGGAACATAGGGGATGGGAGCAAAACCAGGTTCTGGGAAGATACTTGGTTTGGCACATCCCCCCTAGCAGTCCAATTTTGGCCTATTTACTCTGTCCGCAATGAGCTTAACAAAAGTGTCAATGAAGTTTGGGACGGTCAATGCCTAAAACTCTCTTTTAGAAGGAACTTTAGTGATAGTCTCATGGAACAATGGTTCCAATTGGAGGAAATTGCCAAAAGCATTACCTTTACTACCGAGCCGGATGCCCTGATTTGGCAACTGGACAATAAGGGGAAGTATTCCTCCAGCTCCCTCTATCATGTTATCAACTTTAGAGGGGTTCAACCCGTGTTTATCCCTGATGTCTGGAAATTGAGAGTTCCCCCTAAAATTCATGTATTTCTCTGGCTTCTCTCCAAAAACAAATTGATGACTAGGGATAACCTTAGGAAGAGACACTTCATCAAACCCCTTGATTGTGTTTACTGCTTGGAACAAGAGTCTTGTTCTCACCTATTTTTTGAATGTATAGTTGCTAAACATCTCTGGGCCCACATTGAGGAATATTTCTCTAGTCAGATTGGCTCATCCTTCGAATCTGTCGGCAGATTCTAGATTGCTACCAAAAAGTGCTCAGTTATAAACACTGTTAGCTCAGCTATCCTTTGGTTCCTCTAGAAATATAGAAATGCTATGATTTTCAGTAACACCTCCTGGATTTCCATTCTGATGGTCTTGAGGTTGATCAGGAACATGGTGAGGAACTGGGCGATTCTCTCCTCCGGATCAGACAAGGACAAGTTGACGAGCTTCGTGGAAACCCTAACAAGATCCCTCTAGAAACCGTTGGTGATCACTTGTGGCTGAACAAGGCTCGACCTGCTCTGGGGCTGGACCCGTGGGCTTGTCTCAAGATCTCTGATGAAGATGCTGGGCACCTGGCACCGAAAAAGAGGGGCATCCACCATGCTACACCTTCCAGCCCGGTGTCTCCGCTTGCTTACTGGTCGCCGCAGGCTGACACGGCCCCTCAGCTGAAGACCATGAAGGCTTCGCTCGACCCTCCTTGTGTCATTTGAGTGCTCTATCTGCTCTGCCTTTGGCAACGCTCGGGTGATTTGTGTTATTCAGCTAACTTGTTCATCCACCCCCCCTAGTTTGTAGCTTTTCTACCTTTGCTTTCGAACTGCTCTTTGAGCTGCTGTATCAGAATATGTTGTGGTTTCGTTCTCAGCAATGGAACCGGGGAGATGCTCCATGTTTTTCTAAAAAAATATGTTATTATATATTATTTTTATTGTCATCATATATTTAACAAATACTTACATATGTAAGAAAACAATATCCCACATCTTATTAACTTATAAAAATAATTTCTTAACAAATAAAATCCTGGATTGTTTTGGCACGAAAATCCTAGTGATTGTGTACAAAAGCTTGGTAAGATTTAAGGACGAATGTAATAATATCACTTATTATTTAAATATATTTATAACAAAATGCTCAGCCCCTTTTTATTTTTTGATAACATTGCTGTCCCAACCCAACATTATAATTAGAATCAGCCCAGCAAAATCGTGTATTTCGAGAAAGTGCAAATGGCCTGTAATTTTTTAGGAAATAAAATAAACGGGCCGGATGGACGCTACATTATTTGTTCACCCAGCCCAGCTAATGGCTGTAATTCAAAAAAAAGATCAAATTGACTGTAAATTCTACCACGTAAAAAAGGCTGTAAATTCTGAAAAAATGGGTTGAATACGTGCCACATTTTTGGAGGCTGGAATGTGGGCCAATAGGTCGAAGCCAATGCAAGTCGTTGTCAATTTAGTCAACAAATGATTTTGACATGTTAGCCGTTGGATTTACATCCAACGACCGGCATCCATCTTCAGTCTCTCGTCTTCTTCCTCCAGCGTCGCCGGGACCACCTCCCACCTCTCACTGCTAGCAGCTCTGCTTAGCACGCTTCGCTATGAAGAGCTACTCCACCGTTGGCCAGGCCATCCCTCCACCCCTCCACACCTCCTGTTCTTCTCCACCGACTACCGAACCACACAGCACTAGAACCAGTTAACCCTCGTACACCTCTCTGTCTGCGACTCTACTCCCGTGTCTTCCCATCTCCGGCTCATTGCTGTCCGGGGCCTCGCCGTCGTCCACCACCTTGGATGCGCTCGGCGTGGCGTGGTCAACGAACGACACCATCGAAGTAGACTGTGCGTGTAGAGGCTGACAGCTGGGTCCACGGCCGCACACAAGGAAATGCCTTCTTATTACGCGAAAACTAATGATTCCTCCACCTGACATCTGGGACCCACCGAAAGGGCCTCTTTATTTCGTGAAATAAAGTGCCCCCGCTGACATGTCGGACCCACCAGCTATCTTCGCACGCAAGGAAGTGCCTCCTTATTACGCACAAAAATGAATATTCCCCCTGCCAGCTGGAACCCAGCATAGTGAGAGGCTGACTTGTGGGCCTACCAAGTTGACAGGGACGGAGGGCTTTGTCAACTTAGTCAATATGAACGATTCTAGCTCCTGTTACCGTACGATGTTCATCCAACGGTCGTAGTGCTTCTTCAACCTCTGGTCTTCTTGCTCCAGCCGCCCAAACCAGCGCCAGTCGTGCCGCGTGCTCCTGCCTCCCGTGGCCGGCTGTGATGCCGCGGAGGCCTCACCGCCCCCTACTACTCCCACCGCTGGCCAGGCCATCCCTCTACTCACCCACACCCCCTGTTATTCTGCAGCGACAGCAGCCTCACACCGCGGCCGAACCAGTGAACCCTCGTACTCCTCTTCGCATGGGCATCCAGTGATGCGTCTTCCCCGGCTCCGAGTCATCCCCTTCCTAGTCCTCGCCGTCGTCCACCGCCCTGGTGCTCTCGGCACGGTGTGGTCAACGTGATCAGCGACCGACTTCCATCGGAAGAGTACTGTACATGGAGAGGCTGACAGCTGGGTCCACGGCAGCCGCAAGTAAGTGCCTCCTTATTACACGGAAAATAATTATTCCTCCACCTGACAGCGGGGACCCACTGGACGGGCCACCAGTATTTTGCGAAAAAAGTCGTTTCCCCCTGACTGCTGGGACCCACCGGACAGGCCACCATATTTCACGAACAAAACATTCCCCCCGCTGTCAGCTAGGACCCACCGGAAGTGCCTCCTTATTACGCACAAAAAATTAATACTCCCCCGGCTAGCTGGGACCCACCTTGCTGGGAGGCTGACTTGTGGGCCTACTAAGTTGACGGGGATGAAGGGCTTTGTCAACTTAGTCAATATGAACGATTCTAGCTCCACTGATCGTACGATGTCCATCCAACTGCCGTAGTGCTTCTTCAACCTCTAGTCTTCTTGCTCCAGCCACCCAAAGCAGCGCCGGTCGTGCCGCATGCTCCTGCCTCCCGTGGCCGGCTGTGCTGCGGTAGAGGCCTCACCGCCCCCTACTATTCCCACCACTGGCCAGGCCTTGTGGCGACGGCAGCCTCACACCGCAGCCGAACCAGTGAACCCTCGTAGTCCTCTCTGCATGGGCTTCCACTGCCGCATCGTCCCCTTCCTAGGCCTCGCCGTCGTCCACCGCCGTGGTGCTCTCCGCGCGGCGTGGTCAACGTGGTCAAGGAACGACTTCCATTGGAAGAGTATTGTACGTGGAGAGGCTGACAACTGGGTCCACGGCCACAGACGAGTTTTTTTGTGATTTGCCAAGTAAGTCGCTTTGTCAGGCCTGTTGGGCTGCAAATCTTTCAAGACGAGGAGAGCTTTCATTCAGCTGGCCGAGAAAATGGCCCATCAGTAATGAAAAATAGGTTGTACATTTTTAAAACACAAGAAACCGGCAATTAGTTTCAAATATCTTTTTTTCATTTCAAGATTTTAAATTACATTAATTTTTATGCGTGGAGAATTTGTTGGATTTTATATTGATATACATTTATTTTTAAAATCAGTTTGAATGTGAGTCGAAATTTCGGTTAAAAACAGTTTGGACCGCACCGAAATATGCAAAATTTCGTATAATTTTTTAACCGTTGCCACAATATGGGTTGTAATGCTAACAAAAAGAATATGGGCTCCAAAAAAACCTTAAGAATTAGCAAATGGGCTATAAATTATTAGAAATAATGGCAGATGGGTTGTATGCTGTTTTCCACAGATTTGAGGCTTTCCTAAAAAAAGGTTGACGCACAAGCATTGACTGTTGGATGTCCATCCAATGGCCGTCGTGCTTCTTCAATCTCTACACTTCCTGCTCCAGTCACTCAAAGAAGCGCCGGCAGGACTGCCTGCTCCCTCCTCCTCGCGGCCGGCTGTGCTGCCACACAGGCCTCACCGCCCGACCGTACTCCCATCGCTGGCCTAGCCATCCCTCTACTCACCCACACCTGCTGTTATTCTCCAGCGACGGCAGACGAACCAGTAAACCCTCGTACAGTCGTACTCCCCTCCGCGTGGGAAACAACTGCCAAGTCTTCCCTGCCTCCGTGTCGTCCCCTTCCTAGGCCTCACCGTCGTCCACCGCCCTGGTGCTCTCGGCGCGACGTGGTCAACGTGGTCAAGGAACAACTTCCACCAGACGTGGACTGTACGTGGAGAGGCTGACAGGTGGGTCCACGGCCGCAGCAAGGAAGTGCTTCCTTATTGCGCGGAAAATAATGATTCCTCCACCTGACAGCTGGGACCCACCGGACGGGCCACTGTATTTGACAAAAAAAATGTTTCCCCCTGACTGCTGGGACTCACCAGCTACATCTTCGCATGCAAGGAAGTGCGTCCGGGCAAAAAAACAATTCGCCCCCTTACTGCTGGGACCGACCAGCTACATCTTCGCAGGCAAAGAAGTGCCTGACAGTCGGGACCCACCTGGTCGAAGCGTACATAGTGTTGTCATTCTGGTCGCGAACATGTACGTACATACTGGTCAATGTAGAGGCGCACACGTATCGTAGTAGAGGTGCGCATGTGTCGTAGTAGAGGCGCGCACGAAGCATTTACACGTACGTACAGCGGCCAGGGTGCAAGAAAGAAAATACGGCCACGTATCTGTACATACGGGCGGGGTCTCGAACGCCTACTCGCGCATACGTATGGCCAGGGCTCGTGTACATGGCTGGGTCAGAATGGAGAAACAGCGTTGTGATCGTATTCATGGGGAGGCAACGGAATGCCTCGTGTTCATGGGGAGGCAATGGAATGCGTCGCGTTCATCGGGAGGGCTTGGACAGAACAGGCGATGGAAACGAGGCCTGGTGTACCGCAGAACGGAGGAAACGACCTTATGTTCGACCGGCCACGTTCGAAAAAGGGATCCTGTTCATCGGCAGGGGTCTAGCGTACCGCAAAACAGATGAAACGGATCTCCTACGGTCAAAACGGGGGTCCTATTGATCGGGAGGGGTGTGGCGTACCGCAAAACAGAGGAAACAGACTTGTGTTGCAGCGCTACGGTCGAAACGGGGGTCCTGTTCATCGGGAGGGGTGTGGCGTACCGGAAAACGGGACTCCACGGGATACTGTTCATCTCCACCGTCGACCTCCTCCAGCCTCCACCGCGCACTACTCCACCGGCTACTATTCAACCACCCCTCCACCGTGTACTGTTCATCCAGCCCTCCACACCACGGGGTCCTGTTCAACCACCCCTCCACGGGCACCCCTCCACCGTCTACTGTTCATCCAGCCCTCCACACCACGGGGT
>NC_041392.1:670719483-670753353 GCF_002162155.2 Triticum dicoccoides
GCTCACTGTTCATCCCATCGATCGGCTTCAGTTAGCAGCAGTAGCGAAGGAATCACTCGATCAGGTTCAGTTAACAGCCATCGATCGATCGCTCGGGTTCAGTAACGCGTAGCCTGCAGTGCAATCGCTTGGGTTCAGTTAGAGTCCAACGCCTTGCTCTGGTTTAGTTAGAGCCAATGCCTCGCACACACGCTCGTACGTGTACGAGAGAAACGTGCATCGCTCGGCCCCCAACCTCCCACCATAACCGGGAACTCCACGAAATTTTCCTCCCCCTCGCTTCTACCACGGTATTTTCCATCATGGACGGCCCAAAGAATGTCATGCAGCTGCGTCTCTAGCCCGCCCAGGACGAAAAGCCCATTTTCTGTCATGATTTTTTGTCATAGAAGTAGGAGCCCACCACATCTATGATGATACCGGGTTTTGTCACAATTATCCTCATAGAAGTGTCATATGTATGACACGAAAAAATTCGTTCGGCCCAAAATGTCACGGATGTGTCTTTTTTTGTAGTGCGAGTCAGCGGTCGGTGCATCCGCGTCCGCCGCCATCATCGAGGAGAAGTAGAACACGGGAGTCCGGAGCCGATTGGGTCCTGTGGTGGAATTTTCACGGCAGATGTCCTAGTGAAAGGACTTAGTCATGGAGCCATTGCAACTAGGAAGCTTAAAGGGGTTAATCGGGATAAAGCACATGAGAGGTTTATATTGGTTCGGCCCCTTGCGGTGAAGGTAAAGCCTAGTCCAGTTGTTGTGGTATTGCTAGGTTTCGATGACCAAGGAGCGAAATACGCTAGCTTGTCTCTCGATCCGTTGTTTCTTGCCCTAAGCCATACCGGGTCATCCCCTTATATACACGGGTTGACGCCTGGCAGCCTACAGAGTCCCGGCCGGCTCATACAACGTGTCCGGCTCGGTGACTTCTTTTACATGCCTTACTTTACAAGTCTTATTCATACATGGTGGTTAACAATTACGGGCCTTAAGCCACCTCTGTACTTGGGCCTATTACAAGCTTTATCATGAACCGTCGCCTTGTATACTCGTCGGGCTTCTTTTAAGTAACCCGCCATGGTGATTGACCCAGCCCATCCTGGGCGGGTCATACCTAGTAGTTATATCCCCAACATCCGGCCCTAGGTTGATTTGAACTTTGTTCTTGTCAATCTCCAACACTTCGACAAAATCCATCTTCGGCTGTTTGTATAGCTCTGGAACCCACCATGACGTCATCTTGAGAAAATTTGGAAACCCGCCACGACGTCATCTGTAACGGATCTTTATCTTAACTGGTTTCTGAAAATCGAGGCGTCCATTTAGCTGGATAGTCATTACTTTTAGCCTTCCTCAATTTTCACGCCTGTCTGTTCACCTATCTCCTTATAAATAGGCACGACCGGTCCTTCCTCTTTCTTCTTCTTCCTTCTCTCGCCACCTCTCTATCGTTCGAGCTCCGCCACCGCCACAACGCTCACCGACGTCCTCAACTTTGGCCGCTGCATCACCCTGAGCTCGTCCAGAGAACGGCGGCGATCCTCTGCAGTAGATCTGCATCCGTAAGCTCTTGCTTTCTCACACCTTAGATCTGCATTAGGGTTCGCGAGTTTATTTCTTGTGTTCTTCGTTGTTCATCGCAGATTCCTTGCAGTTTCTCCACCGCACCCTCCTTTGATCTAAAAGAAGTATAGAACCTATGTGGTAGTTGTTTGGCATCCATTTCAAATGCTAGCAGATCCCATTCTCTTGTACAAAGGTCCCCTTAGAACCGATGAACTCCTCTGTGCTGGTTTTTCAGGTCTACATTTATTTTTCTTTTTTGAACCATCTTGATCCAAAATAATACCAATAGCTTGTTAAACTTGTTTGCCTCAGTACTTAGTCAATTCTGTCCCAGACAACCATCAAATATCTTTCGCCATGGCGGCTTATCATACCGGCTCATTTCTCCTTCATATATCATTAGCCGTTACTTAAGCCGCCATTACTCACCTGTACTATAATCATTTAACCTGTAATTCCACCAATTAATTTGAACCGGCAAATTACTTTCTTTTCAGCTTGTCCTTTTTCATCATGCCGTCAAAAGCGCCAACAGTTTGCAACTGGGTCCCTTCCACAGTTACTAATGACACCTTGAATTATTTTGTCACTATCGGATATTTGCCGGAGAAGAATATTATGTCCTATCGTGCTCCTGACCCGTCTGAAGAACGACCTCAACCCAAAGACGGTGAAGTCATCATCTTTACTAATCACATGAATCGGGGTTTTTCTCCACCCGGCTCAAAGTTCTTCAGAGACATTTTGCATTTTTTCAAGCTTCATCCACAAGATCTAGGACCCAACTCCATATCCAACATCTGCAACTTTCAAGTTCTCTGTGAGGTTTATCTTCAAGAAGAACCGACCGTTGAACTCTTCAGAGAGTATTTCTATCTAAACTGCCAGAATGAAGGCACCAACGGTCCTAGATTGGAACTTGGTGGAATTTCAATTCAGCGCCGACAGGGCGCTGTCTTTCCCTTAGTAGTCTTACCAAGCCATCCCAAGGATTGGAACCAAACTTGGTTTTACTGCGAAGACACATCGGCAGCTAATGAAAAGCCACTATCGGGTTATCGCGTGGAGCGTCTTGACTCTAAGTTTGTGCTCCCTGACAAGCTGACTGCCGCTGAACGCAAGAAGCTCATACCATCCATCAAAAGGATTCAAGCTTTATTGGGAAACGGCATAACTGGAGTTGACCTGATCCGTTGCTGGATCGCATGGCGGGTCATCCCTCTGAGCCACCGATCCAACTTGATGTATAAATATGGCGGAGGCCCAGATGACCCTCTGCGTTATAGTTCTGTACAACTGAATGAAGAGGACATTGTCTCAATGTCAACCATCCTCGTGAACGGAAAATACGAGGACTGTAGTAAGGTTGGACTAAATCCTTTCTGCAAACTTAACCCGGCACCAGAGGTGAACCCCTTGACCTCCTTTTTTCTTCAGTAGTTAAATACTTGCATGACTTTTAACCTATTATTTGCCTATAGGCCAAATCTGACTTCTGGAAGGCCAAATATGATCATGAAGCCACCAAGAAGGCTAGAGCTGCTGCCATAGCCACCAGGAAGACAACCCGAAAGTCCAAGAAGAAGAAGACCACTTCTGATATGTTCAAGTTGGATGATGTTTCTGAGTCAGAGGTAGCCCTTGACTCCCTTGGCCTGTTTTTTAACAACCTTATTGACACTAACTATTGCCAGGACGACACGGGGGCCAGCCAAGCAGAAGAAGAAGAGGTAACTATTTCCTCCGACTCAGAACCTTTGCCAAGACCGAAACCTCGACTCGTAACCTGGAAAGTAAGGTTTTCACACCCTTTGGCTTATTTGGATCCTCATTTTCTTTTGAAAAAGAAGCAACATCAGAGCCGCCGTCAGGCCCGGACTAATGATGACAATGAACTGCCCTCCGGCTTACCAAAAACTCCTCGAAAACGCCAGAATGAGGTTTCTTTCACCTTTGTCTCTTGCTTTTATCAATGAGTCTATTTCCTTACTCTCTTAACTTTATTTTACTTTTGCAGGAGGTTTCTCACTCTTCTGGAGATTCTTCACAAACTCAATTCCCGGCTTTCAAGACTGCCCCTGGGTAAGGGAAATTATCTTTCTTCTACATCTTTAAGTCTGCATCATTATACTAACTCATGAAATCCTTCTTCGCAGTCAAGCAAAGTACAAGAAAGCCAAGGTGGCTAAGCCGGCGGAAGACCCGAAAGACCCTGCTCCTGAAACGGCAATACCAACTCCTCCTGAACAATCAGACCCTGATGTCCATGTTCAATTAGACCCTCCTGAGCCGGCAGTTGATGAGACCATTCTCAATCCGTCTACAACCATCTAGCTCAGCTAACCCGCCGACGACTTCTGACAATGATGTCTTAATTACTGGTAGTCGATTCGTTGAGCCGGGCAACCCAACTATACTCGTCCGGCACTCTGCCAAGCAAGAGGCTTTAGAAAGGCAGAAGGTGCGGTTTTACATTTCTCACTACGCTCACCTGAATGTTAGTGCCGTGCTTTCTGGATACCTCAGTCATGTGCATTCCAACCGTGACTCGGAAATTGAGATGGTCAAGCAACTGCAACTGAAATATGAGGTACGTTCTCCAGCTTTCACTAGCTTACATATGCTCTACCAGCCCCCAAGTCTCCAGATTATGATGAACCTGAATGATCTGTAGACTTGTGATATAGGTTAATGCTCTTTCTTAGATTTTCCTTAAGTCCAGCATAAATTTCACCTGTAGTCCCCAAGGGCCGGCTCAATTCATCATGAATAAGCCGGTACTTGACATCATTACTATCTTGAATTAGTCCAAACAAATAGTGTGATCCGGCTCAACATGAAAAACTTTCTTAATATCATGCATTAGCCCCCAAGTGCCAAGCGTTGTTACATGTAAAACACTTGGGACTTTAAGCATAGAAGAGCCATTTTGCATTTAAAAATTGCTTTGGCAGACATTAGCCCCCAAGTGTTGAGTGGTGTTGCGTTGCAAAGCACTTGGGACTTTAATCATTATAACCTTTATTGAAATAAATTTTAACACACCTATGCATGTCTGCAGACCGCCCTAACTGAATTGGGCTCTCAATTGACTGATGCAAAGATCCGGCTGGCGGATCAAGAGGCGGAGATAAAGAACACTGACTACAAACTCCAGTTGAGCCTCTCCGAAGCTCAAAAACTGAAGACCAGTTTTGATGCGGAGAAGAAATCCTGGGCCGATGAGAAAACATTGCTAATACATCATGTTGAGAGAGCGGAGGCGGCTCTCAAGGAGGTTACCATGGAGCTCACCGGCTTAAAAAACCGTGTGTCTCAGATGGTCTCCGCAATCTTTGGTGAGTCATTTGCATTAGTTACTTGCACTCTAGTTTTGCCAGAAATAAAAGCCGCCTTCTTAACCTTTTTTTAAATACTCATAGGTCCACGGAGCAACAATCTGACTCAAAATAGCGTGACAAAACTCAAGGCGGTTTACTAGGGCTCAACGGGCGCTTGCTATTATCTCCCCAGCCAACCAAGGACCCAACCTCTTGAGTGACGTTTTGAAGAAGCTATCTATTTTACTCGCCAGATTCCAAGAGGTCAAACGGTCTTGTGCAAGAGCTGAAGCCCTAACTGCCCTAAGCCGCTCCAAAGCCTGCGTGCCTGAGCTAGACACGGCGAATGTAGCCAAGGGTTATCCCCTTTGAAGGAAGACGGGACTTTGTTTGATCAAGATGACTTTCTTTCTTGTGTGAGGGGAGTTCGTCCTCATGCTACCATCCTTGGCGAGGAAACCAACCTTGATAAATATCAGCCGGGTTTTGATGTTGATAATAAGAAGATGGCAACTCCCTCGTATAAAGTGACAGATCGTATCCCGTTGGTTCGCCAACACACCTTTGCCCCAGAAATTGACCCGGCTGGCCTAATTGACAATGAAGTTGAGTTCGTTGCTCTGGATGGCTTTGATTGGTCCAAGCCCAGCTTCCAACCAGTGGAGGGAGGTGAACCGGCGAGGGAGGAGTCATAACCGTCCGAATAATCTGGCCAAGACTTTAATAAACCGTCCTTGGCTTGACAACTGCTTAGGAGAAAAAAACAGTTTTAACCTTTTGGGCTCTCAATGCCTTGTAATAGGTTAGCTTGAAAACTGCATGTTTTGCCTATGCCGTCGTGCATATTATGTTGCATATGACGGTTTTACCTGTTATGTCAATATATGCATTATATCCTTTATCACATATGTAGTGTTTAAATCTGTTCTTGTATGCAAAAGATGAAAAAACTATCCCGACGGTTTATCGTTGGACGGGTTAAAACACCCTCTACATAACTATGAATTTATCATAGTGGAATAATTAGGACCAGGTGTAAAGATAAACAAGGCTGAAAAAGCCTTTGATTAACGAAAAAACACAGATAAGTCTATTTATGAACGACAATGTCATACCTGTGTTCTTTGATTCTGAACTGCCGGCTTATATGACCCGGACAGTAAGGTTAACAACCCAATCTTTGTAGAAGTCAATACCTCCATATGCCTGATGATTGTTATACCTTGGCAACTCATTGTCAAATAATCGAGCCGGTTTAAACTGAAACCATACTTACAGTTAGATTTGAGACAACAGAAAACCAGTAAAAGAAAATAGTATGTCTCAAACGATGTAAATCAATCATTAAGAATAATTTGGAGGCTTCTGATTCGAATACGATCAGTAAACTGGACCAAAGGGGTTAAGCTAGGATTCGAATATGATCATGTAGCCCCAGTGGCTTTGGCATTGCGCCGATCAAGAGGGTACCGACAGCTATGTTCTCTTTGGTTCGAATACGACCTATGTTTGAACAGAAGCCCCCAAATGACCTTGAGAGGTTTCTAACGACCCTGATTCGAATATGATCTAAGTCGGACCCAAAAGGGGTTAAGCTATGATTCGGATATGATCAAGAATCCCCCTAGTGAGTTTGGCTTTGCACCGATCAAGAGGGTTACGACATCTATGTTCTCTTTGGTTCGAATACGACCTATGTTTGAACAGGAAGCCCCCTGGTGACCATGAGGTTTAACGGCTAGATTCAAAAACGATCATGAGCCGGACCAAAAGGATTAAGCTAGATTTGAATACGATCAGCCCCCAACTGGTCGTTTGAATAATTACAATAATAAAGATATATGATCAAAAAAGGACGGAGGTCCTGCTTTATTACTTATCATAATATATACAACGTCAAAGTATGTACATTATGAGAGCCGGTGGCTCAAGTGTAGTAAGGCTGAAGATGAGCAATATTCCACGGCCAGCGGGTCTCTTCCTCTAATTTACGTGAGTCTTTGTGCTCTCGAACATCGATAAGGTCATATGACCCGTTGTTTAAGTTCTTGCTGACCATAAAGGGTCCTTTCCAAGGTGGGGATAGCTTGTGCGCATCAGACTGATCCTGGATGAACCAGAGCACCAGGTCACCTTCTTGAAAGGTTCTGGACTTAACCCGGCGGCTGTGATAACGGTGCAGGTCCTGTTGGTAAATTGCTGATCGGGCCGCTGCCAAGTCTCGCTCTTCATCTAATAAGTCAAGCGCATCCTGTCGAGCTTGCTCATTATCAGCTTCAACATAAGCCGCCACGCGGGGCGAGTCATGACGGATGTCACTGGGCAGAACTGCCTCTGCTCCATAAACCATGAAAAAAGGCGTATAACTCGTAGATCTGTTAGGGGTAGTATTGATGCTCCATATAACAAAGGGTAATTCTTCCACCCAACAACCCGGCGTCCGTTATAAAGGGACCATAAGCCGGGGTTCTAGACCTTTCAGGATTTCCTGGTTGGCTCCTTCAGCTTGACCATTGGATTGGGGGTGAGCTATTGATGAAACATCAAGCCGGATATGCTCCCCTTGACAGAACTCTTCCATGTCTCCTTGGGACAAGTTGGTGCCATTGTTAGTGATAATGCTATGTGGAAAGCCAAAACGAAAGATCACCTTCTTCATGAATTGAACTGCCGTGGCCGCATCACACTTACTGACCGGCTCTGCCTCAACCCATTTTGTGAACTTGTCCACTGCCACCAAAAGGTGCATCTTCTTATCTTTAGACTTTTTGAAAGGTCCAACCATGTCAAGCCCCCAGACTGCAAACGGCCAAGTGATTGGAATCATCCGCGATTCTTGAGCCGGCACATGCGCTCGTCGTGCAAATTTTTGACACCCATCGCACCTACTGACCAGATCCTTCGCATCAGCATGAGCCGTTAGCCAGTAAAAACCATGACGAAAAGCTTTGGCCACAATAGACTTTGAACCAGCATGATGCCACAATCTCCTTCATGGATCTCACGAAGAATTTCTTGACCTTCTTCAGGAGAGACACAACGTTGAAACGCTCTGGTGACACTGCGATGATACAACTCACCATTGGAAATTGTCATTGACTTAGACCGCCGGGTTATCTGTCTCTCCAAGGTATCATCCTCCGGCTACTCACCCCGGGTCATGTAAGCCAAATATGGCACTGTCCAATCTGGAATGACATGAAGATCCGCCACCAATTGTGCTTCTGGGTCTGGAATAGCTAAGCACTCTTCTGTAGGCAACTTGACAGAAGGGTTATGCAGAACATCTAAAAAGGTGTTAGGCGGCACCGGCTTACGCTGGGATCCCAACCAGCTTAAAGCATCGACTGCTTCATTCTTTCTGCGGCCAATGTGCTCCACCTGATAACCCTTGAAGTGTCCAGCAACAACGTCAACCTCACGGCGATAAGCCGCCATGAGAAGGTCCTTGGAATCCCACTTGCCTGATACTTGTTGAGCCACCAGATCTGAGTCGTCGAGGCACTATACACAGCTTAAACTCATCTCTCTAGCCATTCGAAGCCCATGGAGTAAGGCATCATACTCAGCTGCATTGTTAGTACAAGGAAACATCAATCGCAACACATAACAAAATTTGTCACCTCAAGGAGAAGTTAAAACAACTCCAGCCCCCCGAGCCTTCCAATTATCTGGACCCATCAAAATGAATCATCCAATATGTGTTGTCTGGCTTCTCTTCAGGTATCTGCAACTCCGTCCAATCGTTAATGAAGTCCACCAGTGCTTGAGATTTGATGGCAGTACGTGGCACATACTTTAAACCATGAGACCCAAGTTCAATGGCCCACTTGGCGACTCATCCTGTGGCTTCCCTATTTTGAATAATATATCCTAAAGGAGCAGAGCTAACCATAGTGATAGGATGACCTTGAAAGTAATGCTTAAGCTTTCGGCTTGCCATGAACACCTCATAAACAAGCTTCTGTCAATGTGGATATCTCTGTTTGGACTCAATGAGCACTTCACTGATGTAATAAACCGGCCGTTGAACCGGATGTTCCTTGCCAGCCTCCTTGCGCTCGACAACAATGGCCACACTGACAACACGTGTGTTAGCAGCCACATATAACAACAGTGGCTCCTTCTCAACCGGAGCAGCAAGAACCGGCGGTTCGGCGAGCTATCTTTTCAAATCTTCAAAGGCAGAATTAGCAGAGTCACTCTAGACAAAATTATCCGTCTTCTTCATCATTTGATACAACGGCATAGCCTTCTCACCCAATCGGCTTATGAACCGGCTCAAAGTTGTAACACGACCCGCCAGCCGCTGAACATCATTGATGCACACCGGTTTAGCCAAAGATGCAATCGCCTTAATTTTTTCCGGGTTAGCCTCAATGCCTCTGTTAGACACCAAAAATCCCAAAATCTTGCCAGCTGGGACTCCAAAACGCACTTGGTCGGGTTAAGCATCATCTTGTAGACCCGGAGGTTATCAAAGGTTTCCTTTAGATCAGCTACCAAGGTTTCCTTCTCTCTGGATTTCACCACTATATCATCCATGCAAGCATGCACATTAAGCCCAATCTGATTATGAAGGCAATTCTGTACACACCGCTGATAGGTCCCCTGGGCACTCTTAAGCCCAAACGGCAAAGACACATAGCAGAAGGCTCCAAATGGAGTAATGAAAGCCGTCCTCTCTTGGTCCTTAACTGCCATTTTAATCTGATGATAGCCAATATAAGCATCCAAAAATCTCAAACGCTCACAACCCGCCGTAGCATCAATGATTTAATCAATACGAGGGAGAGCAAAAGGATCAGCTGCACAAGCTTTGTTTAAATCTATGTAATCCACACACATACGCCAAGTACCGTTCTTTTTTAGCACAAGCACCGGGTTAGCCAACCACTCTGGGTGAAAAACTTCAACAATGAACCCGGCCACCAAGAGCCGGGCCACCTCTTCTCCAATAGCCTTACGCCTTTACTCGTTGAACCGCCGAAGAAACTGCCTGACCGGCTTAAACTTGGGGTTAATATTGAGAGTGTGCTCAGCGAGTTCTCTTGGTACACCCGGCATGTCAGAAGGCTTCCATGCAAAGATGTCCCGGTTCTCACGGATGAACTCGATGAGCGCACTTTCCTATTTGGGATCCAAGTTAGCACTGATAATGAATTATTTGGATGAGTCGCCAGGCACAAAATCAATCATCTTGGTATCATCAGCGGACTTAAACTTCAGCGCCGCCTCATGTTCTGTGGTTGGCTTTTTCAAAGACGTTATGTCCGCCGGGTCGACATTATCCTTGTAAAACTTCAATTCCTCTATCGCACAAACAGATTCGGCGTAAGAAGTGTCACCTTCTTCATATTCCAAAGCTATCTTGCGACTTCCATGCACTATGATAGTGCCCTTATAACCCGGCATCTTGAGCTGCAGATAAACATAACACGGCCGTGCCATGATGTAACGCCCCAGACACACCCGCCGGTGTTCATTACTCCTGGCGGGATCTAGACTGGCCCCATAGATCAATACTAGTCTTTTTTGCGCACTTTGTCCTCACTCATGCGCACCCGGGAGCAAGTTCCCGGTCGGTCACCCATCCTGAAACTACTCCAATCTGAGCACGCTTAACTTCGGAGTTCTGTCTAAATGGGTCCCGGAAAAGAAGGAATTCCTTATTGATATGAGTAGTCTATCATCCCTAATAAGTCAGGCTATCACATACACCCCAACTCAGAGGAACCGATGTCCTCGTCAGGAAACAGGAACGTTCCCTCTTGGCACATACGTCTGTGCTTCCAGTCTGGCACATGTGTCATGTTGTGTGCCAAGACGGATCACAAACCTCATGCATAACATGACCGCGCGCTTGTCCGCAAACATCCTTATAACCGTGAGGGTCGGCTCTGATACCAACTTAGCCCATCACAAGCTCTCACGGTCAACTAAGGATATTCCTTCTCCCAGGACGACCCGATCAGACTCAAAATCCCGGTTACAAGACATCTCGACAATGGTAAAACAAGACCAGCAAAGCCACCCGATGTGCCGACAAATCCTGACAGGAGCTGGACATATCTCGTTCTCAAGGCAACACCGGATGAACACTACATACAGCTAAAACCAGCCCTCAAGTTTCCCCGAGGTGGCGCCGCAAGTGGCTCTAGTTTGAAATAACACTTAGACAAGCACTAGCCCGGGGGGTTAAAATAAAGATGACCCTTGAGTCTGCAGAACCCAAGGGAAGGTGATAGGTTGTTAGGCAAATGTAAAACCAAGGTTGGGCCTTGCTTGAGGAGTTTTATTCAAAGCAAACTGTCAAGGGGTTTCCATTAAAACCCAACCGCGTAAGGAACACAAAATCAAGGAACATAACACCGGTATGACAGAAACTAGGGCGGCAAGAGTGGAACAAAACACCAGGCATAAGGCCGAGCCTTCCACCCTTTACCAGGTATATAGGTGCATAAAAGTAAACAAGATATAATAATGATATCCCAACAATATCCATGTTCCAACAAGGAACAAAATTCATCTTCACCTGCAACTAACAACGCTATAAGAGGGGCTGAACAAAGCGGTAACATAGCCAAACAACGGTTTGCTAGGAAAGGTGGGCTAGAGGCTTGACATGGCAATATGGGAGGCATGATATAGAAAGTGGTAGGTATCACGGCATAGAAATAGAGCGAGCAACTAGCAAGCAAAGATAGAAGTGATTTCGAGGGTATGGTCATCTTTCCTGAGATCCCGCAAGGAAGAAGAATGAGTCCATGAAGAAGACAAACGGACGAAGTCGAACGAATCCTCAAAAACGCGACGTTATCGGAACTAACCCGAAGAAGCAACACCGAAAAGAAGCAAACAACATAGTAAACAACCATCACATAAGCATGGCATGCTGCACAACCAAGTATGATGCATGTCTAGTTTAATGATACATGGCATGGCAACGTGCACAAACAATACTACAAATTAATTGGAGCTCAATATGCAACGAGTTGCATATTGACGGAACACCACATGACTTATTTAGTTCTCTCCCGTTTATGTACTCAACAATATTAAATGTTGGTTAGCATGGCAAGAGGTGAAGCAAATGGAAACTACCTATCTAGGCAAGTTTAAGTGAGGCCGGAACAACAAACAACAAATCCAGAAACTCCTCATGTGCATATATTAGGTCTGGTCATGTTCTTCCCTAACCTTATTTTATATTTGTTGAACATGCAAAGTAAAGTCACCATGATAATTTATGCATTTTTCTACCCCATTTTCATATAAAGATTATTGAATTTGGAGCAATGGTTAAATAGTTATGAATAAAGCATTTTAGCATGGCATTAGGTAAATTATAAGAAAACATCATTTTAAACATTTTTAACATGGATTTAAGTTGCAAATTATTAATCTACACAAAATTCTAAGCAAGTTTCATATATAATTTATTTTAAACCGATGCATGATTCTAAAGTTATTATATGCATGAACATGGAGGGGTTTTCTGAAAAACTGCAGTCTCTGGAATAATATCTAAATTCGTTCCATGGAAAAAACAAAAATCGGGCCGCATCTGAGATTGGGCCCAACAGAAGGAAAACAACAACAACAAAATGGGCGCTCAGGTGTGGCCTCAACCAGTGGGCTGAGGCCCAGTTGGTTGGTGGAGAGGCCCAGTCGGTTGGTTGCTGGGCTGCAGCTGGAGAGTGCAGCTAGGCCTTGGAGCCTACCAGATGTATGTGTACGGATGCGGCGCAGTCAATGCAGGCGTTGACCCTGTCATCCTCCTCTCGACAGAGGCCGCACGGGACTTGGGGACGAGCACTCCTGCTCGAAGAAGAGGAAGCAGAGGTCAGTGGCAGGTTCGGTAGGGACGGGGATGACGCTTCGGCGATGGGCGGCGCCTGGGTTCGGATCCGGCGGCCGGCGCGTTGATCTGAAGCAGAGGAGGCAGCGGCGTTCGATGACACAGGCATCAGCGGCGATGCAGCACGAGGACGGCGGCGTCGAAGCCCTGTCCATGGCAGCAGAGAGAGGGAGCAGAGAGATTAGGGAGGTGGAAGAAGAAGGATGGAAAAGGAGAAGGGAAACAAGGGATGGCCTTGCCGCGGTGGTCTCCATGGCGAGTCGAGGTGGGGCGCACTGCTGCTGGCCAGCGTGTGGAAGAGCTCTGGCTCCTTGTTCGAGTGGGGGCGCGGGAAATCGGGGTGCCGTGGTGCTCTGCTCCCTGGCGAGCTCAAGCAAGGCAAAATGGGATCCACGGAGCGAGAAGAAGCAGAGGAGGCCGAGACAGGGAGCAACGAGGTGGTGGGTGCTCCTAGGATCGAGCGAGGATGAGGGGTACAGAGGAGATCGCGGTGTCTTCGGGATCGGGTGGAGAAGGAAAAACAAGGAGAAGGGGATCTGGGAGGATCCCGAGGAAGAGAGTGGCGGCGGCGCGCTCGGGATTGGAGGGAGTTTGTCTGGCTAGGGTCTAGGGTTAGACTATATATATAGGTAGGGATTAGGGTGGGGCTATCTTGTCCCTACAATTATAATCGGATGGCCGAGAAAAATATATGTTAGGAAGTCCAATTAACAAAACGGAGATGCTTTGTAGATGTTTGGGGATGATCCGGACCCAACGGTGACGACTACCCCGGTCGGGTCCTGGACAACTTTCGGGCGTGCGCGTGAGGAGGGCCGCGGGCTGACAAGAGAGTTTAGGTAGGGCCTGACGGTGAGTGGTAGTGGGCTGTGCAGAAGGCCTCAGGCTGAGAGGAGAGAAAAGAGAGAGGCCCGGTGACTATTTCCGGAGACCAAAAACGTCCGACGATTTGACCGACTATATTGCCGCTATATTTGAACGGTTGGGCTATCAAAGGAACTCCGAATGCGATGAAACTTGGCAGGCGGCCTATCTACACTAAAATAAGACCGCACTACAACTTTCATCCCAATCCGAGAATATTTTCCAGCCACTTATAAAATACTATTTCGGATGTGCCACGGGCGCGTGCAAGTGTGTCTGGACTCAGAACGGACAATGGAAGGAACGGGGAGGCCGGGACAGATGCAAGTTTTTGAAAACATGATGATGCAATGCGGATGATGACATGGCAAGATGCGACATGCAAGCAAATGACAAGGCAACAATAGCGAATAACTGGAAGACACCTGGCGCAACGATCTCGGGGCGTCACAACACTCCACCACTACAAGAGGATCTCGTCCCAAGATCTAGCATGGCACCAGGAAGAAACGGAAGAGGGAGAGGTAAGACAAAGTTACTTCTTTGACAAATGAGTGAAACCAACAAACCTTGTGAGGTTCAATGAATTGAAAGAAAGAATACAACGTAGATGAACAAAGTTGAAAACACTCCGTTAGAAAAAGAGGAACGATAAGGATCAATTACGACAACACTCTGGTTAAAACAAGATAGAGAAGGAATAAGAATGATATAATTTGGGCAGCACTCCGACCGTAAATGAAAGGAATTGAACATGCACTTGACAAGATGAGAGGAAACTTGAAGAGATCAACAACACACTGCCTCCGGAACTATTGAAAGAATGGCACGGGGTGTAAGAAAGATTTCAGACATCACTCTGGTTAAGAAGAGATGCAAGACTTGATAAGATGAGAGAGCTTGAATGAAGGACACGACACTCCGATTGAAAATGGATAAGAACATGGTCCTCACAACCCGAGATGATGAGTGAAGATAGCAACATCACAATGCCTCAGGAAGAAAGAATAGAAGATAGCTAATTGGAATAAAAGAATGTAGAAAAAATGCCAACTTCTTCCAAAAATGAGCTTGGAGAGCACCCTTCCAATAAGGTTATAATGGAATTGTTGGAAAAACCAACAATGAAACGAATAAGCTTATAGTGGGCTTATGAAAAGCATCTCAAAAATAAGGTGAAATTCTGCCACTAACAAAAACAAAAGATTGGATTGATATCAACAGGAAGATGAGAAGCTTATTTCACCAGGAGGATAAATGAAGAACTTGGATTATTTATAAGCACCATAAATAGCAACAATCCTTAGGGAAAACTTTAGGTGAAATATAACCCAAGATAACTCCAATGAAGAGATTGATGGGTTGCAAATGATCTCATGAACGAATTGAAAATGATGGGTTTAAAATATGTCATTTGGAATAACTTGTCGATCCTGAAACAAGAAGGAAACTTTCAAAATGACATAACACCACCTCAAAAGATAAGGGAGAAAGGATTGAACTGCACTTAGAAATGCAAGATGAAGAATGTTTGAACTCCTCAAAAAGAATCTCGATGAACACTTCAAGAAGGAATTAAATCCTTGATGAACCATCATGTTGAGCCTTCGTGAGAACTCCTGTAATAAAGGATGATAAAAAGAAAGAGAAGTTGAAAACACAAGGTGAAGCCTTACAATGATTTAGATGGATCTTCGTGATGACGAGAGCTTGGAACTCCGGGAAAAGAGAAGATGAAACAATTGAAACCGAGAATTTACTCATCGTGAACAAACTCCGGAAGAATGAATCAATCACCTGGATGAAGCAAGAACAAGAATTATGTTATGCGTATCCTTCACCAATTAAATTGATGACAAGCAACGGATTTGGCATACTACTTATTCTCATTGAAAGAATTAAGATAGATATAGCGCAAACTTGGAAAAGATCTTCAACGAACCACTGGTAGGATTTGGAAAAACGAGAGAATTGATATGATAACGAAGGAAGAGAAATCTTGAATGAACCACTATAAGAATTGAAAATGAAAATAGCAAAGGCAAAAATCACCGGGAAGAATTGGAGAACAAATGAATATACTTGAGGGGATTTGATACAAGAGAACGAAGAGATCACGAGTTGATTAGAGAATACTTGAATGAAGCACCGGTAAGACTTGGAGAAATAAGAGCTAAAAGATGGAGTGAATACTAGTGAGATGATGGGCACCGGAGAATCAAATCGAAAAGACTCTTGAATTGCTCCGGATGAGTGAAAAAAATTCTCACAATCGAAAACAATTATGAGAGGATGCCATAAAGCTAGCACCATGAATCTTGAAGAGAATGGAGCAAGATTTAGAGGAAACACTACCATGAACTGTTGAGATACTCCGGGATGACGAATTTAAAGGTTGAGCCAACAGTGATAAGAATTTGACAGATCTTGGAGAAAGGCATTTGACTGATGATAACTCATTCTTACGTCAAACTTCGAAAAGAAATTTGAGGATAGCTCCGGGAAAATAAGAAGAGTCAGGTAAGATCCTGGGAATGACCTGTGGGTTAGGGCCCACTCAACAGATACACCGTTGAAGAGATTGCTTGAAAAGGAGATTACACCGGTTGAGTTAAATAGCTTGTATGAGATAACATCCTCGAAAGAGCTTGAACGAATTAGTAGTGAAAACACGAATCTTCTGAGATATCTTCAGCACTCCAGAACAAATGAATAGTGAGAGGTGAATGATTAAGAGGTGCACTGACATGAGAAGGCATTTTAAACGAGGAAAGGAATATGATCAACAAGGCTTGAATTGAATCCACCGAAGAAGAAAGAGAACGAAGAGTGATGAACTAGAAGCTCCGTTAGAATCTTCCTGAGAATCACCGGATAAGACATTGAAAGAGAGGAGTAAAGAGGCTTCACATCCATAAGACGGATACTTGATAAAGAAATCAGAGTCCTCGAAGAAACAAGGGTGGGAGGGTGGGAAAAACAAAGACAACTCGGGACGGATGAAACAAACAACGTTGAGAAGACTTGAGTTGATCTTGCGGATGGCAAAAAATGATCGGATCCACTTGAAGAGAAGCATACCAGTTGAGAAGGATTGACATGACAATCTCGATTATCATGAAGGATTAGTATTCACATAGAAATATGAGAACACCGCTTAGGAAAAGTATGGAATCAACATTTGACTTCGAAGCAACTCGAATACCACAACTGAAAACAAAACAAAGGATTGGCTTGCAGAATAAGCCGGAACAAACATATGATAGAGATTTCATCCGAAGTTTTTGTGGTGGGGCCCACACGGGCTCGATCGTATAGCGCCATCATGTACAAGGTAGTGCACATGACATACGAAGCATCCCCGAGTCAGCATAGTCAAGGACTCTTTAAGACACAACGAGACCACTGTAAAACCAAGCGTGGATAGGCGGACCACTAGATGTCGAACCCCAGTTTCATATCATACATATTTCGGGAAGATATCCTAGGAGCTACTTGAATTCCCACTTATAAACTCCCGAAACTTTCCGGTTATGCAATGAGGTGTTGGAGATACAGGGGAAGCATAATATCTCACCCAAACTAACAATACCTACATCCAGCTGTATCCATCCTTCAACACATAACCAAGAAACCTTCGGAAATCATCTACCTCAACCTTCGAAAAGCATCCATTCTACGAGTTATGGCAATACTCCCGAACTCCCGCCCCAGTACTGGGTGGCGTCAAGGTTATCTCACCAACAACTGCATAAAAGAGATTTTCGATGTCGGCAAACTCAGGTATTCCAGAACTGCAACGATAAAATTGTGACGACAACACCTCGGAGCTCAACTCCCCGGGACACTGCCACAATCCCTAAATGTCAGGAGGCACCAAGAACAATGTTCTCGTCACAAAACCATCAGAACGATTCCAAGATACCCATGTGATCCTAAAAAGAATTCGTGAAATTTAAGGAGAGAAGAGTCAAAACTCTACGGCAGGAAGCCTCACCAGAGCGACGAAGGGACTGAGGAGTAAAAATAATCATACTCTCTGATATATATATATATATATAATCCTCTGATATATATATATATATATAATCCTAAGACTCAAAACATTTTCTTCTAGACTCAACAACGTCAGCGATTCGATGAAGCAGGGGGCTCCTAAGTCGGGGATGGCTCTGATTACCAAGTTGTAATGCCCCGGGCACACCCGCCGGTGGTCGTTACTCCTGGCGGGATCTAGACTGGCCCAACATATCAATACTAGTCTTTTCTGCGCACTTTGTCCTCACTCATGCGCACTCAGGAGCAACTTCCCGGTCGGTCACCCATCCTGAAACTACTCCAAGCTGATCATGCTTAACTTCTGAGTTCTGTCGGAATGGGTCCCGGAAAAGAAGGAATTCCTTATTGATATGAGTAGTCTATCATCCCTAATAAGTCAGGCTATCACACATAAATTTTGCATAAGCCGGCCGTCCAAACAGGGCGTGATACGGGCTTTTGATTTTGACCACTTCAAAAGTTAACTTCTCCGCCCTAGAATCATGCTCATCTACAAAGGCTACCTCCAGCTCAATCTTACCAACTGGATATGCCGACTTACAAAGCACTACTCCATGGAAAATGGTGTTGGATGTCTTGAGACTTTTGTCAGTCAACCGCATGCGATGGAACGTCTCATAATAGAGAATGTTGATACTACTGCCTCCATCCATGAGTACTTTAGTGAATTTGATTCCACCAACCTGAGGGGCCACCACCAAACCTAGGTGACTCGGATTATCGACCCGGGGAGGGTGATCTTCCCTACTCCACACAATAGGCTGCTCAGACCATCTCAAATAACGTGGAACCGCCGGTTCAACCGCATTCACAGCTCTTTTATGAAGCTTCTGGTCCCTTGTGCATAAACTGGTGGTGAACACATGGTACTGCCCACTGTTTAGCTGCTTTGGGTTACTCTGATACCCGAATTGCTGTTGTTGTTGACTACCTTGGCCGGATTGCTGACTATAGCCGCCTTGATTGCCCTGAGGGCCCTGGCCATGAAAACCGCCGCCGCCTGAGCCGCCGCCCGGGCCATGAAAGCCGCCACCGCCTGAGCTGTTGCCAGGCCCATGAAAGCCGCCACCACCTGAGCCGTTGCCAGGCCCATGATTACCGTCGAACATGTTAGAATTCTTGAAAGCCTTCATGATCGTACAGTCTTTCCATAGATGGGTGCCCGGCTTCTCCCGGGTGTCGTGTCTTGGACAGGGTTCATTTAGCAACTGCTCGAATGTGGGACCTGACCCGCCTGACCGAGGAGGTGGCCTCCTCTTACGCCATTGATTGTTGCCATGTGCGTTGGTGTTAGCCACAAACTCCAGACTACCGTCAGCCTTACATTTATTATTACCTCCTTGATTTGCCAGGTTATGCTGATGACCTTTGCTATTGTCGTTCTTCTTTCCCTTCCATGTCTTCTCTTCGTCGGGCGTGGGATCCTTGGTACTATTAGAATCGGCGTATTTGACCAGAGCCACCATCAGCTGGCCCATGTCATTACAATCATGCTTGAGCCGCCCCAGCTTCTGTTTCAGAGGCTCAAAACGGCAATTTTTCTCCAACATTAAGACCGTGGAGCCGGCATCCATCTTATCAGATGAATGTATTATTTCCTTCACCCGGCGCACCCAATGGGTCGTGGATTCACCTTCATCTTGCTTGCAGTTAGTCAAGTCCAAAATCGACATAGGTTGCTTGCATGTATCCTTGAAGTTCTGAATAAACCGGGCCCATGAGTCGATGGAATTGGGTGGCAACCCCTTCAACCAAGTGCGAGCTGTTCCATCCAACATCATGGTGAAGTACTTAGCCATCGCTGCGTCACTGACCTCTAGCAACTCCATGGCCATTTCATAACTTTTGATCCATGCCCCGGGTTGTAAGTCAGTTGTGTAATTAGGCACCTTCCGAGGCCCCTTGAAATCCTTCGGCAAACGCTTATTACGTAGAGCCGGCACCAGACAAGGGACACCTCCTGTCCTTGTGGACACACCTGCTTCAACAGAGGCCGTTGGATAAAACGGAAAAGCCTAGTGAGCCGCCTGCTCAGCTGCCTGTTGAATCACCTGCTCAGCCTCTTGGCGGATTCTCTCCTGGTCCACTAAGTTAAGAGCTCCATCATGCGCCGAGTCATACCTGCGTGGCTGGTTACGGCGCTGAGCATTGCTTGACATGGCCGCTGAATCCATATGTCTGCTATAGCTTGGGCTCCGTCTTGGGCGAGGGGTTGAATGGATCCTGTCTCGACTATAAGAGTATATGTCGGTGTCAAAACCGGCGGATCTCGGGTAGGGGGTCCTGAACTGCGCGTCTAAGGCGGATGGTAACAGGAGGTAGGGGACACGATGTTTTACCTAGGTTCGGGCCCTCTTGATGGAGGTAAAACCCTACGTCCTGCTTGATTATTCTTGATAATATGAGTAGTACAAGAGTTGATCTACCACGAGATCGGAGAGGCTAAACCCTATAAGCTAGCCTATGGTATGATTGTATGTTGTCCTACGGACTAAAACCCTCCGGTTTATATAGACACCGGAGGGGGCTAGGGTTACACAAGGTCAGTTACAAAGGAGGAGATATACATATCCGTATTGCCTAGCTTGCCTTCCACGCCAAGTAGAGTCCCATCCGGACACGGGATGAAGTCTTCAATCTTGTATCTTCATGGTCCAACAGTCTGGCCAAAGGATATAATCCGGATGTTCGGATACCCCCTAATCCAGGACTCCCTCAGTAGCCCCCGAACCAGGCTTCAATGACGATGAGTCCGGCGTGCAGTGTTGTCTTTGGCATTGCAAGGCGGGTTCTTCTCCAAATTTCGAACATTTGTTAAGCAGTGTCCGGTCCCATAAATGTTGAACCTCTTGGCTTCTGCGCCCAATAAGTGCTATCTTCCACGCGTCGAATGAATGCGAGGTGCCAGGGCATTTTTACATTCACACCCTAGCCAGATAAATAAATTGTCTATTAAAGGGATGGGGATTCTTAGATCCATGGAAAAGGGTCAAATGTGAAGCACATTAGTGCCGGTTTGAATTTGAGCCGGCACTAATGTGTGCATTAGTGCCGGTTCCAACGGCTAGCCGGCCGCTCTCATTAGTATCGGTTCGTGGCGAACCTTTAGCACCGGTTCATGCCACGAACTGGTACTAAAGTGAGTGGTGGAAGGATGTTGTCAGTCCGGGGCCCCTCCAGCACCTTTAGTACCGGGTCGTCTCACGAACCGGTACTAAAGGTCGTCCTACATAGACCCTTCGTCCACCCGAGCTCGCTCTGTTCTTCCCCTTTCCCCTCTCCTCTCTGTTCTTTTCCCTCTTCCTCTCAAGCTCATCACACATTTTGCCCAAAAATTGTCAAGATTTGAAGGCCCCCATCCATTCAAATGATCACAAAGGTTAGCAACTTTGTCCTTTCATATCTCATTGCTAGATTAGCTCGTGCAATGCTTTATATAGTGATTGATTTTTGAGTTTAGTAATTTGGGAGGAATTATATATATGTGATAGTATTTGATCTATATGCAATTTGAGGTCAAAAATAACACTTAGTTTGCATATGTAGGTGTGGTTTACTTAGTACCTTCTAAATCTCCGTCGTAACCACCGTCGATCGCTCGCAATGTCCCGTCGCCGGCACCACCTTGTGGTGAGCCTCTTGTTCATGAAGTTTTATATAAAAAATTGATGTTTGTGTGATTTGGATATATAGTTACTCGTATAATTATCTTACCCATACGTTGTTTGTTATACATAGTGCCATGGTTTTGATATCCGTCCCCGTCGGCCCTCGTCCGGGTTATGATCCAGATGTGGTATATTCTCTTTTAAAACTATTCATTGCATTTCATGTTTATGACAAATTATGCCCATCAAGTTGACATAGATATTTGTAAGTAGGAGGTAGTTGAACCGGAAACTCCAACCGACCCTAGGGTCGAGAGGTTAAATTTAGTTGAAAGAGAAAACGAGGATTTGAAGGAAAAATTGAAAAGAATTGAGGGGGAGAAGATGGAATTGGAGTTGCATGTTGCCGATGTCGTCGATGATCACAAGATTAAGATGGAGAAAATGCGCTTGAAGATTAGAAAGATTAGAAAATATGCCATTCATAGCGAGGCTTGGTATCATTATGCTATTGGATCAATTTTTACCTTAGTTGCGATCTTGATCGCATTTGTTGTTGCACTTAAATTCTTTAGCTAGAGAGTTATTTGTTTTTTGCATTTAAGTGTTGTATGATCTTTATGTATGAACTTTATGTATTGTATTAATTTGGTGTTTTTGGTGCTGTATATTGAAGATGAGCCGGCAATGGATGTACGATGACCGATGCTCTCCCGAGTTCATTAATGGCGTGCGTACTTTTCTGCTTGCGACTGAGGCAAACAAGCGGGCGGATGGTTTTATGCCTTGTCCATGTGCTGGCTGTAAGAATGGTCACAATTACTCTACGTCAAGAACCATTCACGTCCACCTGTTTGAGTCCGGTTTCATGCCCCACTATAATGTTTGGACCAAGCATGGAGAAAGAGGGGTTATGATGGAAGACAATGAAGAAGAAGAGGACGACGACAGCTATCCTCGCCATGGGTTCCCTGAATACGATGATACAACAATGAGGGAAGAAGCTAAGCCGGTAATGCAGGAAGAAGCTGAGCCGGCAATGCGGGAAGAAGCTGAAGAAGAGGCATCGGATGAGCCCGTTGATGATCTAGGTCGGGCCATTGCCGATGCAAAGAGAAACTGCGCAAGTGATTTGGAGAAGAAGAAGTTGCAGCGCATGTTAGAGGATCACAAAAAATTGTTGTACCTGAATTGCGTAGGTGACAAGAAAAAGCTGGGCACCACACTGGAATTGCTACAATGGAAGGCAGAGAATGTTGTATCTGACAAGGGATTTGGAAAGTTGTTGGTAATGATAAAGAATATGCTTCCAAAGGACAATGAATTGCCCGAGAGTACGTACGAAGCAAAGAAGGTTGTCTGCCCTCTAGGGTTAGAGGTGCAGAAGATACATGCATGCCCTAATGATTGCATCCTCTACCGCGGTGAGTACGAGGATTTGAACGCTTGCCCAGTATGCGGTGCATTGCGCTATAAGATCAGTCGCGATGACCCTAGTGATGTCGAGGGCGAGCGGCCCAGGAAGAAGATTCCTGCCAAGGTGATGTGGTATGCTCCTATAATACCACGGTTGAAACATTTGTTCCAAAACAAAGAGCATGCCAAGGCGATGCGATGGCACAGAGAAGACCGTAAGAAAGACGAAAAGTTGAGAGTACCCGCTGACGGGTCGCAGTGGAGAAAATCGAAATAAAGTACGGGAAGGAGTTTGCAGATGACGCAAGGAACGTATGGTTTGGTCTAAGCGCAAATGGCATTAATCCTTTTGGGGAGCAGAGCAGCAACCATAGCACCTGGCCTGTGACTCTATGTTTGTATAACCTTCCTCCTTGGTTGTGCATGAAGTGGAAGTTCATTATGATGCCAGTGCTCATCCAAGGCCCTAAGCAACCCGACAACGACATTGATGTGTACCTAAGGCCATTAGTTGAAGAACTCTTACAACTGTGAAATGGAACAGGTGTACGTGCGTGGGATGAGCACATGGGGGAAGAATTTGACCTAAAGGCCTTGCTGTTCGTGACCATAAATGATTGGCCTGCTCTCAGTAACCTTTCAGGACAAACAAACAAGGGATACCGCGCATGCACGCACTGTTTGGACGATACCGATAGTATATATCTGGCTAATTGTAAGAAGAATGTGTACCTGGGACATCGTCGATTTCTTCCGAGCAGGCATCCTGTAAGAAAGAAAGGCAAGAATTTCAAAGGTGAGGCGGATCACCGGACGAAGCCTCGCCACCGTATTGGTGCTGATGTACATGATATGGTCAAGGATTTGAAGGTGGTCTTTGGAAAGGGTCCTGGTGGACAACCTGTTCCGAATGACGCTGACGAACGCGCACCCATGTGGAAGAAGAAATCTATATTTTGGGACCTGCCCTATTGGAAAGACCTAGAGGTCCGCTCCGCAATCGATGTGATGTACATGACGAAGAATCTTTGTGTGACCCTGCTTGGCTTCTTGGGCATGTATGGGAAGACAAAAGATACACCTGAGGCACGGGAGGACTAGCAACTTATGCACGGAAAAGACGGCATACATCAGGGTCATGCAAGCTACGCTCTTACCAAAGAAGAGAAGGAAATCTTCTTTGAATGCCTGCTCAGTATTAAGGTACCGTCTGGCTTCTCGTCGAATATAAAGGAAATAATAAACATGGCAGAGGAAAAGTTCCAGAACCTAAAGTCTCATGACTGCCACGTGATTATGATGCAACTGCTTCCGGTTGCATTGAGGGGGCTTCTATCGTAAAACGTTCGATTAGCCATTGTGAAGCTATGTGCATTCCTCAATGCAATCTCTCAGAAGGTAATCGATCCAGAAATCATACCAAGGTTAGAGAATGATTTGGTGCAATGTCTTGTCAGTTTCGAGTTGGTGTTCCCACCATCCTTCTTCAACATCATGACGCACGTCCTAGTTCACCTATGTGAAGAGATTAACGTTTTGGGTCCTGTATTTCTACACAATATGTTCCCCTTTGAGAGGTTCATGGGAGTCTTAAAGAAATATGTTCATAACCGTGCTAGGCCAGAAGGAAGCATCTCCAAGGGCCATGAAAATGAGGAGGTCATTGAGTTTTGTATTGACTTTATTCCTGACCTTAAGCCGATTGGTGTTCCTGAATCGCGGCATAAGGGCAGACTGGATGGAAAAGGCACGCTAGGAGGGGAACAAATAATATGTATGGACGGACATTCTCTCACTGAAGCACATTACACAGTTCTACAGAATTCCACCTTGGTGGCTCCGTATATGGATGAACACAAGAATTTGCTACGCTCCAAACACCCGGAGCGGTCTGATGACTGGATTACACGTGAACAAACCAGGAGTTTCGCCAGCTACTTGCAGACACGTACCATGCATGACACCTCTATTGAAGATGACCTGTACTTGCTATCCCAGTTACCATCAAGGGTACGAGATAAATGGTAATACATTTTACACGATCGCCCAAGATAAGAAGAGCACCAACCAAAATAGTGGTGTCCGCTTTGATGCAGAAACCAAGACGGGAAAGGAAACATATTATGGTTATATTCAGGACATATGGGAACTTGACTATCGACCTGGTTTGAAGGTCCCTTTGTTTTGGTCCAAATGGGTCTATATGACACGAGGCGGGATAACGGAAGACCCGCAGTACGGAATGACAACAGTGGATCTCAGCAATCTTGCGTATGCAGACGAACCATTCGTCCTAGCCAATGATGTGGCACATGTTTTCTATGTGAAGGACATGTCTACCAAGCCAAGAAAAAGAAAAGATAAGGAAGCAAATGCATTGTACGAAGAGCCAAAGCGGCACATAGTTCTTTCTGGGAAGAGAAACATCGTGGGAGTGGATGACAAGACAGACATGTCAGGAGATTATGAAACGTTTGTTGAAATTGCTCCATTCACAGTGAATATTGACCCGAGCATCCAGTTAAATGATGAAGATTTTCCATGGCTACGGCGCAAACGGACACACGCGAAGAAAAAGTTTCACACCCAAAGATCTGGGATGTGATCGGCTTCACTATCATCACTTTCTTCTGTGTTTCACACCCAGGAGGGAATCTCTGTAATAGTTAGGGTAGCTAGGTATGTGTTTTGGCATTTGAAACGCGAGGAAATTTTATGTGTAAGCAAATTCTTTCATGCATTTACTGATTTTTCAGCTAAATGACCCTGAAATTGAAAAGCATTTCAAATGAACTCAGAAAACACTACTAGGAAAAGGCCTACTAATGGCGCACCAGTTTTGCGTACTAATGGCGCACTACTGGTGCGCCATTAGTATCACGCCACTAGTATTTTTTTGACTAATGCGCACCACTGGTGCGCCATTAGTATACCAGATACTAATGGCGCACCAGTAGTGCGCCATTAGTATGCCTAGAGGTGCGCCATTACTATCTGACTTAGTAACGGCGCACCACACGCGAAGAAAAAGTTTCACACCCAAAGATCTGGGATGTGATCGGCTTCACTATCATCACTTTCTTCTGTGTTTCACACCCAGGAGGGAATCTCTGTAATAGTTAGGGTAGC
The DNA here is from genome assembly GCF_002162155.2 of Triticum dicoccoides. Lineage (NCBI taxonomy): Eukaryota > Viridiplantae > Streptophyta > Magnoliopsida > Poales > Poaceae > Triticum > Triticum dicoccoides. The sequence goes on from NC_041392.1 coordinate 670,745,303, forward strand.
TAGTTATGTGTTTTGGCATTTGAAACGCGAAGAAATTTTATGTGTAAGCAAATTCTTTCATGCATTTACTGATTTTTTCAGCTAAATGACCCTGAAATTGAAAAGCATTTCAAATGAACTCAGAAAACACTACTAGGAAAAGGCCTACTAATGGCGCACCAATTTTGCATACTAATGGCGCACTACTGGTGCGCCATTAGTATCACGCCACTAGTATTTTTTTTACTAATGGCGCACCACTGGTGCGCCATTAGTATACCAGATACTAATGGCGCACCAGTAGTGTGCCATTAGTATGCCTAGAGGTGCGCCATTACTATCTGACTTAGTAATGGCGCACCACATAGAAGTGCGCCATTAGTAATAAATTTTTTTCAATTTTTTATAAAAAAATCAAATTTTTTTTACTTTTTTCTTAATCTCGGGTCACTATGGCTTAATCTTGAGTCAATATGCTTAATCTTAGGTCAAATCGCACTCTGTGGTCAAACTTCCCGAAAGGTCACCCATCCTCACACTACTCCAGCCGAAGCACGCTTAACTTCATAGTTCTATCCAACCCCAGCACCACCTCACTTCACGAGCACTTGTTGATATATCTATCATATCAATCCTATTAAACCTTGCTGATGTCTAGGACTTTGTTCATGTTCATGAGTATGATGAAATTTTGAAAAAATATTTCAAACTTCCCGGTCATATTACGTATCATATTTTGAAAAATAATTCAAATTTTTTTTTCAAAACCAATTTTTTTTCTGTTACTAGTGGCGCACCTAGCATATGGTGCACCACTAGTAAGTTTGAAATTTTTTGAATTTTTTCCCTCTGGATCTTAAAAGCCCCGTAACTTTTTTTCTGTTAGGTTTTTGGGGATTTTGAAAATGTTTAACGGGGTTCCCCCAATTAAATTTGGATGTAACTTTTCGAGTAGATGATTTTTCATATAAAAAACTTATTAATCCGAGTTCGTATGCAAAAGTTATGCCCATTTTATAAATTTCAGAAAGATTTTGCAAATAAAGTCGAAATTCATATTTGCAAATTTTCCCAATAACTAGACCACATATCACATAGGAAACTTATTTTCTTTTATTTTTGGACATTTCCATCATTTTCTTTTATTTTTTTTTTAAACTGAAAATGCGGTCAGGCGGGGTGCATTCGGTACGTTTTGGGCCAAGTTAGTAATGGCGCACCGTGGATGTGGTGCGCCATTACTAGTTTTGAAAAAACAATAAAACAAATTCTGATTTTTTTAAAACTTAGTAATGGCGCACCAGTTGATAGTGCGCCATTACTAGTTTTAACTAGTAATGGCGCACTCTCCACTGGTGCACCATTACTATTTTTGAAAAAAAATTGGAAAAAAAAATTGAAAATAATTTACTAGTGGCGCACTGTGGATGTGGTGCGCCATTACTAGTTTAACTAGTAATGGTGCACCACTCCCACGGTGCGCCATTACTAGTTTTGAAAAAAAATGAAACAAAAATTGTTACTAATGGCGCACCGTGGATGTGGTGCGTCATTAGTATTTGGACACTAATAGTGCACCAACACATGGTGCACCATTAGTATATACTAATGGCGCACCAGATGTCTGGTGCGCCATTAGTGTCATTTCCATCTATAGCCCTTTTCCTAGTAGTGAAAGGTTGAAAGTTGGCATGGTATCATAATTTCACCCACATAGCATGTGCAAAAAAGTAGAGAGGGTTACCGCAAAAACTGGATGCACTTCGTGTACAAAATAGACAATCTCTTTCGAAGTATCAGGGTTTCGGACAAAAACTCATCCGTTACAAACGCGTTTCATTTTCTAAATAATCCAAGCATTACCAAATTGAATATAATGATAAAATACACTAATATTAAACATAAGAAAAAAGAATCACTGGAAAATCTATTTTCAAAGTTAAGTTATTCACAAACTAGTGATTCACACAAATTTCAAATAATTCAAAATTTAAACTATTCAAATTTGTAAACTACCGATACTAACAGAAAGTTTGTAATTTTTTGTACCTAAAGTAAAAATATTCACAAAGAAACTCTAAATACAGCAAAAAAACAACTCAAAACTTAATAAAACAAAAATAAATAAAGCAAAAAATAAGAAAAAAAGCCCACCTACTGGGCCACAGCGGCCTGCATACGACTAGAAACCAAAATTCTAGTTGGGACATGATGCAGGCCCGCTAGCCCAGTAGGCCCAACAGGGCATCGCAGCAGAGGTAGGCCCAGAAGGCCTGCTTAAGAGAGGAGCTCGAGACAGCAGCGACGGCAGGGCTTATAAGCAGGTGCGAGTGCCCCTCGTCTAGCGAGGTGGGACTAAACTTCTGCGCCCCTCGCCTGGCAGCGCACACCCTTTAGTACCGGGTCGTGGCTCCAACCGGTACTAAAGGGGGGGGGCTTTAGTACCGGTTGGTGCCACGACCCGGTACTAAAGGGGGTGTGGTTCCCGCCACTTCGCCTGGCCAAAACAGACCTTTAGTACCGGGTGGTGGCTCCAACCGGTACTAAAGGTGTCCCCTATATAAGAAAACACTTCGAAAAATTTCAGTTTCTCATCTCCCACTTCTCTCTGCTGCCGCCCCGTCCCGCGCCGTCGCCGCCCCTGTCGCGCCATCCCCGTCGACTCCGCGACACCCCTGTCCTCGTCGCATTGTCCCCGTCGACTCCGCGGTGCCCCCGTCGCCGGCCTGTCCCGGTCGCTGCACCGGCCCGTCACCGTCCCCTCGCCTCGCCGCCGTCGCCTTGGATCGCGACCTCGCCTCGCCGTCGCCGTCGCCTCGCCGTCGCCGACGCCTCGACCTCGCCCGCGGGCGCTGTGAGCCCCTCCCCCGGCCCCTCTCCTCCCTCCAATCGATCAAAGCCACCGCGCGCCAACGCCGGCCCTAGCACGCGCGCGCGCGCGCACACACACACACACACTACACGCGCGCACACACACATTTTTCTGTTTTTAGTTTTTTCTGTTTTTCTGTTTTTCATACAAAGTTTTAGATGAATTAATTAATTAGATTAGATTAATGTCAAATAGTATATAGAAATGCTAGTTATAATATATATAATGTCAAAGGTTTTTTTTCTGTTTTTTATACAAATGTTATACAAATGTTAGTTATATAGAAATGTTAGAAATTTTGGAAATGTTAGTTTTAGCTAGATGAATTAGATTAATTTCAAATTGTTAGACGATGATCGATGTTTTTTCTGTTTCTTATATTTTTAGTTATAAAATTTAGAATTTGCATATATGAAATCCCAATCCATCATTTAAAAATGTTACTTTACTTTTGCGGCATATAGTATTTGTTGTCGACGATGCCCGGCCCGCATCCTCGTCGTTGACCCATTCGTGACGACGTCCTGCTTCAGAGGACCCATGTCCGAGACTGGGCTCCACCGGGCTGGCACTGGGAGGTGCTACCTTCAGGGCCGCGACGCTTGGTGAGGAACCCGGCCCTGGGTGCCATCGTCGACCCTCATCTCCTTTGGTGGCGTTCGCGTGGGCCACTTTCGGTGCAGAGGGAGCCGGCCCCGGCGGAGGTGGTACGTCGCCGTGTCAGGGAGGAGGACGAGCACGTCCATCGCTACATGGCTGCTATGGACGTCAGGTTCTCCAATACCTGGCAGGTTCTTTGGGGAGATCACCTGAGATATGATCCAGTGATGGTTCCTTCAGTTTGGTTGTCCATCGCCTAGATTACTCTCAAGTATTCGATCTTTATTAGCTAGCTAGCTAGCTAGTGATGTATTCGATATATAATATTCGAGATTATATATATTATTCGAGACGATGTATTCGAGATTATGTCTATTATTCGAGACGACATATTCGAGATTATATTCAATGATGCTTATTGTGTACTATGATTGATTCAGTTTTTCCTTATTAATTGATTGCATCCATGCATTGTAATTTGAATATATTTCTTTTGGATTAGTTCAACAAAACCTATGGCGGACAATACCGGCAGAGAGGGAGAAGAGGCCCTGTTCAATATCATACGCAATCCTCGCGGGCCAGATGATGATCAGAATGAAGAAGATTATGATGGCTCCGAATATCTAAACAACACCGGGGAGGGTGATATGATATTCGATCACGACGACCAAATTGATGAAGTGATGAACTATGAACATGACGAAGAAAATGTTGATCTTGAAACAACAAAGACCGGCGAGGTATATATATTTATATAAGCAGGCATCTGGTGATCATCACATGTTTTAAATGACTTGAAGATATATTAACGAATCGATCTTTCTTCTTTCAGCCATCCGGATCGAGCAAATCTTCAGGCAACAGGAAACGAGGCCCGAACAAAAAGTTGAAGGAGGGCGTAAAGTACAATATCGAGGCCATCAAACCTAATGGCGAACAATTAGCGCCTAAGAAGATTGCGGACAAGTTCATTCATCAGTGCGGAGTTCTTGTGAAGGACCAACTCCCGATCTCCCTTCAAGAATGGAGAGAGCCAGCAAAGCCACGTCCAGGAGTTACTTTTGTCGACGACAGACAAAAACTTCTGCTTTGGGAAACGCTCATGGAACATTTCACCCTACCAGATCATTTCACAGATGCAGATGTGGAGAAAGTCAAGGACGCTGCTCTTAGGAAGATGGCGGTTGCATTCAAGAACCATAAGAATCGTGAATGGGCCAAGTACGTCAAGGGAGGAAGGAAGACTCCAGTATTCGAGGGAACATTAGAGAAGCAAAGTGCTCATTGGGACGATTTCGTGAAATTCAAGGATTCGTAATTATCTAACGAACGGTCGAGAATAAACAAGGCCAATGCCGCAAAAAGGATAAGTTCCATAAGCTGGGGCCAGGTGGCTATGCGGTGGGAATGCCTAAGTGGGATAAGTCCGAGAAAGAGATGGAGGATGCAGGTGTCACTCCAGAAACATTGAGTTGGGCCCCAAGGTGCAGGACTTGGTTCTATGTGCATGGGGGGAGTTGGACCCGAAGACAGGCAAAGTTTCGAAGAAGGCATGTCTGGACGGAGCCGAAGATAATCTACTTGTTGCAATAGAAGAGGCTCGATCGGGGGTGTTCGAGCCCAACAGAGAGAATGACGAGCTTACGCGTGCCCTGGGAAATCCTAAACACCCGGGATGCACACGAGGCATGGGCATTATTCCATGGTATGAGGGGTTTTCGGACTGGAACGCCGACTACATAACCCGTGCGAGAAAGAAGATTGCGGAGGAGAAAAGGAGGAAGATGGAGGAGGAGCAGAGGAAGCTAGACTATGAACGCCTTCAAGGCCTAGAATCAGCGCACGCGGACTTGGCAGTCAAATTCCAGCGGCAGCAGGAGCAGATCGACTCACTTAGCCAGCAAAGGGGGTCTCAGCAGCTAGCGGATGATCCACCATTGGATAGCACTTTCCCATGCATGCCGAGAAGCAGCGTGGGTTCCGCCCCGGGCGACACATTGCTGGATAGCTACCCAGTGGATGACATCATGGAGAACACTAACTGCGAGCTACACTTCAAAATGAAGAACATATCCATGAAGGTGGCGGACGCCCTTGCTTTTACAAATCCCCCCGAGGCAACCTTCCATTGCAACCCGATTCCAGCGGGCTATGCTCGTGTCTTGGTTGATGAGGTAGTGGACCAATATTCGGGGCTAGAGCTTGACATTCCTGGAGGTGACGATGAGCACACACTGGGAGAGGCCAACCATCGTATCATCCTATGGAGAAAGGATTGCATCATCTTTCAAAGGCCACCGACACCGCGTCATCCGACTCCTCGTCGAAGTCTGCCACCGAGTTAGCAGACTCCCGCTCCTCCAAGTCCACCAACGCGTCAGGCCACTCCTCCTCCAAGTCCGGCACAGCTTCAGGACACTCCTCCTCCTCCAAGTCCAGCAAAGCGTCAGGCCACTCTCCTCCAAGTCTGACACAGCTTCAGGCCACTCCTCCTCCAAGTCCGGCACAGCTTCAGGCCACTCCTCCTCCTCCAACTCAGCCACGTCAGCCATCTTCGCTGCCTCAGCAATCACGGAAGAGAGCTGCCTTAGCTATGGTGCGTAGCAGTACAAGTCGAGGTAGTACTGGAGGTACAGGCGGAGGCAAGCGATTTCAATATGGTCCAAGACTCGTGCCTCTTCTGTAGAGGCCTTACGACAAGTCCGAGGAGGAAAACGTGGCCATATCGAAGGCCGAGGTGGAAGCCCATTTTGCACTGAAACCGCCACCGCCGCCAAGGGAGAAAGTGCCTGTGGAAAAGATTGACCACTTCATTCATATGGCTAGAGCACCAGCTCCCAAGCCTGTTGACACAGACTATGAGGGCCACATCAAGAAGTTAAATCGAGCACGTCTACAAAAAGAGGCGAGCTTGAGCTCGAGCAAATCAGCTGGCAAAAGGAGCGGTAAAACCGTTCCCCAGCTGGGAGAACAGGTGGCGCAATCAATCCCCCCGCTTGTTGTGCCAACAACACATGAGAGTAGGCGCGCCAAATATTATTGTGGGCAAACCGTTAACGTTCCCGGGCTGGGCGATGTGGTAATAACCAAGGAGCATATTGAGCAGGCTGAAACGCTCATGATCACTATTGGACAACTCCTCGATATAGAGCCCATGTCTTCGACTAGAGAGGAGGAAATAAAACAGAAATATGTCCGGGGCCAACCTTTGGTCGAGCCAGACGAGGTCAAGAACCTCCCAACGAGAATGTATGAATTGCATCCATGGTACATGGACATTACCAAGATTTCCAATCGAGAGTCCCTCATGGTGAATGTCAAGAAGGATCATTACTACCATGAGAAAGCTGTGACCATTGAGTATTCAGAACTATTTCAGCTATACAATCAAGACACACTCGATAAATCTATCGTTAGTTGCTATTGTCTGTAAGTAATTTCTTTCTGTAATTTAAGTCTCAAGCTAGCTGTAGTGATCATTTTGATCAATCATTACGTGTAATTATCCTCACTATATTCTTTTTTGTGGTATTATGCAGGATGAAGATTTATGAAATGAAAAAAGGTGGACGCTATGGCATTGGGTTCATTGACCCAAATACCATTAATGAATACACATGGAAATTAGATCCATATTACGAAAAAAAGTGTAGAGGAAAGCATGCTAGAGTTCTTCAAGCGCCTCAAATACAATGAAGATATACTACTTCCTTACAACTTCGAGTGAGTCACACTGTCTTGTACTACAAATTCTGTTTTTGCCTACTAGCTAGCTACATGTTTTTGCTTACATATGCCCGCTTAATTAAGACATGCAAACGTGTGTGCATGCAGATTTCACTGGAAAGTTAATCGTTAAAGTTGATGAAGGAATAGTTGAAGTACTAGACTCACTACTTAACAAAGCAAGTGACTACACCATCGTGAAGGGGATAGTCAATCATTATTAACTATATCTCGGCCTATTTAATTAGTTCGTCATTTCCTGATAACAACTATTTAATAACCCATTTATTCATTTTCTTTGTCGGCGGGCAGGGCTTGGTCAAAGTTCATCAGCGCCACTCCAGGCCCATGGAAACAAAATCTGAAATGGTATCGACCCTAGGTAAGTAATTAAGTAGTACTAGCTAGCTGCCATCTCTTTAATTATCATGCTTGATTAATTATTATCTGATCAAATTCCATTCTCATAAAGGCCCTGAAGCAAGCGCCGGGGAATAATCTGTGTGCATACTATGTTTGCGAGAACATTCGCATGATGGCGTCCGAAAGGAGCAGATCTGAAAGACAGGAGTGGGTACGTTTGTCAGAACACTATTCACAATTTTTACACCATTATCGATATCTAGTCACACAACTAATACACATGCATATTGATCTCCTTCTTAACAGTTCAAAGAGGTGCGGGAGAAGCTCCTAACAGAGGACCGCATAGAAGCAATTCAAGAGGAAATAGCGGGATTTTTGCTCGACCAGGTCATAGATCCCAAAGGAGAATACTATTACCCGCTACCGCCCCCATGAACCACTTCCAATTGTTATCGTGCTCCGAAGGCACCAATTAGGCTAATGCCACTGGCTCCGAAGGCACCAA